>NC_141691.1:87589827-87867327 GCF_964263255.1 Lissotriton vulgaris | reverse complement strand
GCAACCATTGTCTAACGGGAGCATTGAGCATCAGCTGATCCTTGGAGTACGGTCTCACACATGGAAGCTGTACGTTAGTCCCCGACACGTGACTTCTTTTGTGGGGAGGGGTTGTTACACTCCCCATCCCCTTTATTTTCTATATCTAGAAACCCCATGGCCGTGCTGGTGACACCCATGAATGTGGTGATAGCCTGCTGCCCATCTTTGTATCAACCTCGTGAGCCTAGTGGGGTTCTCATCATGAACGACTAACTCTCTTCTTTGATGGCTCACTGAAGCGTCATCCCACCAAGAGCGCTTCTCAGATTTCAGTAAACATCTACATGTATAATCTGACATTTTTGTACCTAGTTTGTTTGCTCCCTAATTATGCATTTACAGTGGGTTTTTTTTCTTCTGTGCTACGAAATATAACTACACCACAGAAGTTTACATCTATAACTTGGCTGGTATGTTAATTAGATTAGATTATCTTTGTGCTGTTCATGGAGCCACAGGACGGACCTTTGTTCATATCTTTGACCCCTGGAAAAAGCCAGTGCCTCGCCGGACCCGCATTGCGGGTCCCGCATCGCAGACGGACACTGAGGCAGAGACTGTGTCCGAGGGATTTTGGACTTTTGTTTGATAGAGCCGAGGGGAGCGCTGATAGGGCAGCAGGGCTGCGAGCTGTCTCACAGGGACTCAACCTCCCAGGAGTCCCTGCGTGAGTAACTGACCCGCAACACCTGGGCCGCTCTCCCTGCCTGCCACGCCCCGCCCCTTCAAAAGCCTGCATTTCGCCCTCACCTGCGGGATTATCTTTGTGCTGTTCCTGGAGCCACGGGACGGACCTTTGTTCATATCTTTGACCCCTGGAAAAAGCCAGTGCCTCGCCGGACCCGCATTGCGGGTCCCGCATCGCAGACGGACCCTGAGGCAGAGACTGTGTCCGAGGGATTTTGGACTTTTGTTTGATAGAGCCGAGGGGAGCGCTGATAGGGCAGCAGGGCTGCGAGCTGTCTCACAGGGACTCAACCTCCCAGGAGTCCCTGCGTGAGTAACTGACCCGCAACACCTGGGCCGCTCTCCCTGCCTGCCACGCCCCCGCCCCTTCAAAAGCCTGCATTTCGCCCTCACCTGCGGGATTATCTTTGTGCTGTTCCTGGAGCCACGGGACGGACCTTTGTTCATATCTTTGACCCCTGGAAAAAGCCAGCGCCTCGCCGGACCTGCTTCGCGGGTCCCGCATCGCAGGCGGACCCTGAGGCGGAGACTGTGTCCGAGGGATTTTGGACTTTTGTTTGATAGAGCCGAGGGGAGCGCTGATAGGGCAGCAGGGCTGCGAGCTGTCTCACAGGAACTTAACCTCCCAGGAGTCCCTGCGTGAGTAACTGACCCGCAACACCTGGGCCGCTCTCCCTGCCTGCCACGCCCCTCCACCCTACTTTACTGACTCGCTATACCGCAGCGCGGGAGCGCCCGGGGCGAAGCCCGGGCAAAGGGCGGGCCCTCTTAGGCCCGTAGGGTCTGGTCTGGGCCAGGTCTTTTGGTTTTGTATTGTTTCAGGTGACTATATTGTATCATGTATAATCACGGGGGTCTTTAGTAACGGTAACTAATTTGTGTGTCACTATTTATTTGCGGTATTAAGGATCTAGGGTATTTGGGTTGTGCTCAGTTTGTCAAGGTATTAATCTCCAGCCAAAGCGATGTGCACTCGTGAAACACGAAGCAAAGCTGCGGCTGGTGCTCTAAAACTGACAGGCACTCTAGACAATTTCATTGTCCGCACTAACTCCTTAATTGATGAGGGAATTGCCCTCATGGAAAGAAGAGTGTCCCAGGATCTCGCACAAGCGAGAGGGTCCTCACTAGGCCCTATAGCCTTTGCACACACACCAATTAAAGCCCAATGTATTCCTGAACCCAACCCTTCTTCTATCCCCACATTAGCAGTCTCCCTTACCCCTTCTTTGGTTCCCTTGTCAGCTAATGACCATCAAGACATGACACTCTCAAAAAGGGGCATATTGGAGGGTGCTATGCCTAAACACACCCAACCAAATTGTAAGAACACTGGTGTTCGCACAATCATCTCTGAGGCAGGTGGACCGAATGGCGGGCCCGAGGAGGGGAGAGCTAATTTGGATAATATGGGTAATAATGTCGGGAGAATAGAGGTGCTCCAGGAATCCCGCCCTCTATCGATGGGTATTCCTGACGATACATCCTCAAACACTAGTCTGGAAAGCATCCTTGAGGCGAGTAGCCTGGATGAAACCCCAGAGGGCACAGAAGATAGGAACGGTATATTTATGAGCTCCATATCTGATCTTATTAAGTCTTTACTTTCTCCTCTGGAGACCAGATTACAGGGCATTGAACATCAGCTCCAGACTTTAAATCGAGAGCTAAAAACCCGGCCTAATGTTCCCACCCAAAAAGCTTCCGGTACACTAACTTTGGCTGGATTAAAACCGCCTCTATCTATCAAACAGTCTGAAGGGAAAAATCCCACCCTAAAATATGCCCGCCCAAAACTGCTACCCTCAAGAGCAATATAAATTGTACTACTAAGTTGCCTCCTAATGTCCCTAGCAAATCGCAGGTGAAAGATGGTTCCATCATTCCTGCGCCGAAGTCCCTTACATCACTCCCAGTGAATCCCAAGGTACGCCGGAATATTAGTCTACCACCTGACGCCTGCCCTTATGTTATAGTTCTAACAGGTGTTCCCGAACTTGCCCCTGCAACATCAGAACCATTTTGGGCTTTAAAAAACAAAGTCTGCCACTGGTTAGATAGAAATTACCCTCTTCCACCTTATATCCATAGTAAATTGCTAATGGTGGAGAGAGCACCGTGAGTTGGCGAGAATAAAAAAAATATTCAGGGTGACTGTGTGGTTGTGACATTTGAGGACTCACGTTCGGTGGAGCATATTTGTGCTGGGCCCCCCTGTAACAACCATTCTTCCATTTCAGCTAAACCCCTTTCCTATTTTTATATGGTTGCAGATCATCGCAGTAATAGGTGGAGCTGGTTGAGAGCCTCTAAGCATATGAGAGGCGGAATGAGAGGGGAGCCATTGTTGGATCATAACACAAATCAGTGGGATGGGGGTGTTGATGGAGGATGGAGCTGGTAGGCCCCCTTTTGGTGCTAATCAGTTTCATGGGGAATGGTTTGGTCAACAGCAAAATCCTCCTCCACTACCCTGTTTCAATCGATATAGTGGTCTGGAAGCAGTTGATTGACATTAAACAATCTCATCTGGTGATAATGATATGAGGGAGGTGGTAACTTCTCCATTGGTTGTACCTGGAAGTGGTAGGGGGGGAGCAAATGAACATGGAAACGATATATCGTAGTTTGGGTGAATCTGAACATAGCCTTATAGTCACAACTAAGGCATCTTCTGTACCCCTCACCCCGATTAATATTCTTTCATGGAACATAGCAGGGCTTAGGAGAAACCTTGTTAACCCGGAATGGAGCGACTTTATTGATTCCTTTCAAATTTGTATGTTTCAGGAAACTTGGTCCTTGTTCCCGCAATACAAAAATGGGTATTCTACCTATTTTGTCCAAGCAGTTTCTTCAGGGAAAGGGCGCCCCTCTGGTGGTTTGCTCATCTGGGTGAAGGTTGATCTAAATTACACTGTTACTACACATAAAGTTCATTCCAATGATATTTTGCACATTTCCCTGAAAAGTCCATATAGGGGTATTGTACATCTTTTTTGTGTTTATGCAAGAGGGGTTCAGGGTGGTTTAACCTCGCCGATAATTGAGCTACTGGATGCTAAGCTTTTAGAACTGCCGCCTAGGTCCCAAATCCTGGTGGGGGGTGATTTTAACTGTACATTTGAACCCTTGGATGATGAGGATGTACTGGGATTGGAGACAGACAATTCCCCCCTTAGTACTGGCCCCTATTAAGAAATGGTCTGCCAGAGCAATCCAGTTGAATGCCCTCACCCTGGAACACAACCTACGGGCTCTAAATGGTCGGACTATTTCCGATCGTGATGGGGCAATGACCTACAACAGGCTAGGCTGCCCATCACGAATCGATTACATTCTTTTAGATGTATAATCTTGGGCTAGCTTAGTAGATATGGAGGTTAGACAGACCTCGGATAGTGATCACAATCCATTATGTATGAAAATCAATTGGACTAATGGATTTTGTAAGAGTGGGGGGCCAGAGTTGATCACTAAGGAGGTCTTCCCCTCCAACTGTAACCGGAAACTAAGATGGGATGTGGTAAAATGTGAAGAGGGGAAAATTAATAGTATTAGGGAGTTAGTTACAGCAGAAACCTATAGCCTCACAACAGTGGAATTGGCAGATCCCCACTCTTCAGGGCCTAATTTGCTAGCCCAGTACAAAAACCTAACTGCTAAAATAGGAAAGTATTTTCTTAAAAACTCCCAGGGGCCCACTCGAGTGGATCTCAGACCTCCGAAGGCTAATCCATGGTATTCAGTGAACTGTAGAGTTAAGAAGAAGGCTATTACATTGGCCATAAAATCGAAAGACCCTATAGCAGTGAGATCAGCTAGAAAGGAGTACCACAGCACTATAATCTTAGCCAAGAAAAATTGGGAGGAGGAGCATTCGCAACAGCTTAAGGTCGCTGTCTGTGGAAAGAACTCAACCGTTTTTTGGAAATTAATTAATGTCTTAGATCGTAGGGGAGTTGACCCTATTTTAAACCACATTATTGAACAGCAATGGTATGCCCATTTTTTAAAATTGTATTGTGAGGATGGTGCCCAAGTCCCCTCAATATCACCATCCGTGGGTAACCAGAGCAACCCTAGTTTGGATTTGGATAGCAAGGTGGACTCATTCACCCCGCGAGAAGTTAGAGATGCCATTTTAAAAATTCTTCCAGGTAAGACAGCCGGCCCAGATGGTCTGCCTGGGGACCTATTATTACACGACCCCAAAATTTGGGCTGATTATGTAGCATGCTTAATGAACCTAATGCAGCAAGGCCACATCGTCCCGGAATCATGGAAAGGGGCGGAGGTGATTACGATATACAAAAAAGGTGATGGAGAGGACCCTGCCAACTACAGACCAATTAGTTTAATTGATGCCATCCAAAAGGTAGTTGGCAGGGTCATTATAAACCGAGTAGAGACTTGGCTTGTGGACGATGGTATTCTAACCCACTTCCAGGCTGGGTTTAGGCGGAAAGTTGGGGCAGTGGATCAGGTCTTCCGGTTTTGTACGGTCTACTGGAAGTCCGTATTAATTACCAAAGGCAGCCTCTACTTGGCTTTCATTGACCTGAAAACTGCGTTCGATGTCATTCCACGTGCCAAACTATGGGAGGTTCTACTGGCCTTGGGGTTTCCTAGTTATTTGCTACAATTTGTTATTAAGCTACATGAGAATAACTATGCAAGGATACGGTGGGGGAGTCGGGCCAATTGACAGGAAGGGTACCAGTTAACAGAGGGGTGCGGCAGGGATGTGTGATTTCCCCAACACTATTCTCCCTTTTTATAAATGGGGTGGTGGACCATTTGAGGGAGGATCCAGCGGATGCCCCTGTCCTTGCCGGAGAGAAAACCCCCACACTCCTCTTTGCGGACGATACCCTCCTGATGTCCAAGACCCCCAAGGGTCTTCAAAAACTGCTTGACCGTTTTTCCCTCTTCTGTAAAGATCGTGGGTTAACAGTAAATACATCAAAAACAAAGTTAATGGTTTTATCAACGCATAGAAAGGTTAGGAAGGCTCATCTGTATGGGTCCCCTTTAGAAGTAGTGAGTGAATTTGATTATCTTGGGGTAAGGTTGTCCAACAATATGAGCTGGGACTCCCATATATCAAAGATGGTATTAAATCTCAAAAGGGTCTCTGGAACTATATTAAGGAACCAGCGCCTTCCCATTAGCAGACCAGTGGCCCCTGCGTTGGCAGTCTACGAAGGGAAGGCGTTAGCCTCGGCAGTCTACGGCTCCGAACTATGGGGTGCCGGAAACACCAAGGCCTTGGCTACTGCGGAGAATAAGTTCATTAGGGACTAAGTCTCACTCCCAGTTTCAACCCCTTTGTTACCACTATTTTTTGATATGGGTAAAAAATCAATTGCAGATAAAGTCCAACTAAGGCCGCTGTTATACTGGGTACGCCTTAGAAGGACACAAGAACTAGCACAATATGCTTGAGTGTTGGACGAGTTAATTTCCCTAAATGTCACAAATAAAATAAAGTGGCTAAACAAGCTCAAAACGCTGGTAATATCTATAGGTTTGGGAGAGTCCTGGGTCTCACAATGCCCCCCCGCCAAACAAGTTGTTAAAAAACTTTATTGGGATTGGGTTGAGGCTAAGGTTAACTCTAACTCAAATCGGGGAACCCTGACGTCCTCCTCAAGGAAGCTAGAACCTTTTCTGGATTTCATCCAATTACCCAGAGATAGAACTTTGTTTTTGAAACTACAATATGGTATCCAGCCCCTTAAAAAATTTATGGAGGGGTGGAAGATCAAGGGAGGGCATGACTTAAATTGCCCCGGCTGCCCATGTCCAGAGGAAACCCTTGGCCACTTTCTGTATGCATGTACAGCTTATAAGCATGTTACAGCTAAATGGTTGAAACCAGTATGCAGGGAATTGGGAGTGAAGGATCATAGAGCAGCCCTGCGTATTATTTCAACTAATACTGTCTCCGTGTTTATTATCTGCGGGGTCGCCAAATATCTAGCGGGTGCTTGGTTAATTCGCTCAAGGTTGTTGGGAAATGTATAACTCTCTTATTAGAAAGAATATACTGTTTTTAACTTTGTTTTACCCTTGCTGTTCTGGATGGAATTGTAGTACTATCGGATGGATTGTTTTATGTATTTCTTAAATGTTTGTACTTTTATGATATATATCTATTGAATAAAGTATTACAACAGATTGGAAAAAAAGATAACTTTTTTTTAATTGGTCATAGGCTTACGCAAACAATTTCCCACTTCTAAACATGGTACACTCCTAAATCTACAGAAGTGTGAGATCCGTATGTTTGCAACTAACCTTAATATAGCTGATTTTTACAGTCTCTAAATGATCCAGTTTTAGTAAGAAGTAAGCTGCTAACACGTTACCTTGTATTTTTTCTTTCTTTTATTTCTCCTATGGAATATTTTCTCTAGGTAGACCATTTTCCCCTTAGAACACAAGCAGAATAGGGAGGTGTTTAGCTGTTTTTCACTCCTGCTTAGAAGCCTAACTCCAGACATTTTATGACACTAAATGTGGTGCTCAAAACACTGTCGGTTTTGGAGGTATCGTTTGAGGACCAGGATTGCAGTTTTCTTGTTTCTGTCGCTGCTAGGCATGAGCCTGGACTTGGAGCACTAAGCAACGGGGTTCTGAAGCATAAGAGATGTTGTCATGCAGATAGGCATCTATTTTCATGCAATTTGACAAACCGTTTGTAATGCAAGCAGTCATACATATGTAGGCGTACCATAGGCCAGCACAGTCCAAGAAGGGTGAAATAGCTCTCTACAGCCAAAAATACGGGGTAGTATTGACAAGTCATCAGTCAGTTCCATTTTTTCCACACCACCAGACACAGATCTGAAGCTCTCTTGTCTCTTGTAGACACTTACCCCAGTATATTTATTCAACTTATTCAGTATGCAAGTGTTGCTACCACCAAAAACAGGTTTTAAGCCCTGTAAGGACTGTCACAAGACCTGTGCGATTCGCTGGCCACCTTCTTCCACCGCAAGATCGCAGACAACCTCGACCGCTTCAATGTCACAATCGCCCCGACAACCACAGAGACCTCCGCCCCACCGACCACCATCCTCCCCAACCGCCTGCTCTACTGGACCAACATCAACCGCGACAACACCATCAAGATCATGAACACCATCCACTCCGGATCTCCGTCAGACCCATGCCCACACCACATCTTCAGCAAAGCCAGCACATCCATCGCACCCCATCTCCGGAAAGTCATCAACAACTCCTTCGAGACAGCAACCTTCCCGGAGAGCTGGAAGCACGTCGAGATAAACGCCTTACTCAAGAAACCCAAGGCGGACCACCGCAAGATCGCAGACATCCACGACCGCTTCAACGCCACGATCACTCCAACAACCACTGAGACCTCCGCCCCCATGACCACCAACTGCCTGCTCTCCTGGACCAACATCAACGACGACGACACCATCAAGCTTATGAACACCATCCACTCCGGATCTCCATCAGACCCATACCCACAACACATCTTCAGCAAAGCCCGCAAATCCATCGCACCCCATCTCCGGAAAGTCATCAACACCCCCTTCGAGACAGCAACCTTCCCGGAGAGATGGAAGCACGCCAAGATCAACGCCTTACTCAAGAATCCCAAGGCGGACCCCAAGGACCTCAAGAACCGGGCCTTCTCCCTGCTCCCGTTTCCGGCAAAGGTCATTGAGAAGACCATCCATGAACAACTGACCCGCTACCTCGAAGAGAACAACATCCTGGACCCTTCCACAGCACCGAGACTGCCCTCATCGCTACCACCGATGACATCAAGTTCCTGCTGGACAATGGAGAAACGGCGGCCCTCATCCTCCTGGACTTGTCAGCCGTCTGCGACACGGTCTGCCACCACACACTACGAACACGCCTCCACAACGCCAGGATTCAAGAGAAGGCCCTGGACTGGACTACCTCCTTCCTCTCTGGCAGAACACAGAGCGTCTGTCTTCCTCTGCAAAGCCACTGAGATCTGCGGCGTACCCCAGGGCTCATCCCTCAGCCCAACTCTGTTAAACATCTACATGGCACCGCTCGCCCACATCACCCTTCGGCTTGACCTCAACATCATCTTCTACGTCGATGACACCCAGCTGATCCTCTCCCTCACCAAGGACCCCCACATCGCCAAAACCAACCTTCACGAAGGAATGAAGGCGGTCGCTGAATGGATGAGGAACAGCCGACTGAAGCTGAACTCAGGCAAGACAGAGGTCCTCATCCTCTGATCCACCCCTTCGCCTGGGACGACTCCTGGTGGCCGACCGCACTGGGAACCACTCCAACACCCACTGACCACACACGCAAGCTAGGGGTTATCCTCGACTCCACCCTCTCCATGACTAAACAGGTTGACGCCGTCTCCTCCTCCTACTTCAACACCCTCCGCATGATCTACAAGTGTATCCCCACTGAAACAAGAACGGTCACCCAGGACCTCGTCAGCAGCAGGTTGGACTACGGAAACTCCCTCTACGCAGGAGCCTCGGCCAAACTCCTGAGACAGCTCCAACGCATCCAGAACTCCTCTGCACGCCTGATCCTAGATATCCCTCGCCGCAGCCACATCACACCCCACCTTGTAGTGTAGTTCCTATATTCCCAATAGGCTCTGCGCATTTGAATAACATATACTATAGTTTAGACATAGGACTGAGGTCGACTAGGTCTCTATCGAATATATTAAACTTAATCGTGAGTGCCAGCTAGCTCAGAGGTCACTAGAAACTGACAACTGCATAAACATGACAACTTTGTTTCCCAAGAATAAGAAATCAATCTCTTGAGTCGCGGAAACAATAGATAGCCATTTTACTCAGTTAATCGTGCATGCTTTGTTTCACCAGAGGTGCTGAGAAAATAGAGACACGGGCGTTTTCAATAAAAAGTATTTATTGAACAGTCTATCTCAAGCATAAGAAATGTACTGCTACAATTGTAATACTGGTTATAAAGTACAGTCCATATAGTACGAAGAGTATTATAAAATTATACTGTAAAAGCATGGTATGGTTTCTAAGCCATATAAAATAATATATAATACATACATTAATAAATAATGACTAAAAGTACTCCACTTGTGCTTCTAAAATACACCTACCCCGGTGTACTTAACCTAGGTCTGATACAAAGGAAGAAGTAAGTGAGTTGTAGCTTAAGTTCAGTATTCTTTTGCCAAGAATCTATTCCAAGAATTCTCTAAGGGTCTAATCAGCTCCCTACCTTGGTTTAGAATGAAGGGAGGTCTTGTATATCTCTCTCAGGACTTGATTTCCCAGCAACCCGCAAGGGTAGCCCGGAAACACTGGAGCTGGATTTCTCGGCAGGCGAAAAGACCGCGTCTCTCAGTTCGTCAGCTGGAGGGTCGGCTTACTTCGGCACTTGCTGCTGCAGGGTGCGTCGGCCAAGTAGATAGTCGAACTGCTCCAAACCACCGTGTGTTTGTCTGGGCAAGCGTGGACCTATTTATATCTTGAAGGTGCCGGATTTGACGTAAGGTTGGACATAATAACGTCATCAAAGACTCAGTTCTTTGAAAACTCCAGGAGTTCTTGGATAAATCCATATTCAAGCGGGGGAAGTCCCTGACTGCTGTAGGCGGGTTTTTCCAAGAAATCGTTGTGGATTCTCTAAACTAGTGGAAGTAGCCTTGCCGTATTTGGACTGCATAGACTAAGTCTAAATATGGTTATGATTTCTTTGCCTATATAAGCATAGGGTGATGTATACCTATATATGGGTATGAATCGGGAAAATTACACTAGGGTCCTGAATTCCTACACAACACCCACTCCACTTTAATATGTTCAACATTACCAAATTATAAGCATCTAAATATTATCTAAAGCATGTGTTTACAATCCCAACCAAAATACATGAAGATGCATTTGAAATGGCTCAATATAAAAAATGAGTATGTCTGCAGTACGCATTTAAAGGACATGGTGTCATTCTAAGCATAAAACATGATTTCGTTATCTGAAGCTGAATGAATCATGAAATTACATTTGTGAAAATGGCTCTAAAATACAGAAGAAAAGGTTGAGACCATTCCATAGCATAATATATAAACTGTTTTTGTTTTAGAGTATAAGGCCAAATATTGTCTCTAGGAAGTTTTCAAACTAATTCTTGTTCTCTAAGAATAGTTCTACTTTAAGCAGATTACTCTGTGCCACAAAAAGGTTCTATTTATGGAAAAAAGGTTCAAATTTTAATCGTAGAAAAATAGGGTTCCCAAGGTAGAACAATTATTTTTGAAAAGTGAAGGCCGAATTCAGTGCTCATGGAATGCTGTGTGCAGATTTCAAAAGTTATTCTCGGTGTCAGGAGAACATCAAATCGTCTAGGCTGGCAGAGAAATAGTCTACCACAGTAGGTGAAAGTGGAACTACTTCATCAAGTAGATCAAAGGTGCACAAATGAGGATCATCGCCGTCCGTGGTTGTCGTATTAGCAATGTTCGCAGTAGCTGGTACCTGTGTGCCTGTAGTTACATTTATCTCACCCTCAGTTAGACTTGTCGGTGAGACTTCAATGAATGCCGTCATCAGGATTGGTAGCCGTTGGGGGCAACATGATGCATGAGTCGTTACCAGACCTAGCAATGCGTCAACATCCGATGGCAGTGCTGATGGAAGTGTAAGACAGATGTCTAACTCTTCTCCGCAAAGCAGGCATCGTAGAACAGGTAAGATGCAATCTTGCCAGATTGGTCTGAATGAAAGGAACCAAGTGGTATTCAGGTCTCTTAAACAAGCCAAGCCAAGAATCTGTGTAATCCTCTCACGATACCGCATGGCTAGTAGGGCTTATTTCATGGTAGTCTGGGTATCGCTGGTGACTGGACTTACCGTATCGGAGCAGAAGGAATAAAAACAGAATTCCTGCTACGAGTCCCAAAATGAGAGGTAGGCCGCCGAACATAGAGTGCACGAAATTTGGAAAAATGCTGAGGACTGCTTCAAATTGTGTTAACAGTCCCGAAAAAATCATTTTAAATACATGTGCGATGCCGCTGGTATCAGACATGTTTAAGATTTGACCTAACATTTCTGCAAAATGTACTGGGCAGTTTGTAGATAATAATGCATGTATCTCTGCCGAAGTCCTTGCAACTTGCAGATCCTACATTTTTCTGGACGAGGTCAGTGGCAGTTTTTTGCAAAAGAATGGCTTTCATTCTGCTTAAAGTATCAATTCGTATAGAAGAGCTATTCAGTGAAGGCCATAACGCCGTCTCCCTGTCTGTCTTGCTTTTTGGATACAATACTTACATACAACAAGTGACCCTGGCCGACACACTAACTAGATACACTCTTCCTGGCAACATGCCACAACAGCTGTGGCCATTGAGCATAACGTAGCTGCCATTGGAAAGCTGCCTGAAAACCGGTTCTATCAAGGCTGCCGGTGAACGCTGCTGGTGGCAAGAAAGGTTATTTGAAGAACCTTCGCAGGCTCCATGTAAATTAATACCTTGACATAAAAGTGTACGCTCAGTGAGAATTTTCACCACTAAGAAATACTTCCTTTCTCCCACTCGAACATTTGTGTGTGTATACGGTAAATTCTAGGTTGACTTATTGTATTCTCTACCCAACCTTTCATACAGACCTACTAGTATGTGTCTTAAGCAATACTGAAACTGGAAAATCTTCACTGGTATCGTGATGGTGCCATGTATTATCCATTCCACGACTGGCTTCTCAGAAACAGTTAATGGTATTCTTTCCAGTTTTTCTATGCACGGCACCGTATAGGCTGCTCCTCTTTGTGCCAACGAGATTTGTTTCTCTGTAAGGTTAAATACAGAAAAGAATGACTTGGTGTTGATTAGACGCCATGGCACGTAGCCTGAACTGAGATTTTGTAACGTCCAGCCTATCTGCCTTATAGAAAGTAATTGGGACTGGCCATGTTGTAACATTAGCAAGTCCTGCTCTATTATGTCAATTGCAGATAAAACAATGCTGTCCAAAGAATAAATTCTGGAGGACAGAGTCGTTAACCCATTGTCCACTACAGAGAGAGCTTTCTCTAAATTAACACAAATCAATTTCTCGTATTTTTTTCTGCAGTTTCCATTTGCGTGATTTTCCATGCTTCATTGTAAGCAGCTATACCGGCGTATGTGAAACGTTTGTCGTTGTTTGCGGGGTCCAAGTAAAAAGTCTCGCAAGTCAACACCTTTTTTAAGTAAAGATAAGTGTTTTTTAATTTCAGGAAGTGTGGATTTTCCTAACCACTCAAGCCATAGTTTTCCTACACTGTATGTTGTCTCTGGGAATATCTTGGATCTGGCCTATTCACTGTGAACCCTTTTGTTTTGTTCAGGAATCTATCTTGACAGTTATTAGTGTCTGTGGGCCAGATCAACCATTTTTTCCAATCGGGATTAGTTCTGTTGTGCTGTAAAATCAGTTTTACGTCTATCTCCTCATCTGCAGTGTTATTACTGTCAGGTGTGGGCTTTGGTATTGACGGTTTGTTGAACAGTGTCATTTAAAAACATTATTTGTTCAGGATGATGCAGGCTCTGAATAAGGCTTCTAAACCTTGCACCTGCCAATCTTTTGTGCCCCAGACAGTTTTTGTCTCAATGTTGTCTTTCCAAAAGTTAAAACCTAATGTAGACAACTGAGCATAACGGTTTGCAGAATAAATTTGTTTAGTATTGGTCAACATATTTTTCATTCCGGTCTTATTCATATTTTTTAAATAAAACGTTTCTGGATTTATGATGTTAAACCCTGAGAAGTATGGAAACTTTTCATAAAATGTTTTTGAGCTACCCTTTGGTGGGGTTGGATAATGTTCCCACTGATTAGAAGTAAAAACATTTCTAGGGTTTGCAGATGTATGCAAATAATGGTGACCATAATGATTAAAACAATACATTTGTTCATAATCTGATGAACCTTCTAGGTATTCATGTTTTGTAAATTTAGCTGACATTTCTAAATCTGTCATCATGTTATTAACAGTTTCAAAGTCCCAATCATCAGAAAATGTGCTGAGTGAGACAAAGTCACTTAAAGAAACCTTAAACTGGTGTGGAAACCTCAACCGCTCCACCGGGCCATAGATGTCATAATCAGTTTTATCTTATGCTATACCACCAGGTATAGGAACAGCTGTGATGTTTACTGATGACGGGTCTCTTCTTTCACAATGAGATGATTTGTGAGGTTTGAGGAGCAAGTTGATGTTCTTACTTGCTGTGTCCATTGTACTGTATTTTCCATCTATTATTCTTCCTAAACTTATCACAAGTATGAGCCAAAGCAGGAGGAAAAGTATGGCTAACACAATCCAAAATTCTACCCATGGTGAAACCAGATACGTCTTTTCCAATTGATGAAAGAGTTCCGTTATTTTTTCTTTGAAAGTTCTATTTGCTGGTATATTTTCAGGTTCACTGGGATCCTCAGAAAATGTATCAAAGTTTATGAAGTAGCTAGAGGCAGTTCTGTCATTTGTTGAAATTGCATCAGGATTGTTATGAATCTTTGGAGCTGCTTCTTCCTTTGTCATATTTGTATAGTCAGATGCTACATCATTGTAGACCAGTATCTCTTGATGAACTGTTATTTGGGTCTCCAGAGGCACAAGTTCCATGGCTTTGTTGCATAGTCCTTCTTTTCTTACTGTAGGTTTATCAAACGTGATAAGTCTTTCAGTTTGAACCTCTTGGATTGTAGCAAGATTGGGTCGACTGCTACATCTTGGGAGTCCACTAGGCCTACTACTTATCGGCCACATGATGTGGTTTGACCAGGTCGATAGACACAACTCTGTTCTGCCTTTTACCAGCAAGAGGCGCTAGTAACACTGATCTTGTTCCGTGGATTGCTAAGATAGGTACTGCTTTTCTGTAAGAAGGCCCAAATTCCTTCTTTACCGCGATCTTTTCCCTGACTAGATCCCCAATCTTTGGAATCCAGACAGGTCTTGCTGGGACAGGTGGTTTCTCTTCAGTGGTTGTTGGCTTCTGTATCGTGTTACTCAGACTTCTTGTTTAATTTAAGTGCTGTAAAACAGCCAAACGATCTTTGACATGAAAGGGTTTTTGTTCCACCACTGAGGTTTGACAATCTAGGTCTTGGATTATCATTCTAGTATCAACCAGTAATTCATATGGAGTGATTCCACCCAGAGAATTTCTTGGCAGATTGTTTAGACTACGTTGGGCACTTATTAAATGTTTATCCCACCCATCACCCGAATCTAATACCCTAGCTGTTATAGATTGCTTTATGTCACAGTTTTTTCTTTCCACAACCGCATTACCCTCAGGATGGAAGGGACTAGAATACCGCAGTGCAACGCCCAAGCTAGTCATTGCTTCCTCGAGAGCTAAACGCAGGACCTGGTCAGAATGTAGCGTGTCGATTGCATATGTGTCAATAAAGACTAGCAAATCTTTTATAACAGTTCTGGCGTCAGCCGAGCGCTGGGGCCACATCCAAATAAATCTTGTCCTAGTAGTTGTGGGACCGCATCTGTCCATGGTGACGTCTGCATGTAGATAGTTTAATGCTGTCTAACAATGGTGTCTGAACTGGGCTGGCTACACTACAATCAGGTATCTGGTGATCTTCGAAGCTATGATATCTGTAACAGGTATCACAGTTTATTCCAAATTCGTAAACTTGGACGCTCATTCCTGGCCACCAGTAAATCTCTTCTAATTCTATTAGTAATTTTAAGATCCCTTGATGTCAGACCCTCTCCCATATGTGCTTCTTGAACCAAAGCACCGCTCTTGTTCCTGTTTGGAATTACTCTGTCCCCCCACTTCAGGGATTCGAGCTAAAGGAACAGAGTTTGCATCAACTATGTATGTATACGTTAGTGGATAGTTTAGAGGTAACCCTGCATAGCTGCCTTGCATTGATTCTTTTACTGCTAGCAACGTTTCACCGTCTATTACTCTTTTTGAGCGAGTGATTGTAGCTACGGAAGACGTTTGCACAGCTGCCTTTGCAGCTTCGTTAGCCAATGAATTCCCTGCAATGTGAACGCCATCACGCTGATGACTCCGTGTATGAATCACGTGAGTCTTTTGTCGTTCTTTCTGTAATATAACTACTTGTTCCCAGAGCTTTTTATGCTTGATTGTGCGACCCTTTGTATTTTTGAAACCATTTTGAACCCAGTTCTGCAGATATTCGTTATAATTCCTGACAGTTATACGAATCACACACTGAGTATGGGGAATTCGCGATCGGTATTTTCAAGCGCCAATTTGAAAGCCTGTAGTTCAGCTCGCTGAGCTGTACAGTCTCCGAGTGATTGAGTTTTAGTCACCATTGGTCTGAATTTTCCTTCGTGCCAGCGACCTTTAACAATAGTGCAAGCAGTACTATAGGCTTTTTTACCCCCAAATGCGGGCTGTGCTGATCTGTCTGTAGGATTACACATCGGTAATGTTCTAGAGGCAGAATCTAGGTCGGCAGAGGACATTCGTGTTCGTATTGTAGGAATTCTTGTGTCTTTAAGTAGTTGTCAAAGACTTATTCAACATCTGTAGCAGCAAGAGAGTTAACCCACTGTATCTATCTCGGATGTAAAGTCTTAGCATTTGGAATGCTCGCTTTTGTCACTGCTTCTAGAGCAGGTACAGGTGTAACGATCATTATGCGTTTACCCTGTGCCAGGGCTCTCTCTTTTGCTACTGCAGTTTGAACCGCTGTCAGAATTCTTTCTGTAGAAGTAAATTTGATTTCAGCTTGTGTGTACAAGTGTGATTTGTATGCAATTGGTACCTTTTCACCTTCATTAAAGTTCAGGTATGTGAATCCGCATCTCCCTGGGATGATTCGGATCACAAGATTACGCACCTTATTGCGTGCTTCTAACTGTGTTTTTGCTAACATGTCTGTTTGCACTGAACGCAAAATTTCGGTGGGATTTTGAGTCCAATTGGTTTGTTTGAAATCAGGTTTGATTAGTTCGTAGATAGGCTTTTTGCGTAGTTCAGAACATAAGTTCTTCCAAAGTTCAGGAAACCTAGAATTGATTGTAAGTTTTTCAGCAATTTTGGAGGTTGGAGCAGCGCACATTTCTCTAGAAAGTTGGCTGCCAGGCTTTTGCCTTCACTTGATAACTCGTATCCTAAGAATAGGACGTTGAGGTGGGCATTTCGTGATTTTTTAAAATTGAATTTGTACCCTTCCGAAGCGTACCCAATTATTCTGGTGTTCACTCTTTTCAAGTGCACGTCCAAATCATCGTCTGTAAGATAGATGTCATCGACATAAGATAATGCCTCCTCATCATACATTTGTGGTAACTCTGTTCCCCTGGCTGAAAATAACCCTGGACTATTCTTGAATCCTTGAGGGAGACGGGAAAATTGTCCTTGTGTCCCCATAATTGAGAAAGCGGTCAAATGCCTGCTTTCAGGTGCAATGTTTTGAAACACCCATTTGGAATATCTAATGTGGTTTTATATTTTTTCCGCACGATGTTATTCATCAATGCTGCACTGTGTGCATTTTGGACTGCAAATGTTTTGCAACAAGAGTTTAAGTGTCTGTAGTCCAAAACTAGACAATATGAATTGTCTGGTTTGGAGACAGGAAACAAAGGATTGTTCATTGAGGTACATGTTGGTATTCAAATTGATTTAAGATCTCCCTGACCTGTTTTGTAGCTTCCTCTTTTACAGAATATTGCCTTTGCATTGTTGGTTGGTTTTCTTAACTGGATTTTATGATGAGGAGAGTCCTCATCCCATCCTATGTGATTTTTATATAATACTGAAGCCTGAGCTACTGCCCCTTTCCTGGCGTATGAGTATTTTTTATGAATTGGAATGTGATTTGAGAAGGCCGGCATAATTATCTCTTCGCCATGTGGTTACTCCCTGACAAATTCAGGTGGCCACTCTTGTTCAGCTAGAAGAATGTCATAACACTTAGATAGCTTCTCCCAAAATAGTGTTTTTATTTTTCTAGTTATGTACCCATCCATCCGGAGCGTTACTTCATATAACTTATGAGGTACACTAACCCTGGTATCGGCAGTTTCAACCTGAATGCATTCATTCAAGTCCACTGTCTCCAGATGATCCTTCAGGATCTTGCGAGCTTTGGTTACTTCTGCTGCGCTGTCTAGCATTGTCTGGGCCCACTCCCCGGTCTTGAGTTGTCCTCAAGATCGCGGTATGTCTGATCTTTACGCTTGATACCTTTTTCTTGGTGAACTGAGTTTTCTTATTCTTTGGAACGTGCTGTTCGTCTTTGGACTTCACGTGTTCTTCTTTTGGTTCTGATCGTCCTCTTCTTTCGGATTTCTGCGAGGAAGTCTGAAAGGTACGAGAGGAACGTGTATCAGTGTCTTGATATCTATCAGGTTTTCTCAAATTATCCCTATTTCTGAGGTTATACCTTTTTTCAGTTGACTCCCGTTGGGGAGATCTACCTTCCCGTTGGGGAGATCTTCCTCTGGACTGAGAACTCTTCTCTCTAGGAAGTGTCGGTTTAGCGTTTTCCCACTTCTTTTTAGGAGTAGTAAGATTATTTTTAATAAAAACTTTTTCAGGATTTTCAGGTAGTTGGGGTTTTAATGGTTTCCCACCCAAAGTATCTCTTCCTAGTTCTTCATAGGATTTTTCAATAATTCTGGCAAGCTCATATGGTTGCTCAGTAATATCTGTTTCTTTTAGCGGATTGACACTGATGCTGCTTCACCTTTTAATGTTGGCTAATAATATAGCCAAGACCTGTTTGAAATCTTTTAGTAATTTCATACCAAGATTTAAGGCAGGTCCTGGTGCGTATTCATTCTGAATTTGTCTTAGTACGTCTGGTATTGCTGCCATAGACGGAACACCATGTGTTTTTGTCTGGATTGAAGCAAAGCCTGTACCTCAAGGTTCACAGTCCTCCACGTGTGGTGCTATCCCCATTGGTAAACAGATTGTCAGAATTCTACGTTTCTCATGAGGTGACCTATCACGAAATACTGCCTCTATTTGAGTAATTTTTTAGGCTAACCAAAACGGAATTGGTTCCCTTCTTGCGGGCAATTTACCAATGACTGATTGTATAGTCTGTGGTGTGATTTTGTTTGTGTTCCCCTGGTGCGGGGTGTGCTGTTGAATCCTTACAGTAGGTTGGACTGTTAAGGTCCGCATGACATATTGAACCAATTGTCTATGTATGTTAATTGTTTTAGCTGTGCTAACAGTTCTGGACCTGTCATGTTATCAATGTCAGGATGTGGTGTATAGCTGGCTAATACCAGCCATGTTGCTCCTGGTCTACCTAGTTGACCGAGCCTGGTAATGTGATTTTGATGTTGTTGGGCGCCTTTAAACCAGAGCTGATGCTCTTGTTAAGTTAATGGAATTTCAACGTCCTCGTAAGGAACGTATTCCGTTGGAGGTTCCTCTATTTTGTAGTAGTGGAACTTGTGTGTTCCTTCATTTGCTGGAGGAAACTGAATCCATGAATAGAATACCTCTGTGTGCCAATATTCATGTGCCTCAATGACAAAGATTACTTTACCACCTCTCGATGATACCCCATTATTTATGAGTTTGTAGGTTATAGTTTTTCTTAAATTTACCGGGATGATTAGAACATCCGGCACATTTTGTTGTAGTGCTCGATTGTCTAAAGCTTCCTGAGCTGCTGCTGCTGCTCTAGTCAATTCCTCATCACTATCCGTCATTTTGTTGACCGAAAGTTTGCAAAACAAGTTTCAAGGAAACCAAGATTAGGTGCACAATATTTTGGAACACTGTATCCTTCAACGTTGAACAAACCAAAAACTAATACATAGGATTTTCGCCCTACACAGTTTTGGCGGATATTATTTTACCCACTTGAGACGTCTATTGGAGTATTTTACGGGGAAAAGGGGTCTGTGTGAAAAGCACGACTGAGTTACTCTAGTATCTAGCGGTAAATTATCGCCTTACCAAACATTGGGCGCCATGTAGTGTAGTTCCCAATAGGCTCTGCGCATTGGAATAACATATACTATAGTTTAGACTTAGGACTGAGGTCGACTAGGTCTCTATTGAATATATTAAACTTAATTGTGAGTGCCAGCTACCTCAGAGGTCACTAGAAACTTTCTCGAATTCACAAGAAGGGATTAGTATCTGACAACCGCATAAACATGACAACTTTGTTTCACAAGAGTGAGAAATCAATCTCTAGAGTCGCGGAAACAATAGATAGCTATTTTACTCAGTTAATCGTGCATGCTTCGTTTCACCAGAGGTGCTGAGAAAATAGAGAGACGGGCGTTTTCAATAAAAAGTATTTATTGAATAGTCTTCTTTCTCAAGCATAAGAAATGTACTGCTACATTCGTAATACTGGTTATAAAGTACATTCCATATAGTACGAAGAGTATTATGAAATAATACTGTAAAAGCATGGTTTGGTTTCTAAGCCATATAAAATAATATATAATACATACATTAATAAATAATGACTGAAAGTACTCAACTGGTGCTTCTAAAATACGCCTACCCCGGTGTACCCAACCTAGGTCTGGTACAAAGGAAGAAGTAAGTGAGGTGTAGCTTAAGTTCAGTACTCTTTTGCCAAGAATCTATTCCAAGAATTCTCTAAGGGTCTAATCAACTCCGTACCTTGGTTTAGAATGAAGGAGGTCTTGTATATCTCTCTCAGGACTCGATTTCCCAGCAACCCGCAAGGGTAGGCTGGAAACACTGGAGCTGGATTTCACGGCAGGAGAAAAGACAGCGTCTCTCAGTGCGTCAGCTGGAGGGTCGGCTTCCTTCGGCACTTGCTGCTGCAGGGCGCGTCGGGCAAGTAGATAGTCTAACTGCTCCGAACCACCGTGTGTTTGTCTGAGCAAGTGTGGGCAAATTTATACCTTGAAGGTGCCGAGTTTGATGGAAGGTTGGACATAATAACGTCATCAAAGACTCAGTTCGTTGAAAACTCCAGGAGTTCTAGGATAAATCGATATTCAAGCGGGGGAGAAGTCCCTGACTGCTGAAGGCGGGTTTTTCCAAGAAATCGTTGTGGGTTCTCGGAACTAGTGGAAGTAGCCTTGCCGTATTTGGACTGCATATACTAAGTCTAAATATGGTTATGATTTCTACGCCTATATAAGGATTGGGTGATTTATACCTATATATGGGCATGAAATGGGAAAATTACACTAGGGTCCTGAATTGCTACACAACAACCTGAGACCTGCACTGGCTCCCAGTCAACAAGAGGATAACCTTCAAGCTCCTCACCCACGCACACAATGCACTTCACAACACTGGACCAATGTACCTCAACGGACGACTCTGCTCCGCTGACCTCGCCACAGTCCCCCTCTTCTGAAGTGCGACCTCCGGCAGTAGATCGTTCTCCCACCTCGCCGCCAAGACCTGGAACACCCTCCCCATCAACCTACGGCAGACCCAAGTCCTGCTGACCTTCAGAAACTCCTCAAGACCTGGCTTTTCGAGCAGTAGCAGCATTCCCCACCCCAGCGCCTTGAGACCTCACGGGTGAGTAGTGCGCTTTACAAATGATATGATATGATTGATTGATAGATCGATCACAACAAGTATTCAAGTGATTGTTACCTATCAGGGGCCTTATTAGGGAAAGGCGCGCAGTCCCTGTTTGCATCCGGCGCACCTTCAAACGGGTGCGCCTGGTGCAATGGAGACAGTGTGCCCATTTATAAAGATTGCCATGCCCCAGTGCAGCTGTGAACTTGTGACTCCACCTGCCTGCCTGCATGAAGATGTCTGATGTTTCCATGGGACAACTGGTCATCTTTTTTTGCCCACTGCATGCACCACTCATGAGGGCCTGTTTGCTTTTATGCCTGTATCTATAATATGGCGCATAAGCAAAGAGGTTTCCTCATTTGTGTGGGACCACGCCCCTATGCAAATAAGGGAATGTCCTCTCATGATAGGGCTGGCACTATCAATATTACAGAAGGGGATACACAAGTGTCTGTGACCTCCTTCATTAATGCCACCGTGCCTCATGGGGTGCATGATGCAGACTCACATGCCTGTTGCACCCCTCGGGTCCCTAGAGTTGAGTCACAACTTCAAGGCTTGCAGTGGCTGCTCTTTGCTGAACCCAAAGGCCATTCAAGACCTCAAGCTGAAGCTTTAGAATTCCAAGCCATGGTTTAGATCGTTGGAGACTCCCTCTAGCATGCCTATGGGCCCCAAGGAGTCAAGAGACCTGCCATCTGGAGTACCGCTGGCAGGCTTTCCCACGAGTTGGACCTATCTGATCCCATTATGACACCTCCTGGTCCGACCCCCAGACACCACGTCCACACTGGTCCCTGGAACTTCAAAATCCTATCCATCTATGTCATATGAGATGCCCACAGTACGCTCCGACTCAGAATCTTAGCTGGTACAGTCAAAGCCGAGCACAGCACCATTTGAGACATTGCTTCCCCAACTTGATCTTTCACTTTCACAAAGGAGAATGGACACCCTGCACACTCTTTTTGACCCAGACTCGGACAATGATTGTGACATGTGATGTGTTGACGGAGGCTAGTGGTTTTGATACCTCCACTGAAACAGATCTTCTCTCACCACATGGTTCTGCCACTGAGAATTCCGCTTCTTATGCCATGCCATTGTAATGCATGCAGCAGCCGAATTCCTTGATCTCCAGCTCCCCATCATGGAGCTCAACACTAATGTATTGACTGAAGTCCTCCAAGTGGTAAGAAATCCCTTTTGCCATTTAATAAGTCGCTAACGGTTACCCCTTTGGATGCTTGGGCCAAACCTTGCACTGGCCACCCAGTCCACAGACAAATAGTGTTCTGCAATTGCCCTGCTCCAGACTAAACTGCGTTCATCTCTTAGCACCCTTCGCCACCTGCGGGTTCCAGTGAGATAGGAGCATTTCCAGAATGCGATCCTTCCCTTTGGTCTCCACACTGCTGCCTAATGTGTTCATGAAATCGATGTTAGTGGTGGCTGCAGTCTTTTGCCAGTCTTCAGCCCCCCCCCTCCCCACACTCCCATCTCGACAACTGAATGTTGAAGATAGGCTCGCACAGGCAGTCCTCAAGCACCTATGGCGAACCACCAATCATCTTTGGGGTTTACCATCAACGTGCCGAAGTCACACCAGACTCCTTCTCAGACACTCCTTCATCTGAGCCAGCCTGGACTCACCTTCAAGCCTTTCCCTCATTTAAGAGCATCCAGGACATTTAGGCTATTATCCCTATTTTTCCTCCACGGTCCTAGATTTCGGTGAGTTGGCATATGACGCTGTTGTAACTGATAAACTCTTGCATCCTGATACTGGAGCACGGCAGATGGCATATTTGAGCTCTGTAGTAGGATCTGAAGTCGCAGTGGGTGCAACATCAAGTGGACCTCTCAAACCACATTATGATTTTTTAAGATTCTGCTCAAGATCTGCAGTGATGGTTACTGGATCTCGATTACACCTATATTGGCTTTTAATGAATCCCTCACGGACGTCCTCCTGGGCACCTGGTCCAAGCCCAGCACAAGGGCATCTGTGGAGAGGACAATTGCCAGCTGCCACCGCCCGGTCCAAGCGACCCAGTGTTCCTAACCCAAAACCCTTTCCCTGACAGCTTGGGGGTCCAAACCTCCTCTTCAAAGGGCACATTCCCTTCTGCCTGTCCAGATAGGGAATTCAAGAAGCTGAACCATCTTGGGAAGCGTATGTTCTCTTCCTCCAGTTTGGCACTCCAGTCCGGGAATACCGCATGCCTCTTGGGACGATATTCACATACCATGTGGGATACGGTTGGACAGGTGCTACCTAAGTAGCTGTTATTTTGAATTTGAAATGCGACCTAAGCAGAGATACTTGCTTTATAGGAATTTTTTAAAATTTGTTGACTGCTTTTAATATTTGAATGTCCATTTTTTAATTATTAGCAAAATATTCTGTGTCTTTTGCTGATTGCACATTTGTAATAAGAGGAAGGGGTCCCAGTACTTGAGAGTCAATTTGCAAGGCAAACCAATAAGCATAAATTAATCAAGAAACAAATAAGTTCACATTGTTTTAATCACAATGTGAGTATTAACAAATATATGAATTTCATTACATAAAAACAATTTGCGTAGTGCCCCAAATTGGTATAAGGAGAAGGGGGGGAGTGATCCTGTGAGGAAGTGGTGAGGGAAAAGAGGAATTCTGTAGTGACAATTAAATCAGTCAATATACATTATCTGTACATGCTACACAATGTGTGTAGGAATTTTAGACCACATGGTTCAATTCATCATTCCTGCAAAACATCATACTCCACAAGTTTCAATTAATGAGGGCGTTTAGGGCGTGGAGTTGAATTCTATTGGTAGTCGTCGACGTTTCGACCCTCTATTGTGCAGGTAGAGTTGCTATCCTTGCTGTGGGGTCTTCATCAGGACAGGGGTGGGGACACACCTATTTATATAAATATAAGAATTAATGTTGGGGAATGAATCCCTATATTGTTCCAAAGGGAAAAGCACATCATAACTAACATAAGTTGGCAGGGAGCATACTCACTATAATGCCCAACAACTAAGGCAAAAAAGATCGGGTGTTACACAACTAAGGTTGACTCATTAGATAGCAAATGGTCAAAAGTAAACAGCGCGTCTCGACTGGGAGACAAAGGAATTGCTCTAAACACGTTGAATAAATCTAGCGGTTTAAAATGAAAGAAATGGGAGTAAAGCCGGTCCAGAAATGGCAGCAAAAGAACATTTCACTGGTAAAAGACCAGGGGCAAGGCGTGGTAGTTACTCAGTGTAAACAGTTTAAAGGAAACTCACCACGAAATGATATACGGTGGACCGGTTGGTGGCTGAGTCCAACGGAATCGTCAAAGCTGAGGTAACTGTTAATATACAGTAAATGCGGATGCTTTAGATAGATAGAATTATCTACAAATATGTGGTCAAATCAAGGTTGCAAATGGCGAACTCACCACGGAATGTATCAAGGCGACCCCGGTTCAATGGGGTGATGTGGTCAAAGGTACCAGCAATTTAAAACGATGCTGGGGAAAAACATACAGAACACCAGGGTTTAGCACAGAGGAGGGGGCCTGTGCCTCATCAGACACGATAAACAAATTAGGAGTTGACACTTACCAAAAATGCGTAATATTGTACCCAAACATTAGGGGGTCTGGTCAACTCACACGGGTGCCTCGTGGGTATTACTAAAAATAGAGGAGGGTCAGGGTTTTAGTCGAGGTGAAGTCAGCTCTATACTAATCAGACAGAGACAATTAAGCGATTGCACTCACCTTGCACATTTGCACCTCAGCTCGCCCTACCTCTCCCTTGCATTTCCAGCTGAGCCGATCTTAGGGCTGGTGCGAGTCAGGAGGGGGCGCCATCTTGGGGGGGAAGGCAGGCCGAGCGCTCTAGTTGCTGGCTGCCTCCCGCCCTCCCACACTATTTAGGAGTTTCCTTTTCTCGCGCTCACACAGATTGAATTGTGTCTGTGTGAAGGCACACTGGGTGGCGAAAGCCGGGGCTGTTATTTTGAATTGCGACCTAAGCAGAGATATTTGCTTTATAGGAATTTTTTAAAATTTGTTGAGACTGCTTTTAATATTTGAATGTCCATTTTTTAATTATTAGCAAAATACTTTTGTGTCTTTTGCTGATTGCACATTTGCACCTCAGCTCGCCCTACCGCTCCCTTGCATTTCCTCGCCGAGCCGATCTTAGGGCTGGTGCGAGTCAGGAGCGGGGGCTATCTTGGGGGGGAAGGCAGGCTGAGCGCTCTAGTTGCTGGCTGCCTCCCACCCTCCTCCTCTGGCTATAAATGTGTAACACCTTCCGACGGCGCAGCGGGCGCGCCGAAGGCGCGCCAAAGGCAAGCCCATCTGTGCCCGTCCGTGCCCGACCGGGCCAAGGGCCACAGACCTCTGGCCTCTGCACTAAGAAACCTATAACATACTCCTCACTGGCATTGCACGCGCTTCGAAAACAAGATAATGGGAACTGTACTATCTCTCAAAACGAACGTCTTAATACTGCTATATGCCCTACATGTAACCTTAAACTTGATGCGCCTCAGTTATGTAGACAGACTATGCCTAGCAATGTCAATAAGCAGACTTGGAAGCTTGCGAGTTTAAATTGCCGCTCACTTTGCAAACATAAATTGAATATTCACGACCTTCTCATAGACAACACACTGGATGCTCTGTTTCTCACAAAGACATGGTTGAATGACAGCTCTTGTCCGGATGTTGCACAAGCACTTCCTCCAAACTATGTTATACTCAGACTTGACAGGCCTAAGAGATCAGGGGGAGGAATAGCTATCATTTATAAAAATTCTTATAAATGCTATCTTGAACCCCATCCTTGAATGCCTGTGAGATAGCTTGTTTTAAACTCACATTACTTCCTACTTTTACATTAACCGGCCTACTGGTATACCGACCACCCGGTTCGGCAATAACCTGGACATCTCAGTTCTCTAATTTAGTAGGCTCTCTTCTGATTGACACTAGCACCTTCCTGATTGTAGGTGACCTAAATATTCATCTAAACGACCCTCAAAATACGGCTGCCAATAATCTGATCAATGATTTGGCGGCCATGCATATTTTGCTTCATAATCAGGGGGCCACTCATAGAGATGGCCACTTACTCGACCCTATATTTGGCAACCTTCCTCAGATCCAATGCCTTCCTGCCTTACCCCTTCAATGGTCAGATCAATTTCTTACATATTTTACTATCCCTGGCGGGGAAGCCTCATCCCCTCCCTACATATCATCCCTCTATGGTCACAGAAACTGGAAGAAACTTAATCTGAGTCAACTGAATTCAGCGTTAGACTCTGTCCCTGAGGATCTTCTGAGTGACGAAACTAACATGGAGGCCATAGCTGCTTCAACGGACAGGTGGCTCCTGGGAGCCATTGACATCTGCCTGCCGCTTACTAATAAGAGAATCAAACCTCATAACACTCCAGCACCATGGTTTAACGACGCACTTAAGGCAGCTAAATACAAATGTAAACGCTACGAGCGTCTCTGGAGGAAAGACTACTCTCATATTTCTGGGGAAACCTACAAAAAGGAACTCGAGCAATATCATAGGGAGTGTGCTGCAGCTCGTGCAACCTATGTCACCCAGACTATTTCAGCTGCATCTAACAAATCGAGGACATTATTTAACTTAGTTAAAGAATTGGCAGGATCTAAGTCTACTGCTGATCCCCCCCTCTTTGAACAATGCTCAATGTGACGAACTGGCTCAGTTTTTTACAAACAAAATTGAAAGAATCTATGATGATATTTCTAAGCAGCAATCGGAAGAAACAAATAACAATATTGCCAATAAAAATCAGCAAACACCATCTGCGCTAACATATCTCCCTCTAATTTGCTGGCCTGAGATTACTATCCAAAATCTACAAGAAATTGTTAGGAAACTAAAATCGGGCTCCCCGGTAGATCCTCTCTGTGTCAATACTCAAGAAACTTGACACTAGGCATTTGTCTTTAATCTGTAAAATCTTAAACCAGTCCCTCGTCTCTGCCACTGTCCCTCTATCATGGAAACATGCTAAGGTCACACCATTGTTGAAGAAACCTACGGCTGACCCTAAAGTTCTGGGTAACTTTCGCCCGATCTCTTTGTTACCCGCATTTTCCAAACTTTTGGAAAAACATGTTCATAACCATCTGGCCCATTACTTAGAGATAAATGACATCTTCCACTCCTCTGTCGGGCTTCCGACCCGGTTACTCAACCGAGACTACCTTGCTGGGGGTCGTAGAACATCTGCGGAGCCTAGTTGACAAGGGACTCACTGCTGCACTGATATTACTTGATCTCAGTGCAGCATTTGATACCATCTCGCACAGTATCCTGCTCGACTCCCTTTTTGATGTTGGCATAAGGGGAATTGCTCTTGAGTGGCTAACCTCTTTCTTAGATCAGCGCTCTTTCCAAATTAACTCCAACATAGGCACCTCTGGTGTCTATAAGTCCCCTTATGGTGTCCCCCAAGGCTCGGTGCTTAGCCCCCTGCTTTTTAACTTATACGTGGCCCCTATTGCCCGTATCGCGGAAAATGAAGGCCTAACCATGTTTAGTTACGCTGACGATTCACAAATAATCTTCTCTATGTCCAGTACAAACAAGGACTCACCTTCGCCCCTGAAATCTGGCCTTGTCAAATTCGCAACCTGGATGCGGACCAATCTGTTGAAACTTAACGGAGAAAAAACAGAGGTTCTAATCTTTGGCCCGAGCCAACATCTATGGAACGCCTCCCACTGGCCATCCAGCATGGGCCTTCTTCCCATCCCATGTGACCAAGTCCGGAACCTAGGCATAACTATCGATAAAGGACTTACGATGCAGCCTCAAGTCGGAAAACTTACTGCCATGTGTTTTGTAATCCTGAGATGGCTCCGTTAGATTATATGGATGCTCCCGGAAGACACCAAGAAATCTGTAGTCAATGCCCTAATCACCTCTAGGCTTGACTACGGGAATGTCCTTTATCTAGGGGCAACCCAAGCTGTAATGAAACGACTGCAGCGTGTACAATATGCTGCGGCCCGTCTGTTGCGCAAGTGCCACAGAAGAGAACACATGTCGGAACACCTAAAAATTTCGCATTGGCTTAAAATTGAGAGCAGAGTAAAATTTAAGACTCTCTGCTTCATGCATAAGATAAAATTTGGTTCTGCCCCAAGATACCTAAAATCCCTAGTTCATGTCTATCTTCCCACTCTGCATCTGAGATCCTTTTCTCAGGGCCTCTTTAACGTGCCTAAGGTCCGGCTTTCCAGAATGGGAGGCAGGTCCTTTTCCTACCTAGGTCCTAAGTTATGGAATTCCCTCCCTCTAAAAATGCGCACTAAAACTAATCTCTGTACTTTCCGTAGATCCCTGAAAACCTGGCTGTTCAACCAGTAAACCTGGCCTGGCTATCATCTCCCTCCCCTCCTTTCCCGCACTCAATCTCTCTACCAGCGCCGGGAAACCCTCTTTGGGTAGCTGTAGCGCTTTACAAATCAAATAAATAAATAAAATAAAATAATAAGTGCCCAGAGCAGGCCCTGGCTGTTCTCTCCCAGGCAGTGGTAGATGGGAGAGATGCAGTCATATTCACGATCGGATGTGGACTGGATACTACCAACTCACTGGGCAGAATGATTGCCACATCTGAAGCCCTTAGGCGCTACGCCTGGTTGAGCACATCTGGCTTTTCAGGGGATGTCCAGTCAACTTTGATGGACATGCCCTTTGATGGCCATCGTCTTTTTGGCGACAAAGCAGACTCAGCACTGGAGCACTTTTATGATTCTGGGCCTCGCTACACCTTCTTGCCCACTTCAGTCTGCTTTTTGACCCTTTTGTGGCTAAGGGAATGGCACCCAACCTTGTTCTCCCCAGTCTAGCCACCGGCTCATTCAAGCTGGCCAGCTTCTGCGTGGCCATGGGACGGAGCAACCTCACTGGTATGGGAGCCAGTCCCCTCCCGCGCCCCTACCGGGGGCAGCCTCTAAACCTTCCTAGTCCGACATTTCAGGCCCATTAATGGCAGTGGGAGGCAGGATTCCCCCTCACCTCCCCCACTGGCTATCCATCACGTCTGACAGGTGGATTTTGCAAATCGTCCTTAGGGGCTACTCCCCTTCGCGACTACCCTTCCCTCCATGCCACCGTCTTTCGATCGCATATCGAAGGATCATTTGGCGCTTTCCTCCCAGAAAGTCTCAGCTCTCTTGGCCAAGGACGCTATAGAGAGGGTCCCTGTGCCAGAAGTAGGTCATGCTTGCTATTCCCTCACCCCAGGCTGTCGTCTCCCACCTCCAGGCTACAGGGGACCTCCTGCATTCGCTGGGGTTCACTATAAATGTGCCGAAGTCACACCTGGCTCTCTCTGACGCTCCCTTTCATCAAAGCTGTTCTGGACACAGTGCAGTTTCGGGCCTATTTACCCGAACAGCGAGTCTGGGCTATTTGGGCTATGATGCCGATGTTTCAGCCTCTATCTCGGATTTCAGTGAGAATGACTCTAAGGCTGCTGGTCCTCATGGCCTTTTGCATCCTGCTGGTGTATCATGCCAGATGGCATATGTGGGCTCTGCAGTGGGACCTGAAGTTCCAGTAGGCACACCATCCGAGGAATCTTTCCGACTACGTACCGATCTCGGAGGAAGCTGCACAACAATTGCAGTGGTGGCTTACGAACCAAGCTTTTGACAGAGGCTGATCCTTCTACCTTCCCAAACCATATTTAGCAGTAGTAACGATTCGTCACTGCTAGGATGGGGTGGCCATCTGGGAGAGGCAGAGATCAGAGGCATCTGGTCTCCAGCAGAGGCTCGGCTCCATGTCAACCTGCTGGAGCTCCGGGCAATCTGACTGACACTGAAGGCATTCCTTCCCTCAAACAAACAGGGTGAGGTGGGGGTGTGGACCCTATGTCAGGAGTCTCTTCGCCTCTTGACTTGGCTGGAACATCAAGGCATGACCCTGATGATTCACCACCTGGTGGTTTCTCTGAGTGCCAGGGAGGACGTACTTAGCCGTCTGTGCTTGGTCGATCACGCCCAGCGGTTTAATTCGGAGGTGGTGCAAGGTCTCTTTCAGCAGTGGGGAGAGCCTTGGTTAGATCTGTTCACTACCGAAAAGAACGCGCAATATCAGCAATATTGCGCATTGGAGTTTTCAAGGCGGCACTCGCTCTGCGAGTCCTTTCGTCGCGAGTGGAACTACGGCCTCCTGTATGCCTTTCCGCCTGTACCACTACTGCTCCGAGTACTCAAGAAGATCAAGCGCAATCTGGCCCAAGTTATTCTTGGCTCCGGACTGGGCATGAAGAGTAGAGCTCCTGAGCATGGCCATTGATCCTCTGATCAGACTGCCCCTTCCGGAGGATCGTCTGTCACAGCAGCAGGGGACGGTTCTTCACCCCAACCTGTCCAGTCTCTGCCTCCTAGCGTGGAGATTGAGCAGCGACCGTTGGCAGCTTTTGATCTTCTGCCCGAAGTCTGTAATGTCATCTTGACAGCCAGGAGTCCCGCTATTAAATCGGTATACGCCTATAGATGGAACACATTTGTGGCATGGTATACAGCAAAGGCTGTGGATCTCCTTTATGCCCCTCTTTCAGAGGTTCTTTTGTACATACTTTCTTTGGCCCAGCAGGGCTCTGCTGTGGGCACCCTCAAAGGCTATCCTGCTGCCATCTTAGCTTTTCTTTGGCTGCCAGATCAGCCATCCTTATTCAAGTTCCCTATTGTAAATAGATTCTTTAGGGCACTACTCATCTATTTCCTCCATCTCCTTCATAATTCCCCAGTGGGAATTGAATCTTGTTCTAACATATCTTATGTGTGCTCCTTTTAAGCATCTTCATAAACGTACTTATGATAGAGCCCCCACAAAACTAGGGAACGTATTTAATGTTTCACGGGAATGAAACCTCTTTGCCATTGAACCACCTTGCACCGAACTTCAAAAGTTCAGATTCATCAAATGACCACCAGTCTATGACTCAGTCTGAAGAAAGAAATAATTAAAATTTTGAAAAATCTAGAAGAAAGTGATCACAGAACCAATAATGAATCTTGGAGAACTGATCTATTCTCTCCAGGAAACAAACCTTTAAACAGATCAAAGATTATTTACCTCCTTCACAAATTTCACTCTTCAATCACTTCTACAGAAATAAAATTGGTGGCCTTCATGAAAAAATCCAAACTTACTACGGTAAGAGTAGAATTCTGGTCAAGTGTAAATTTGCCTATAATTCTAAAGGAGCACGATTTACTTCATATAAATGAGTTTGACATAGTAGGTGTCAACCTAGAAACTTCTCCAGCGTTTCAACAAGGTTAGCCGATTGAATTGAAATGATGCAACAACCACCTCAATTCAGTCATAGCATCAACAGTCCGTCATGTGCCCTTGTCGAAAAATTAACCATCTGCATCAATGACGGAGAAAGACTGATTTGGAATCACAATTTATCTAAACCTGAAATATCACCAATAAGAAAATACATAGTCCTAGATCTCTGGTAACCTAAACGGCAATAGACCTGAAGGGTAAATAAACTCCCTTTTTAGCAGAAATTGAATTATTGCTATGTGGAATACTGCAGGTATGAAGCCTCAAAGTATTGTGTATATTTTATTTTGTCATTGAAATTCCAGCTGTGGGGGTAAGAAGAGACCATGCTAAAGGCGGGCTTGTAATTCTACTAGGGGAATAAATACAGTGGAACTTCGAATAGATTTACCTGTCTTGGGGTAACACTCATTGCATTGAGATAAAGTATCTGAGAGACTGACCTTTCTTAGTTCAATCTTTACTCATTTAATATCTACATCCTTTCACCCCTGAATTTCATCCGCTGTTAGTGAGAATATTTGATATAATAGAAACTACTCTTGAAACAAGTGGGAAATCCCAAGTTCTCTTAACTTGGGATTTTTAATAGGAACTTTTTTAACTCTCTCCTGAACACCTATTAAAACAAAGATGTGGAAGAAACATGGTCTATACCAGTACCAGAGTTTCCAGTTTTCATAAAAGCAGATCAATGTGGGAAAATACTACCTGAATGATCTAATGGAATTAATGAAATGATACTAAATGGAAGAGTAGATGGAGATGTCCCGGCTGCATACATGAGAAGGGGAGCCTTCTCATGTACGCTACATAACATACTCCAGACCATCCAGCTGGCAATCGGTAATAACCTCTATTTCCACATAGAAAGTAAGTGTTATGAGAGGCAAGGAATGTACTATTATTTACACCATCAATATTCAACACAACAATACAATCACTAACACCTACAGGGATATGGCCTACACTCTGTACACATAAATCTGCTTGTGCTTGGGCCACTGAAATCACAAATTTCTCGCTGCCAACAGTGTCTCTAGTGTTCGTAAAAATATAAGGCGTTGAATCATTGTGCGGTCGATATTCTTCCCACTCCCATATAGTTCCATTGGCTTGTGGATAGCCTTCTTTATATTGATGGCATTCTTTATTCAGTCTGCAAAGTAATCTGCCCACTGTAGGCTTTCTCGTAGCAAAAAGCAAAGTGTACCATGCTCGACAAGAGCCATTATGAGAGAAAGGGAGAGGTATGAACGGTGTTCCCCCCCCACCCCCCCTTTTTCTGATGTGCTGGCATCATCCTACATATACAACAGTTCTTAGCATTAGTAGCCACGTGGGTATGGTGCAGCATCTGAATGAAAGTGTTATTCAAATATGACTGTCAATGCTTCAACTCTTGATATGGGAGTGTATAAAAGAAATGTTCATCTGGAACTGGAGTGGAAACAACATACAGCTCACGGGCAGGAATTTCATCCTCGACAAACCACGTGATTGTAGCAACAACTGCTACAACAGCAATGAACCCTACAGAACAAAAAATCATCTTATCCATTCGAACAAATGTACCAACAGTATCTTCCTGAAACTAAAAGTGTTGTCAGAACTCTTCCCCCTAGGCAGCCGTTGATTTCTTCACCAGCGGGCCAAGACGGGTGTCGCTACACTAATGCAGGGCTGATCCCACCCCCCCTTGCCTCATCGGCTCTCCGTTTCACTGACCTAGGGACCGTTCTGACAACTTATCACACAATTGCAGGCTCTTTTCTTGGACACAGATTATATCTTCTTGCTCCAGGGATTGTCGGGTCCGGGAAGAACTCCTCAGATTCGTCAAGTACCACAGCACGGCCTTTCTCTGCAGTCAGAATTTCTCGATGGTTGGTCAATACAGCAGGCTCCACCAGTCCGGGTTGCACCTTTCGGCAATGCATGGAATGAATCCAGTTCTTCCGGTTGGTGACTCGGACAGCTGTTCTTGTAGCAAGGAGGACCTGCTCGGGACCACACCACCTCGGCTCCAGACTGCTCTACCTCTCAAAGGACTTTATGAGGACAAAATCACCGGGCCGGAGATTATGGCCTGCCCCTGTGGACCGGTCCGGGAGTGCTTCTCGAACCTGTTGATGAATGGAAACCAAACTGTCAGTCAATTGTGCCAAATAGTCATTCATCAAAACACAAGGTACATCATACACTGAGCTTGGCTTGGGCACTCCCCATATATTCATGGGATGTCCAAATACAATCTCATAGGGCGTAAGGCCCGTCCGAGAGTGCGGTACTGATCTGATGGCCAGATGCCTTGCCTTTGGCATTATTGTCTAAGTCAAAGAAGTAGAAGCCTGTATCTTTGCTATTTTTAACTTTAGAGTACCATTGTACTTTTCCACCAACCCTGCTAATTGCGGGTGGAACACTGCATGAAATTTCTGTGTTATTCCCAATCCTTTTAGGACATACTTAACAACATCCGCTATGAAATGGGGCCCGTTGTCACTCCACAACAATCTACAAACACCATGCCGAGGAAAGAATTCCTTCAATAACACCTTTGCCGTTGTCATTGCAGTATTGTCCTTTGTAAGGTATGTTTCAATCCATTTACTGAATGCACAAACCACAACCGGGACATATTTCAGATTATTACAGCGTTCCAGCTGAATATAATCCATTTGCAATACTTCAAAAGGTGCAGTAGGTCTTGCAAATCCTCCTGCTGGAGTTCGTGTCCCTTTTCCTGGATTGTACTTAAGACAAATCATGCAGGTCTGTACTACTCTTTTAGCCATGCTAGCAATCTCTGGATGCTCCCAAATTTGCGTAAGCAATTTCACAATTGCAGAAGCCCCAACATGTGCTAGCCCATGTGCCATCTGAACCATAGGTTGTACAAAGGCTGTTGGTAACTTCTACTTATCCATTTGTTTATTTCTCCAACAACCTTCTCCAACAACCTTCATCGTCCAACTCTCCATCCTTAGACCATTGCTCCTGTTCCTTATCGGAAGCGGGCCTCTGTATCTCTAGCACTTCCTTTCTAGTATCGTGCCAACGCTCAGCTTGTGACTTCACAACGTACATTGGAGTGGAGTCGGGCTGCATCGCAGTTTCACGTGCTACTCAGTCTACAAAAGCATTTCCTTGTCCCACTTTATCTGTTACCTTCTTGTGTGCGCTGCATTTCACTATAGCTATCTTCTTTGGATAGGTCAATGCAGTCAAGAGGTTATGCACTAACTCTCCGTACATTATCTGTGCTCCATGTGATGTCAAAAAGCCCCTTTCCTTCCAGAGCAGGCCAAAATCATGCGCTACTCCGAAAGCATAAAGGCTGTCTGTATAGATATTCACACATAATACTGCACTAAGCTCACATGCTCGTGTCAACGCTATCAGTTCTGCTGCTTGAGCTGATTTCTGCGGTATGCGTGCCGTCTCCACTATTGTGTGTAGCGTAGTGATTGCATATGCTGCTGAGGCAGTACCATCTGGTAGCTTCAGGCAAGACCCATCCACCCACAGCTCTCCATCCACATCTGTAAAGGGCGTATCCTGCAAATCAATACGACCCTTTGTCTGTTCCTCAGTCACAAAGACACAGTCATGTGTTTCTTGCGCCTCAGGCTGAGTCACCGGAAATGGCAACAACGTGGCTGGATTTAGTGTTGCACAACTCTTTAGTGTAATATGAGGAGCCAACAGTGTTAATTCATATCCTGTTAGACGAGCACTAGTTAAATGCTGCGTCTTTGTCTGACTTAAAAGAGCATCAACAGCATGGGGGACCAACACCAACAACTTATGAGATAACACAATCCCTTCACTCTGACGTATTGACACAGCTGTCGCTGCAACCGAGCGAAAACAATCAGGCAGCGCTCGAGCAACAGGATCAAGTACTGCCGAGAAGTATGCACAAGGGCGCTGTTTGTCACCGTGCATCTGCACTAACACTGATAATGCGCATCCATCTCTCTCATGCACGTACAATGTAAAAGGCTTTGTGTAATCAGGGGTGCCTAACACTGGTGCTGAACAAAGGGCCTGTCATAATTGCTGGAAAGCACTCTCACTCATTTGTCATGGGAAGGGGAACTGGAGTATCTTTTGTCAAAAGCGCTAACAGTGGTTTAACTATGTGCGAAAAACCCAGTATCCATTGTCTGCAAAAGGAAGTGAGACCCAAGAAAGCTCAAACATCTTTCTGCGTAGAGGGTGTTGGTGTGTCCAAAATTGCTTAAATACGATCTGGTGTAAGTGCACGCCCCTCCTTAGACAAAAGATGACCTAAGTAGGTCACCTTTGGTCTACAATATTGCAATTTCTTCTTCTATACTTTGTGATTGTGTGATGCCAGAAAACAAAGCAAAGACAATATACACTTCTTACATTGTTCAGAGGTATCGGCCGCCAACCAGATGTCATCGACATATTGTATAAGCGCCACACCTTCAGGTAGAACGAAAGAATCCTGTTGTCGTTTCAGCGCTTGGCTATAAATGCTAGGACTCTCAGTATAGCCTTGAGGAACTCTACAAAATCTATATGATCGATTATTCAAGGTGAATCAGAAAAGATATCGGCTATCAGGATGAATAGGGATCGAAAAGAAAGCGTTCTTCAAGTCTATAACGGAGAATGTAGTTGCAGTTGGTGGAACCAGAGTAAGAAGTGTCGTAATGTCAGAAATCACTGGATATTGAGGTATCACTATCGTATTCCACTCCCTTAAATCGATAATAAATCGATAGATCCCAGGGTCAGTGTCTTTCTTCAAAATCGGTAGAATAGGACTATTACACACATTGTATGGAACCTCTTCTACAACCCCCACTTTAATAAGATCCTGCACAATCTGTGTAAGTGCCTCCTCCCCCTCCTGTGAGATACGATACTGAGGCAGGCGTGGTAACACAGCTCCCTCCTTTACACTAATGTGCACCGGGGGAATGACCATCTGTCCCACATCAGTATCTGAAGTAGCCCACAAGGTACGAGGTAAAGAGGCCAAAGCAGTATCTTCTTTAATCGTACACACCCTCTCCATTGTCGAATAGTTGTCGTTCAAAATAACACGTACTCCTTCAGGGGAACAACGTATTGTGGCCCGAAAATGCTTGAGCATATCCAAACCCACAATGTTATCAGGCGTGTTTGGGGAGAGCAAAAATGGACATGGCGCAACAAACTTATAAAGTGCAAGAGGTTGTGACAGTGGGCTAAGAGAAGGCGTTCCATCGAACCCTATAGATGTAATTGTTAAGCCAGACAGGGGAGCCCTCGGAACCAATTCTTTAGACAAAGCGCTATGAGTAGCTCCTGTACCGATCAGAAACCGATCAGTAGAACCCAAAACATGTGCTGTAACATAAGGACCCCTCTGATCTACTGGCACTTCGACTGATTCCTTACCCCATCCTACGCAATCCTATGCATATTGTGAATCGTGACATTCAGGACGTGCATAATCAGATATTTGGCTTGGATTCCTTCGATCAAAGACATTAGACCCATCTTGCGGCCACATATTAGAATCAAACCGAGCACGATCATTCGTATTACCCCTGGGGCCTGAAAAGCCCCCTCTGTTTCTCATTGGTCCCTGACCACGCTCTTGCCGCTGTTGCGCAACAATGGACACTCCCGAGCCCAATGGCCCCTCTGCCTGCAATACGCACATTGATCTCTAGCCAAATCTGTACGATCAAAGGAAGAACCAGAAGAGCCTCGACCACCCTTATCAGTACCTCTACGAGGCGGCCCGTACACTTGCGCTAACATAACTTTAGTTTTCAAATCTTCAGATTTTTTTCTCTTCATTACCCTTCGCTTCTAGTTCCTGACGCTCATAATACTGAGCCATCGTCAGGAGGGATGCCGGAGACTAAGTCGTCCAAGAGATTTCACTCACTTTCAACCGAGCCACCACTCCTGGCAATAAATTTGAGACGTACTTATCAACAAAAAGATGTCGGCCCGTGTCGTCCGTAAGCGACTGACCGCTAAAATCATGAAAAGTTTCCTCGAATCGCGTAAAGAAACCTGAAACTGACTCATCTACCTTCTGCTTACACGAGGCTAACATAGTCCAATCAATCTTTTTAGGGGGAATAATCGTCTTTAGTTTAGTCAAAATGGCAGCAGGAAGATCTAAAATCGACTGGGGTGGTTTTTGCGCAGGCTTCCTGTCTCTATCCTCATCCTCCGCCCATTTTGCCTTAAAGATTACGAGATCATCCACTTTCCGCACAGATCTCCACATATCGGGGGGTAATATAAGCCCAAAGAATAAATAGATATCAGCTAGGGTCATAGCACAAGAATTTAGAGCCCCCTCAACTTCCTCATAAAAGGCAGCAGGATTCTTTTGTGGATCAGGTAGTGCAGCTTTTAATGCCATAACATCCGCTCTATTCCAAGGAGTATAAACCCAATTATAAATAAAATACCCTTTTGCATCAGGAGAAGTTTTGTCCAAACTAGTACCCGCTCCTTTAGGAGGAACATACAAAGGCGCTGCCTCTCGCATCGGCTTAACATGCACTAGGTCGGTCTTATCTGGATGAAGAATAGATGACTGCTTCCTGCCGCCGCTTGGATTCATTTTCTCCTTTTCCGCCTTCCTGTTGCGCGCTTCATCCCGTATCCGCATTATCTCGTCCCGCAATGCAAAGGGTCGTCGAACCGCGTCAGGCACCTGAGAAGGAAGAAAAAGACCTTTACGCAATTCTTTAGAATCAGCTACCACAGCATCAGGTTCAAGAACATCGGAATATTTCCGAAAAGATGTAACAACTTCATCAGAAAGAGTCTCGGCAAAATATAATTTCTCCCTATCCTGCCATCCTTCAAGAGACTGCATTAACTCAGGAAGAGAAACAGTAGCCTTGTTAACTCGATAAGCGATCTTCCAGAGGTCAGCCATACGATCGTTCGATAACATAGACCGCGTATCCACCTTTTCTGGGGGTGATCCAGAATCCTGACCTCCCCCTCTCGGAGCAGACGGACCAGCGTACGGAGGCGGAGAGCGATCTAATAATGAAAAATCATCATCATGTTTATTAAGGACAGGATAAAGAGGCTGCCGAACAGCATACTGGCCAGATATCTGCAACCGACGTTCCTTTTCCTGCTTTTCTTCTAAGTCCTTTGCTTCACTCTTTTTCAAATCTTGTGCTCTCTCACGTTCACTCTTTCGTTGTTCCTTCTCAATCAGCGCTTTCTCACGTTTCTTGCGCTCGCACACTTCTTTCACCCTGTGGAAAATCAGGGGTCCCTACCTCATCAGAAGGGCGGAACCGACAGGGGTCTCCCACCCACACGCCGGCACAAACAGCATCCCTAGGTCATCGGACTTCCTCTCTTCACCCACAGGATCCGCTAACCATTGACGACCCGGAACCCGGCAAACCGGAAACCGGAAGTGAAGTCCCTACTGGTGACCCGGAACCCGAACCATCCGGAAGCGGAAGTGCGTCAACTACGCTCCACCAGGAACATAGAAAAGACGGGAGAGCAGTCCAGACCTCGTTCAGCCCAGCGGACTCGTGGCAGGAGAAAGCGAACGGCGCGGAACCCCCGACGGAGAGCGGAAGAGGAGAGGAGATCGTAGAGAAGGCGGATAGCGGAGAGCAGGAGGAGGAAGAAGACCTGTGGTCGGAGGACTGGTGGCGACCTCCGGAGGTGGCTGGAGAGCGGCCGCAACTCGGATGAGAGTTGCGGCGGGGCACATGAGTACACTCTATCCTTTCTCCGTGTCCCTTTGTAAATATAGTGTAAATACCTGTAAGGCCTGTACATAGAGCGTCACGAGCACCCTGCACTGTCCGTATAGATAAACGAAGTATCACGAGCACCTTGTATATATCACTATCCTTGCACTGACCCGGACACCCCAAGCACTATACCCCTCCCGCTTGCAATTGACCTTATCCCCCTCTACCCTTCCCACCTCCCCTCCCACACGTTTCCTTTCCTGGCCAAATCACTCCCGGTGAAGGTGACAGTACTCGATAGTCCTCATCGGACCGGACTAACCCCAATTTGTTCTCTCTCTTACATATCTCCGAGGAGACCCATCACCCGACCCTCATCTGATGACAACAACCTACAGAGTACCCGGGACAAAGACCTCAACCCTACAACAGAACCCACCCGTCACAACGTTCTCTCCGGACTTCCTCCCCTATACCTCTGTGGAATACTACTGTGTGCCTTACCTCTGAATAAAATCCGAAACCATAGCTCATTACATCCGGCCTCCCAGCCTGTTATTCCGGTCCGCCCAACCCACAACTCCACACACCCACATATGCACACATTCAAACAGGCCTTGCCTCGCTCGTCGCTTACACATACACTGCTCCAGATACTCAATTTTTCGCAAATCAAACGATCCATACAGAGGCCAACGTAACTCAGGATCCTTTTTGATGTATTTTCTCCATAATGTGCTGTTCATTATAGAGGAAAGACCAAACTTCACATACATATCCCTATTCGACGTCCCCTCCGGGGGAGCCGGCTGTGATTCCTCAAGTCTTAACCGGTCACTTCCAAAACAGCAGCACCACTTACGGAGTGCGCTAAAAACAGGCATGTCAAAAATAGTGCAAAATATGCAATATTATAATTAAAATGGCACTCAAACGTTGCGCCGCTCGAATCCAAAGATCAGGAGTAATATCTCCACATTGCCTGCCTATATGTGTTGCAACGCATATATCCCAAATCCAAAACCAAATATGACTAGTCACTCTAAACAAATTAGTAACAGCAAGCGTATCCTAAAACTGCCCTGCCAACCCAGACTACCAAAGGCTCGCAGCAAGTACCGTACAACGGTTCTTACCAATCAAGAGCGTCCAGATTCCAACTGCCAAGTTCCAAATTCGCCCAAACGGCCACTGCACGGCAAATCGACTGAAAAGGTCTCAGTCGAGGAGCGGCGCCACCCAGATGGTCAGATCGGAAAGGAAAGAAGAAAACCTTGGGATGCCATGACTAAAGGCGCCGCTGGCAGTGATCACGTGCCCGGCAAGGTTCCAATTCTTCGTCACGACCAATCCTTCGAGCATCCGAGTCGCCGATGAGCCCCACCTGTCGGGCGCCAATTGATGAGTACAGGCCTCATCAAGGCATGCGAGTGCAAAGGGTTTGCCCTTCTGTGCACAAAGTCCTCATACTATACAAAGAATTTGGCACGGAAACTGAAAATACAAAAACATAGTTTAATAAACATTTAAAGGTGGTACTACATCCCACACAACACTCTACAGTATTGTACAAGGTAGCACAAAGAACTCGAGCACACAGTCCCCTTTTATACACAAAGAAGGGGCTCATAAGTAGGCGGGTACAACTCAAAACATGATTTACAACCATATATGGACATTTCTGAACATGATCAATACATGGGTGGAGTTAACGGTTCTTGAGACCCGCGGAAATGCGCATTCCTATCTACGCTAATCAAAGACAGATGTGACTTCTACTGAGCATGCTCTGGACGCACAAAGGGCTATTTATAGCTTGTTGCTGGGCAAACTTCAAGTGTGACTAGCGGAGAGGTAGGACTCGCCTCGTGACGGGCACATGGCAGAAATGTAGCAGGCAAGATGGAGGCCAGAAAACAAAATGGAGTCTGGCCGCCTCAAAAGTTGGAGCGGGAAAACTCACAAACAATACACGATATCATGTCTTTAGCTATCGCTGTTTTATTGACAACACTAAGGCAGATTCCCATATCGGAGCCCTGAAGAGACTATAATCTTCCACTGGAAAGAGGCATTTGCGTCCCCTGTTAGAAGTATATTGTGCGAACATTCCTAGGATTTTATCATATGCCCTTGAATACATCCCGGTACACAAATGGCATATTATAAATATGAAAGAAGGGAATTTACTTTGAAAAATTACAAAGGTTAATTTAAGCGGTCCCTGTTCAAGAGCTACGGCTCGAGCTCCCCATAGTAAGTCCCCTTTTTAGAGTAGAGCCATGGCAAATTTAATTTAGACGGGCACAAAGCTTACTGCATGCCCCAGTAGGATCCTTAAGGGACCTATTACAATTAGAGACATTTAATAGCGAATCAGGGCACTATATTTTTAATAGGAATCTCATGATAGCGTTCGAACTCCCTCAGACCACAATAGCACTTTTGCAGTCTTGGTCTCCTGCACTTTTAAAGTTATTCCTGAAGGATATAACACCAAGATTAAGCTTTGAGCTCAATCTCAAGCATTGCTCTCAGTTATCACACTATAAATCTTATCCAGGTACTTTAGAATATAGGACCCTTCAAAGATATCTGAGAATCACATTAGTACATAGTGTCTGATGCTGCATTATGCATTATTAGGGAAGAGGTGTGGCAGAGCGGCTGACTCTGGAATACATGGGCAGGCGGCAGGTTAGCCCAGCACCATGTGACTCTGGGAAATAGCTTGTTTAATCTTCCCGAAGGCTCCCAGCACCTTGATACCCGTAAGGGTAATTGTTTGCGCTTTACAAATACCGGATTATATTTTGCTGCGCCTAAGGATATTACCTTTATACGTTTATACTAAGTATTGGAGTAACACTGGCGATAAGACAGGTTCATGCGAACTCTGCAGTGGTGGAGTTCAACATATAACTCATGCACTATGTCTGTCAAAATAAATCATTAGAAAAAGGCCTGACTTTTTTTTTTTTAAACCAATATGTTTATGATGTAATATATTTACAGTTTGAGATCTAATTGAGCTTTTAAGATCCCCGGCAAATTAATTTGTTTGTTATAACTTGTATACATTTCTCTAAACTTTTTAAAAATGATTCTAAAAATATGTACTTTGAATGGGTTTTAGAATGAAAGTTTGCGCTTTGAAACTGTATTAATTGTATTTAATTTTATTATTTTGTTGATCTAATGCAAATAAAAATTTGAAAAAAATGTGAACGGACGATGAGTCTACATTGTATTCTGACCAGTACTTTAAGTGGGATGAAAAAAACTGTTGGGTCTCTCAAAGAGGCATGGCCAATGTAATTGAGGGCATGGCTTAAACACACGTAAGCTAATAATCGGTACTTAGTATAATGTGCCGCCCCATTGTATTTTGCTGCTTCTGACATTCATTCAGATATATAACACAAGTAAGATTACACCTACAAAAAATCAGGACTATTGGCTTTGTCAATGGTAAGGGTGAACTTTTACATCCTTTTTTCTAATAGGGTGTTTCTTTTTAAGTCTTTTCTCTCTCCAGGGGTGCTGGATTTTCGTACTACTACTTTTTAACAACATTGTTGTTTATCAAAATATATGTTCCAATACCTCGATTACATAATCAAAGCATTTCTTCCTGCAGAGAAGTTCTTATGTAAAAACGTATGGTTTTCATGTAAAGCGCTTTAATATCCTTGACCAAGATTGCGATGTATATAAACTGCAACAAAAAAAACAGCATAACACGACCTTGACATGCCCCGGCTGGGGCACTTGTTGTTTTGTTCAGTAGCAGCATATAAGCTTTGTCGTTTCCTAGAATGCATAAGTATACAAGACACGAAGGGCAGAAGACTTCCCTTGGAGAGGAAAAGAGTTGATATCATTTGTAGTGAACACTGTAATAATGTGCTGTGCCTTATATTAGAAAGTGCCTTGCTGTTCTGCACAATTGTTTATTCAAACAGCAGGATCAGAGCAGACATCCCAGCGAAAACAGGAGTCACACAAGTCAGATGTTTCTGCCGGAACGTGCGGGCAAAAATGGAGAAACCGATAGGGATCTGTCTCCGCGCCTGTTTTTAGGTCGAGCATTCAAGACCGCTTGTATATACTTTAGTATATACTTATATGTGTATGTACTTATGTACTTTGTGGGCTCTGGAGATCAGCCCTAGGACTTGTCTGCTTCCGCCTAGGGATTTTTTTTTCTTTTCAACTGCCTCTATTTAATTGTCTTGATAGAAAACGACCAGCAGAGGTCAGTAACATACCAGAATCACTAGCATTTTCTAGATTCCAGTCAATAGAAATTGTCTTCCACGAACACCCGTAGAGAATAATCTTTTTTTCAAATCTTGTATTTTCAGTGTTAAGGCCCTGATTTTATAATAAAAACAGAGCTTTGGACTATACCATTCCCCCTGAAAGGCAATATTTCTCTCCATGTGTTCCCATACCTGGTGTGTCACGCAGTTTGGTGCTTACTTTCCTTCCAAAGAACAGTAGATGTTTCAGCACCCAGGCTAATGTGCTGCATAGCTAAATACATATAGGGTCCCAAAGGTGAGACCAATTGCAGTGCAAATGCTTGTTTAGAACTGGTAGTGCTCAGCCCCAGCAGGACCCAGCCCACTTAAAGCAATGCACTGGGAAGAGCTCCCTGGAAATGAACCCCTCTACGGATGGCTCATTCTCTGGTTCTGTCTGAGTCACAGCGGCTCATGTAGTAGCCATCAATTCCGAGGTTTGCCTCCTGTAAAACAGTTGGATTCTCCGGCCATTGATGCATCGGAGCACTTCTAACATGATTCAGAAAGCATAAGAACATTTTACAGTAGAATCCATGAAAACAATCCAAAACTAGACTGGTAGAAAAGGTTTGTACTCTTCACCTGTTTTGTTGTAATTTGTCCTAGATTGGATCAAAAAATATTCCAAGAGCACATAAACGCAGCTATTTTCAAACTATTGAGAACCAAACAACAATATGAAGATGGTGTAAGGAATGTACCTACCTGAAAATGTCTGGTGAACAGGAGACCTCAGAAGCCTTTTTTGAAAGGAGTACTGCTTAAGCACTTTGCCTGGTGTAGGGAATTTTCCAGAGGGGGCAAGTGGGTTAAATTCAGCTTTGATCATGAAAAATAATTATGACCTTTTTAATATGAAGGTTTTTTTTTTAAAGAAATGATATACACAAAGTACTCCAATAGCATGACTTATATTTTGTTTTACTTTGTTTTGTTTCCACATCCTGCGAATCTGGGTGAGTCACTTATCTCTCTGTGCATAAAAACAAATCTATCATCCACATGTTATATGATGTTCTATTTACGGGTAAATGGAGCATACGCAGGGTATCTGGGCTCCAAGCAGAGAGTAATCTTCATTTTTCTTCTCTATAAACGCTCTCACTTTGAAATCTACCGAAAGCATAGTAAACACTGAGCTCTCCGGAAGACACAGCTTGATATTTGATCTGTGTCTTTAAATGCACAGAAAACGTGAACATATAAGAACAAGATTTACAGGCCTGTTTACAGACAGAGAGCTCTTGGAATGGTACTGGTAAATAAGGCTTGGGCAATGTGAGGGATGACGTGAACCTGGAGAGCCTAACCAGCAAATGGAAAGCAAGAAACATAGAGTTACAAACCACAAAGCCAATTGCAAGCAACGGGCGGAATGCACTCCCTGGTTAACTTTCTAAAACTCCCCAAGATGTCTTAAGCAAATGCAGACAGCTGGGTTGTCTGGCAGCCTGCAACCTAAACAAGCATTGGAAATGCAATAGGTCTCGCATTGGTTTGAGTTAGTTATTGGCATTGTAAATGTCAATGCTTTTTCCCTGTGTAATGGAGTGTATGTATGTGTTGTGTAGTAGAACTATGTGGGTTGTATTGTATTAGTTGTGTTATTGTATAGTGTGAAAATGTGTGGTATGGAGTGGTTTTGTGTAGTGGAATTATGTGGTATAGTGTGCTGTGGAATTATGTGGATAGTTATGTGGTATTGAGTGTATTTGAATTATGTGGAGTGGGATTGTGTGTTATGGAGTGTAATTATGTTGAATGGTATTTTGTTTTGTGGACTGGTATGCAATGTAGGTTAATTATCTGGTATCCTGTTGAATTGTGTATCATGATGTGGTATTTTGTGGTATGGATTGGATGTATGTGGTGGGTAGTGTGATTATGTTAATTTTATTTATGTGCTTTCTTGTTGAATTATGTGGTGTGGATTGGAAATGTGTGGATTTGAATTGTGTGGTGTTGAACTGTGTGGACAGATTTGCATTTTTGGTGACAAAAAAAAACAAATAGGTTGGAGCTTTGCTTTAGATCTGTTTCTTTCGGTGTTAAAAAGAATGAAAAACTGATGTTTGGACACATAAAGGGAGACCTTGTGGGGCTCCTTATTATTATGTTTATGGGCAGAATGGAGCAGTGGTAGAGGCAAAAAGTGCCACCTACCAGAAGAGATGGTGCCTCCCCGTTTTCCCTTTATTGTGCGCCTGCGTGGCGCAAGGCTTTTCTGGATGGAGAGTTGTGTGTGGCACACACTATGTTTATTAGGCACAGGCACAGGCACTGAATTGCATGTTTCACCGCACTTAGCACAAAGTTAGTACGGCACTCATGATTTGGATTTTTGTATCTTAATTTGTGTTTCTGATTTCCATGTAATGGAATTCTTTTGGCTGACCAGGATGCATGACGATTGGGTAAGCATCATAATTGTGTAAACGTGTAACTGCCATGTTAACCCGCTACTTAATGCACACTCTTACAAAGAAGACCCAAAATTAACCTTTTTTAAAAACTACTTGACGGTGGGAGAGAACTGATCTCCGGGCCTACAAGTGCTGCTCCTCATCCTCTGTAGTGGCCCTCCCGAGGCTTGCGTCCGGTCACTGGCCGGCGTAAGTCTGAGGGCACCTGCTCTGTGCTGAGTCTCTTTAACCCCTTCGCTGCGGCGGCTATTCCGCTGCGGCGCAAAGGGGGCGGGGGGGCCGCGCAGGGCGCCCATGTTGGTGACGGAACCGCTCCGTCACCAGCGCGGTTGCGCTGTGCTCATGGCGGAGCGGTTCCGTCACGGCCCCGCCCGCTTAATGGAACGCTCAGCGCAGGTGCGGAATCCGCGCCGCGCAGGCGTGCCAAGCGGGCCGTGACGGAACCTCTCCGTCATCAGCACAGCACGACCGCGGCTGATGACTGAGCCGTTCCGTCACCAGCAGGCGAGGGGTTAAAAAGCATAGGCACAGCTTTCAAGCCGTAGAGGTGCCACGCACTGCATAAGCTCCTTGCTCTCACTGTGCTATGACTACTCTGACTGGTGCAAACTTCCAGCACCTGTCTGCAGCCAGGGATCATGACAGACACTTAGCAACCCAGCCATCGGTAGCCTCTAGGCTTTATTTCACCACCTGTATCCCCACTGACACAGAGACACACTAAGTAAGTGTTACACATTAAATCCTGCTGCATTGATTATAAATGTTTACGTTAATGCCTGTGTTTTCGTGTACTGGTTGCTAACTCGCCATCATTTACTAGCACAAATAGTTAATCCCGGCTGGAAAGTCTGAACGTGTACTGTGGACAATAATCCATGCAACATATTTGCAAACTGTTATGAGCTTGGATAATACCTTTGAGTTACTTTTTTCACAAAAGTTTTTTTTTGTTACTTATGGAACTTATACTTAGGATAAATAACGTGGGTTTAAACCCACCTGACAGTGGGGCTAAATTCCTTGATGTCCAGGAGTTTTCAAGCAATAACAAAAAAAATCGGAATAATTCTAGCAAATAATGTTTCATTTGGCCAAGATCAGCATTTAGGTTAGTGGCAGTTTTCACTCATTAAAAAGTAGCGCAGAGGGTTAATATGCTGGTTCACAATCATCTTTGAAGGCACGAATTTATGGGCCGTATTAAACTGAAAAAAAGGATGGCAGGTTGCAACAAGTTTATAAAGCCCTTTTTACAAGTCTGTTTATGTACACAGAAACTGGACACACAAAATGTCAACCCTGATTGAAAAGGAGAATGTTTTCATTCCATAGTCTTTACTTCCAACTTCATAAATTCAGCGCGCTTGCAAATTTATAATCCCCAGTCTTATGAGTGTTTCCACTGTAGAATTGAAATGCATGTATAGGGGATTGATCAAATGTTCACACATATACAACACTTTAGCTCTTTACTTGGATTTAATGGTAACAGGCCTGGACTGACATTTAAAGGCAACGTAGAAATTGCCAATGGTCCTGCGGTGTACTTTTTATTATATTTGTCTGCCTTTTAAAATATATGTAATTACAACTCCATTCAGCTTGACTCAATCCTCCCCTGTGATTGGTCAGACCACCACATCATTACTTTCTTCATCAGGGAAACAGTGAAACTTACCGCAGCCCAATCCACTAAACCAAAGATTTGGAAAAGAGACTTGAAAAAACTCAAGCCCAAAACTTTGCCCATTCACTCCCATAAACTACTCCAACCTCCGGATGACCTCGCCTCCGTAAATGACCTCACTAAACATTACCTTAACGCAATGGCTACGGTTATCAATGAAGCCGCTCCTCTGCAACTAAAGAGAGTTCCTTCTAAAAACTCCAAACCCTGGGTCAATGACCTGCTGAACGATGACAGATGCTCTCTTAGAACTTCAGAACGGATCTGGAGATCAGTCTCATCTGCCAAATACCTGAAAATTCTAAGGAGTAAGAGAAAAGACTATTACAGAAAGATCAAACGCACTAAAGCCGAATTTTTCTCTCGCCAACTAGATCAAGCAAGAAATCGACCCCAAAAATTGTTTGAATTAATCAAATCACAATCTAGAGATGAACCTAAACATCTACAAGATACCTCAGGCACCCAACCCACTTGTAACAAATTCTCTGCTTTCTTTAACCTAAAAACAGAAAACATCAAGAGGAATCTTTTCAATGGCCTCACAGTCCTACAGTCTTGCCCTCTTATAACAATCCCTCCCTCTCCTCCAACTCTGCCACAACAAACATCCTCAAAACTTCAACTAAAAAATGAGGCAACCTGGTCCTCCTTTGACTCATACACTGAAGAAGCTGTAGGCAAGATTCTTAACACCCTCAAGCCGGCCAATCATACCACCGATCCTCTCCCTGCTAACGCAGTTAAAGATCTAACCCCTCTGATCCTGCCGCTCTGGACCAGGATCATCAGCAGATGTCTATATCAACATCAAGGCTGCATCCTTGACGTCCTTAAAATTGGTCAAGTCACACCCATCCTAAAAAAAAAACACAGCTGACCCGATGGACCTTAACAACTATCGCCCTATTCCGAACAGCCCTACCCTAGCCAAACTCTTGGAAAAATGCGTTCTCCAACAATTGACAAAACACATTGACCTCTTCGACATCCTTGACAATCACCAATCTGGCTTTAGAGCATGGCATAGCACCGAAACAGCCATGACTCACATTATCGACGATGCGTTACAAATACTCGACCAGAATGGATCATGCCTACTCATCTTGCTAGATCTCTCCTCTGCCTTCGATACGGTCAAACATGAGAACCTGATTGAACTACTGAACCTCAGAATGGGTCTATCAGGCTTAGTGCTCAATTGGTTTACCTCCTTTCTTCAAAACCGGACCCAAAAATTCAAGGTCATTAACTCCTTCTCCAAACCTGTACCAGTAACTCTAGGAGTCCCACAAAGGTCCGCACTATCCCCTACACTATTCAATCTTTTCATGGAACCTCTTACTGTCTTGCTGCAAGCATCCAACGTCCAATTTCACATGTACGCAGATGATACACAACTCTATCTGAAGATTCATACTCCTGAAGATGTCAAACTACTCAATCAAACGCTGTTGAACACCCAAACGTGGCTAGCTGAGAACGATCTCAAGCTTAATGCACTCAAAACTGAATTCCTACTTATTGCTTCACCCTCCAAAATTCCCCTCCTCCAGCATTGGTTCAAACACCTCACGGCATTCAACGTGCAACCAACAATCATTGACTCAGCTAAATCTCTGGGTATAACCCTTGATGGCAACCTCAACATGCATAAACACATTGCCAACGCAACAAAAGGAGCAAATTTCCAGATTAATATTCTAAGGAAACTTAAACCCTTCCTACCAAAAAAGGACTTCAAGACGGCAGTTCAAGCTCTAGTTATCCCCAGGATCGAATATGGAAGTGTCTCTCTGTGCAGACTCCCCAAAGCTACAACAGCACCAATAAGAGCCACCATCAACGAGGCAGCCAGGCTCATCACGGGCTCAAAAAAAAGGTCCCACGTCTCCCCTGACCTAAAAGCATTGAACTGGCTACCATGGGAAGCCAGAATTCACCTAAAAATAGCATGCTTGACCCACAAAGCCATTCACCATGAAGCACCCAGCTATCTCTCTTGGAAACTGTCTATCTCTGGAGGCAAGAGATCCACAAGAAGTGCAGAAAGCCTATTACTGAAACCACACAGATATAATAAGGCGAAAACGTACAAACGCTCCTTCTCAGGGATGGCTCCTAGGATTTGGAACGCACTCCCCCAGAAACTAGACTTACCACATCTACTGCACTGTTCAAAAAAGAAGTAAAGGCGATTCTCATGGAAAAATTCACTAGCTTCACTGAAAGACATGACATATATAGATGCAAACAGACAATCTACATGACACTTAGGCTCTCTCTGCGCGCACCTTTCTCTGTATCCTATTTGGCACAACGTATTTATTTTATTTATTTTACTGATTTGTAGAGCGCATGGCTGCCCATGAGCGTCCCAGCGCTAAGTGACAAGAACCTGCTGAGGGCGAACCTCTTGGAAATAGCCATGTTTTGAGTGCTCTGCGGAATGAGAGAAGGTTGGGTTGAGCTCTGAGGTTTGGGGGAAGAGTGTTCCATAGTTTGGACGCGTTGTATGAGAACAGTCGACCGCCAGAGCGAGCTTTCCTAATTCTAGGTACAGAGGCTAGATTGCAGTTGGAGGATCCAAGCGCTCTTGTGGTGGTGTGAGGTGAGATGAGGTGTTGTAGTATAAGGGGGGCCTTACCGTGCAGAATTTTGTAGGTAGTGCAGAGAGCCTTAAATTGTATTCTTTCTTGGATAGGAAGCCAGTGTAAGACACTCAAGGAGGGTTTGGCTGAGCAGCAACGATGGGTTCCTGTGAGAATGCGGGCTGCGGCGTTTTGTACTGTCTGAAGTTTTGACAGTACTTTTTGGGGGGCACCCAGATACAGGGCATTCCCGTAGTCCAGGCGGGACAGCACAAGGCCGTGAACAAGGAGTTTGCGGAACTGTGCCGGGAGTAGGGGTAGGATTTTCCTAGCTGACCTTAGGAGGCCGAGGCATGTTCCAGCCGTTTTCCTTGCCTGGGCTGAGAAGTTGAGGCCTTCATCTAGCCAAATACCCAGGCTCTTAATTTCTTGTTTAGGAACAGGGGGAGGACCCATCGTTGAAGGCCATATGGATGTGGAGTGATAGAGGGATTTATTGCCTAGAATCATTATCTCTGTTTTATCGTTATTTAGTTTGAGGTGGGAAATGTTCATCCACTTTGTTATTTCGATAAGACAGGTTTGGAGGTTGGGGAGGGAATGGTCTTGCTGGCTTAAGGATACCACCAGTTGAGTGTCGTCGGCGTAGGTCAGAAGCTTAATTCCAAAAGGGGCGACGACTTTATCAAGGGGGGACATATAAACATTAAAAAGGGTCGGGCTCAAAGATGAGCCCTGAGGGACCCCGCAGCTGATGGCCGTGGATCTGGACGTAAAGGTGCCATCGGCCACCTGGAAGGATCTGTTCTCGAGGAAGGATTCTAGCCAGGCCAAGGCCGTTCCTGCAATACCAAGGTTACTGAGCCTTTGGATCAGCATTGAGTGGTTGACGGTGTCGAAGGCAGCGCTGAGGTCCAGGAGGATCACTGCCACTGATCCTCCTGAATCCATGATTTTCGTTGCCTCTTCGACTACCGCCAATATTGCAGTTTCTGTGCTCTGGCCTGGCCTGAATCCCGTTTGAGAGGGTTCCAGTAGTCCATTAGTTTCGAGATGATGGGATAGACTGTGGTTGACGTGCTTCTCGGCTATTTTACTAATGCCTGGGAGCAGGGAGATCGGTCTGTAGTTACCTAGTTCCAGCGGGTCAAGATGAGGTTTTTTGAGCAGTGCTTTCACCATTGCTCTTTTCCAGCTAGGAGGGACGATGCCAAGGGTGAGTGAGCTGTTGATTAATTTGGTCAGATAGGGTAGAATAGTGGGTCCGACTAGTTTCAGAATGTTGAGTGGAGCAGAGTCAGTGGGGCTACCACTTTTGATGGAATTAAGTATGAGAAGAGTGGTGTCAGTTGTCAGAGGAGTGAGGGCTGACAGCTGAACAGTTGTTGCTATTTGTGGATGAGAGGGCTGATCAGCGTGGGGGCGGGGGGAGGCTGAGTAGGCATCCAAAGTAGTAGGGGGAAGGGATTTGATGATGTTGATGATTTTCAAATTGAAGAATTCTGCAAGTTCGTTGCAGCGAGTGGCTGAGGGTTCTACCAGGGGAGGGGGCTCCGGCACTTTGAGGAGTTTCTTGGCTATTTGAAACGTTTCTCGTGATGAGTTGGTAGATGATCTTATTTTCTCCTCGAAGTAGTTGACTTGAGCGGCTTTAAGTGCTTTTTTGTAAATGAGGAGGGTTATTTTGTATTCGGTTTTTTTTGTGGGATCAAAGTTTTTCCTCCAGTCTTTCTGATCTCTTGCAAGCTTTTTTTAAAAGCCGCATGTCACCCGTGAACCAGGGGGAGGTGGCTTTGCTCCGTGGGTTACTAGAGATTTTTTTCGGGAGAGTTTTGTCCAGAGTATCGCTTATCCAAGCTGAGAATTCTGCGTCAGCGCGAATGGGGTTAGTATCAAGTTCAGGGGGGGAGCTCTCTAGGTGATGTTTCCAGATTTCTACATCTAATTTGGACCAGGAACTGGAAGGCTTGCTGGGTGGGGCAGTAGGACGCGGAGTGCGAATTAGCTGCCAATTGATTGGGACTAGGAGATGGTCAGTCCAGGGTACCGGGATGGGATCGAGGACAGTGAGATCGATGATGTTGGTAAATACCGGATCCAACAAATGTCCCCTTGTAGGGGTGGGAAGATGGCCTAGTAACTTTAGTTGTAGAGTTTCGAGATCTGCTATCAGGTCGGTGGTTGGTTTGGCTTCCTTTTTATCAAAATGGATGCTCAGATCACCTAGGATCAAGCAGGTGGGGTTAGTCGCAGCCAGTGTGTATGAATGCTCCATAAGGGATTCGCAGAATTGACCTAGGGGTCCTGGAGGGCGGTAGATGAGAAAGCCTGATATAGATTGACAAGGGGAGACCTGGATAGAAAACATGACGTTTTCACAGTCTAGGAGGGGACTGCCTTGGAAACGGCATGAGAAATGGTATTTGTGAATTATGGCAATACCCCCACCTATTCCCTTAGGACGGTCCATGTGGTGGATAAGGATGCCTGGGGGTAAGGAGTTTACAATGTCAGGATCAGAGTCCGGTCCTAACCATGTTTCTGTTAAGAAGAGGACTTCAAGGCCGTAGTTTTCCAGTAGTTGGTAGATTTCTATAGAGTGCTTGGGACGGGATCTACAGTTGATTAGGGCCATGCGTATTGGGATGGGGGAAGAGTTTTTAGGTACAGTGAGGGTGAATCTGTACGGGCAATGGGAGCATCGGTTAAGGGGGTGATCCCCGGATACGCTATGTAGGCATGAGTCTTCTACCTTTTTATTAAGGTGACCTGACCAGGACTCCGCAGGCACACGCCGGGAGCACGTACAGACCGGAAATACTTTTAAAATTGTTGTGATTAACTCTGTGTTTTTAAAATCTAAAACCTACCTAAACAGCTGAGAGCGTTCCTTAGCACACGCCGGCTGCAACGATTCCCTGACGCCATTCTGGCGAGTAATCTGGCCACGCCCACCTTACAGGCCACGCCCCCCAGGCAGACTATTTAAGCGCCAAAACCGAGCGCTGACAGCAGACCTGACCAGGACTCCGCAGGCACACGCCGGGAGCACGTACAGACCGGAAATACTTTTAAAATTGTTGTGATTAACTCTGTGTTTTTAAAATCTAAAACCTACCTAAACAGCTGAGAGCGTTCCTTAGCACACGCTGGCTGCAACGATTCCTTGACGCCATTCTGGCGAGTAATCTGGCCACGCCCACCTTACAGGCCACGCCCCCCAGGCAGACTATTTAAGCGCCAAAACCGAGCGCTGACAGCAGACCTGACCAGGACTCCGCAGGCACACGCCGGGAGCACGTACAGACCGGAAATACTTTTAAAATTGTTGTGATTAACTCTGTGTTTTTAAAATCTAAAACCTACCTAAACAGCTGAGAGCGTTCCTTAGCACATGCCGGCTGCAACGATTCCCTGACGCCATTCTGGCGAGTAATCTGGCCACGCCCACCTTACAGGCCACACCCCCCAATTGCCTACATCATGTGTTGCAAGAGGAAGCGCAGCGGACGAGCGCAGCGGGAGCGCCGTTTGCGCGCCGATGGCGCGCCTAGGGCAAGCCCGTCTGCGCCCGTCCGCGACCGACCGGGACCAGGGGCCCTAACCCCTATATCTCCCACGCGCCATAGACAGTGTTACACAAGTAGGAGACTGAGAGACCTGTGCCCCGTTACACCTACCCTCTGCCATCATACTATGGAGCCATTGGACCTAGGGCCATGCCCTCATTGCTCATTTAAAGGAAGCTGCTTAGAGCCTGCTGTCCTTAACCCTGAAGCGACTCTTGTTAAGGGGGGTCTCCTAAACTGTAGATCCATTAGCAAACACACTCTTCAGCTATGGGATCTCATATTGGATGAGGACTTGCAGATACTGTTCTTAACAGAGACCTGGTTGGGAGAACACTCTGATCCTGACATAGTGGACTCCATCCCACCAGGCTACACCCTCCACAGACTTGACAGGATAAAAGGTAGGGGAGGCGGTATTGCCATTATCGTCAAACACCCGTTCGAGTGTGTCTTAAAGCCAGTAAAAATTGATGACAGCGAAGCAGGCGAATTCTGCATCAAAATGACTCAACATGAGAACATCTCGGGTATCCTAATATATAGACCCCCTGGGTCCCTGGGCAACTTCCGCAGTAGCCTACTAGAGGGGGTTGCTCAGACCGCAATCAAACACAAAAAAGTCTTGGTGCTGGGTGACTTAAACCTACACCTAGAGGATCCCGAACAGAAAGAGGCAGAGGATGTTCGTCTGGTCCTACAAGAACTACAGCTCAACCTGCTAAGTGTAGCAGCTACACACCAGAGAGGTCACTGTTTGGACCCTATCTTTGCGAGCTGGGATATGATTAAAGTACTCACCCCTTGTCAGCTCCCATGGACTGACCATTTTCTGGTCCCATTTCACTGCTTTTACCATACTGCCAAGACCATTGATAATGGGAAAGGTAACACTATGAAACGCAAATGGAGACAATACTCCAAAGAAAGCTTTATAGACGCCATCCAGAAAGCACAATCCTTACGGTCCACGGATAGTGATCAGGCGAACAAGGATTTTAATCTACTTGTAACTGCCACCTTAGATGAGTTAGCTCCCATGTGCAAGGGTAAATCAAGAGAGGGCAGACAACGCACTGCCCCTTGGTTCACTACAGAACTACAGCAAATAAAATCGAACTGTAAAAAGCTTGAAAGGACCTGGAGAAGGAACCCGAGTACACTAGCAAAAAACAGTTATAGCTTAGCTCATCGGAGCTATCAGTACGCGGTGCGTAGAGCAAAAGCCAAATACTTCCAGACGCGTATTGAGGATGCCGAGTGCTCCTCGCGAGAACTGTTCAGAATTTATAAAGAAATATCTCTAGTCTCTAGTTCCAATACCCCTACTAAGACCTCCATGGAGGGATGCAATAAAATCGCTGACTTTTTTTCTAATAAAGTCAAGAAGATCTACGCCTCCTTTTCTCAACAACCAGAAAAGGGTATAGACTTTATAGCAGACAGCTCACAGACAGCCCCTGATTCCGTACTTCGAAATTTCAATGTCCCCGCAACTGACAAACTAATAAAGATATGTCGAAGTGTGAAGTCTGGGTCCCCCAATGATCCGGCCCCGGCCTGGGTACTCTCAGAGGGCCTTACAGCCCTGGAACCTCACATTAGACACATCATACAAACCTCCTTTTCCACTCAACGGGTCCCGATGGAGTGGAAGAAGGCCATAGTACTGCCAAAAAGAAAAAAATCGACGGTAGGCCTGGAGGTATTGGAAAACCTCAGACCTATTTCCTTATTGCCGTACGTGGCGAAGGTGACTGAGAAGGTGGTTAACGCTCAGCTCACAGAGCACCTAAAAAAATGGAATTTACTCCATCCCTCACAATCTGGATTCAGGGCGGGCTACTCCACGGAGACGGCCCTCCTAAGAGCTACTGAGACTTTAAGAGCAGGGGCAGATGCAGGTCATACTATGGCCTTGATTATGCTCGACCTAAGTGCGGCGTTTGACACCGTAGCACATTCCATCCTGCTACGGTGTCTGCATGAAGCCGGGGTCGTTGGTCCTGCGCTGTGCTGGCTGCAATCGTTTCTGACGGTAAGATGCTTCCAGGTACAGCAAGGGACTTGCCGCTCAGTGGAGATGTCACTAGACCAGGGAGTGCCTCAGGGCTCAGCTCTGAGCCCCACTCTTTTTAACCTATACATGGCCTCCCTAGCGAAAGTTGTACACTCTTATGGGGTGGAATTGGTGTCGTACGCTGACGACACCCAGTTGCTTATCTCCATAACGCAGAACACCTCCAACACCCCAAACAACTTTAAATCCTGTATGCAGGCATTAGCAGAATGGATGGATGCCCATTGTTTAAAACTAAATGGCTCCAAAACAGAGGTGCTGGTGGTAGGGGGAAAAAGCGAAAACTGGTCGGCGGAGTGGTGGCCTGATTGTCTGGGCCCTACCCCAACACCATGTCAGGAGGCTAAGAATTTAGGAATCTGGATGAATCCTGCTCTCTCATATGATGGCCATATCAGGCGTCTTGTGGGCAAATGTTTCGGAGTACTAAAGACTCTAAACAAAACTTTAGACCTCCTCCCTCTATCGGCCAGAAGGACACTAACGCAGGCACTGGTGACCTCGCGATTAGATTATGGCAACATCCTGTTCCTTGGGGCTACCGAGGGTAGCATAGGTCGCCTACAAGTTATACAGAACTCCGCCGCCAGACTGGTGCTAAGAAGACCCAGGAGAGCCAACTCGAAAATGGCGCTGGACGCGCTTCATTGGCTACCTATAAAGAAGCGTGTGCGGTATAAGTGCCTCCTCTTCTGTCACCGTATCGTCTGGGACAGGTCACCGACTTACCTAAAGGATCTAGTCAGCAGATATGAACCAACCAGATCCCTCCGTTCGGAGGGTGCCGGACTGCTGACAGTCCCTAGGATTAAGAAGGCCAGAATGGGTGGACACTCCTTTGCTCTCCAAGCAGCTCAACAGTGGAACAAACTTCCCTCTGCTCTGAGACAGGAGTGCTGTGAAACGCGGTTTAGGGCCCTGCTTAAAACCCATCTATACGCTTCATAAATCCTGGTAGTTTGTCTGATGATCCATGGACAGCGTCAGCGCGGGGACACGCCGCGATGGCGTTACTGAGCGCTCTACAAACTATATATTATTATTATTATTATTATAAGTAGAGCGTCCCTTGCGTAACTGCGCGTCTGGTCGGTGGTCATAGTTGTAAGGTCTGGCTCTGCGCTCTGCCTAGCGCGGACGAGCTTGCCTTAAGCGCACCTTCCGCGCGCAATCGTCGCGCCCGCTGCGCTCGTCCGCTGTGCTTCCTGCACAGACACATGATTTATAGATGGTGTTATGTGCGTTGGAGGGGTGGGCGTGGCCAACAGGGGTGGGCGTGTCCCGTGGCTCCTCGAGGCCGGTAATGGCGGCGGGAGAACAATTTCTGCCCCTAACAGCGTTCAAATCGGCTGTTCGGGAATGCAAGGTGAGTGCTGGGGGGTCGGTGGAGGATGCTTAAAAACAGAGTATTACACAAGATTTAAAGAATTTTTAAAGTTCTGTGAGCAGCGCGACTCCCGGCTTTTCGCCTCAGGAGGTTCGAAGTACAATGAGGCGCTAGTGTTCAGCGCGCACTGTTATACCTGGCGAGGGTGGGCGTGGCCAACAGGGGTGGGCGTGTCCCGTGGCTCCTCGAGGCCGGTAATGGCGGCGGGAGAACAATTTCTGCCCCTAACAGCGTTCAAATCAGCTGTTCGGGAATGCAAGGTGAGTGCTGGGGAGTCGGTGGAGGATGCTTAAAAACAGAGTATTACACAAGATTTAAAGAATCTTAAAAGTTCTGTGAGCAGCGCGACTCCCGGCTTTTCGCCTCAGGAGGTTCGAAGTACCGTAGTAACGTAGGATTCAGTTTTGATCTACCTCTCTCGTTTGTTGTATTTATGCACACTATGTACACACATATTTGTATTTTGTATTGTGTTGTATAACTCTCACTGCTTGATATATATGGGTATTTTGTATTGAGTTGTATAATTTTCACTGCTTGTAAAGCGCTCTGATATCCGCAAGGGTCTGGTTCGCGCTCTATAAAACTTTAAAAATAAAATAATTAAATAAATAAAATTATGTTTTTTCAAAGTTTGCCATGTTTTAGAAGTTATATGTGTGTTTGCCTCCTCTTGTCCTGATGTTATGAACCTGCAAATTATTGGTAAAAAAGGAGCATACATTACTCTTTCTCATGTGACCTCAAAAAGCCCTGAGAGATGTTCATGAAGTTTTTTAGGTCTCGCCTACGCAGCACGCAAGCGCTACTTTGGAGTGACCTTTTGGAATCACTCCTTACTTTCTTGGGAACTCGTGCAAGTACTGCACTGTTTCCAATGAGTACTCGTGCATGTAAAGCGTTTACCTTGCGGAAACAAGCAGCGGCGCCATCTGTTTCCAATTTTCGCGCTCGCGCTTTCGAAACAGATGGTGCTGCCTCTCGCTCCTGCAAGGTAAACGCTGTGCGAGTCTTGCCCCTTCTGAAACTTGCACTGTCCCCTGCCTGCCTCTTTCCTCCCAGCTCTCACGTTAGCCTCCCTTAGTCCCATTTCCATACTCACCTCCTCCTAGTCTTCCCTCGAGTCCTTGTCCTTTTCTCACTGGTGGGATCCAGCTCTGGCCCTTACCTGCCTTCCGCATTGTTTCACCTCCCACCTCAGTTCCTGCTAGGACCCTTGCAGCCGGTGGGGGCATCTCCCTCCCCCTGTCCCTGCCTCTGCAGCACACGCGGTGCTGCCTCGCTGCTGCCTGCAGTCAGCGCTTTTACCGCTTCCGAGACCCGCATGCTCCGCTGTCCAGCTCACAGTCCCACCATGGAAGCCGGGGAGACCGACAAGAAAGAAGGATCCGTGAGCTCCCCTGGGGCGCGCGTAGAAAACGGCTCGGTGTACCCATCGCCCAGGCCGCCTCTCTGTACCCCTTGCCTTCAGTACACCTCCCTACCCGGGGCACCTCTTCACCCCGTCTGCCCCGTTACCCACGCTTAGGTAGCGGACCCTCCTCCCCTGGGGCGCACATTGATGACTTTTCCAGACCTCACCATCGGTCTCTGAAAACGGGAGGATATTGGTTTAATAATGACTGCTCATTTCATCCTCCTTTAACGTTTCTTTCCCCTTCACTCATACAAAGGCATCAGGGCCAGCGTCTTCGTCGTAAAAATAGCCCTTTGTGTTGTTTTATTTGTGTTTAACCGTTAGCCGCAGAGTGACACATTTCCGGTCAGTTGTCAGTTTTGAGGTCATCCCATCCGCGGCAGCTCGGCTTTCCACTTTTAAATAACCCTGGGTGTATGCATAGTAGCGCTACACGTAGCTACGCGAAGTGCACTTCGCACTACGCGAGATACGCGTAGCGCTATGCAAACTGCATAGTGCGCTGTTCGCGATGATTGCACAGTGCCGGATGCTTGTCTGCACTGTGCAATCATTGAAAACGGCATCTTGCACAGTGCGAGCTGTCATTTTCTGCTGCTCGTATAAATATTTACTCGAGCAGCAGCTTTCTCAACGCGGACTGGTAGTTTCTCATCGCGAGCGGTCGCGAGTATACGCGACCACTCGCAATGAGAAACCTGACCTCCCCGCGTTGAGAATCTCACTGGGAGGTTTATTTTCCAAGCTCGCCAACTTGATGTTGCTGAGAAGTCTCGCCTGGGTGTCATTTTGATCGCTCGTGGTCGCCAACTTGACGTAGAGGACTGGGAGCGAGCAAAAAATGCCAACTCCGCTATGCGTTTTTGCACTGTGCTACTTGCAATTCGCATAGCGCGAAGTAGCACAAACTACGCGAGCATAGCGTAGTTGTCCGCCCAGGGTAACTTTTAAATGATTCATTGGTATGTGCAGGCATCAGTGAAAACCTCACGGAAGGCTGTGTGATTACATTTGAAACTCAACAAATCTGAATGGTTGAAAACACAGCTAATAGGGCAAACTCCCCCGTCTAGTCCAAGAATCAACTGCTGTTGCTGCTTCCCTGTTTGAGTCTGTAGGAATTCATTATAATGCTTGTGTCCTGAGGTCCTTTGGGACCTTATAAGTGTTTAGTTATGCAGCACATTATCCTTGGTGCAACAACATCAACTGTTGCATGGTTAAACAATTATAAGGTCCAAAAGGCGAGACCTATTGGCTATGCCAATCCTTGTTTTATGTTCCTTTTGAACTGCAAACATGGCACATTCCTTGTTACCGATTTAGGGATTAAGAGGATCACTCACCCCCAGTGTGTTTGGCAAATTTTAGCTACATACTAAAAATAGTTTCCTCTTCAGGCAGTTGTGCAATTCCAACAGTGAACAAAAGCTCAGACAGGCATACCCATTTTAGAGGCTAACCCGCTAAGATGTTAAAGGTTATCCTCAATTTCACCCTTTGTCTGCTAAGGCTCCTCCCACCCCCACCCCCTAAAAGTGTTGAACTCTGTTTTTTAGGTCGACCCTAGGCAGGGCATGCGCTGTTTGGAAACTGGTAACCCAATCGGTTCCAATGGTTTTGGTATTTCAAGTGTCCAGAAGTTTAGTTAGTGCATGTGTTTGATCTTTTCTCCTCTAATCTCCAATTCTGTCAGGCCTACATAAACCTTACAACTATCCCCTGGTCAGTGAGAAAAGTGATATTTTTCAATTCTAACAAATTTGAATGGGTCAACAGGCAATTTTGTTTGTTGTGTAGGTATAGAGATAAGCAATATAGCTGTGAAATATATTAAATCATTACATCAACAGGTGTAATGTTTTGTGTTTTCCTAATTGCTGAAAATGGGGGCTTTGCTAACCCGACCTTCTAATATCACTCCAGCACTTTCGAAAAGCTTATAATCCATCTAATAAATCTTTAAATGTTTTTATCTGCAATTTCCCTGTGCAAAGACTGTGACTATACGGCCATTAAAGTCAAATAGGTTCTGTCAGTCATCGTCATGGCATTCTGGTGCGACAGGGTAACATTGTGGGTGCTAGAGGCTGAGAAGAACAACCTCCTTATGAATTATGTTTCATTATTCCTCGATAAAGAGACCTCAAGAGGAAAGGATATGTCCATCCCTTAAGATAACCATTAAGCAGTTCTATTAATACAATATATTTCAATATATAGATATATATAATTAATAGCTTACACAGGCTGTTTCTTAACACTGTAATAAAGAGGAGCTAATGCTACTTATCAGAGGTGTTCACGTTACCTTTAACTTCAATCACCACTATTTCATTTTCTGCCACACTTTTCCACAACACATAATTCCATTTCACATACATTAAACAACACATACTTTAAATGCACAACATAAATTCCCACTAACCACCACATAAGTCCACAACACACTACATATATACCACCCACACCAAAGCATACTTGCACTCCTGATAATACCACATAATTCCAATAACACACACTCCATTCCACACCACACAAACCAATTCAAATACATACCACATAATAACACACAACAAAAATCCTGTCCACAAAATTGCAATCAAGTCAATACTGTATAAATACTCACCATACATCCACTATATAACACATACCAACGCTCAACATAAAAACACTCAACATTATACCAATCTACATATTTCCACCCGCTACCACATATTTCTATACCACACAATTAAACTACACACAAATTAAAAACCACATACATTCCACAAAACACAATTCACTACCCACCACATATTTTTACAAAACACCACATATCTCCTCTAAACACCACATACATTTACATCACAGCACACAATTAATAATTCAGCCTACAAGAAAAGTACGTATTTCAACTGCACTACATAACACTTTACAAAACGCAATACCACTCCACATAATTCAACTATATAACAGACATTCACACTACATTCCACTACTCACTCCGTACAATACACTCGATACAAGAACACATAATTACACTCAATATTATTCCACTTGTTGCCACACATTTCCACACCATGCAACACAACTCAACACAGTTCCATTCTACACCACATACATTCCACAACCCATACTTTCTCTTCACAACACACTTTTCCTTTAAACACAAGTCCACTCCCCACTCTTTCACTAGTTGCCAAACAATACCACATAACACTCCACAAAATTCACTTCATGCCATAACACATAATTACAATCAATATACTTTCATTCGGTGGTACGCATTTTCACACCACACAATTCAACTCACACAATTCTATTCTACCCCACATACATTCCATAACACATACTTTCACTTCACAACACAGTTACACACTAAGCACAACATAATTCCACTGCATATTACTCCAATCACCACTTTTTCACTCACTTTAACTACCTGTAGTTCCCTCGTCCCATGCTTGCAAGCACGCTTTACCACCCTTTCCAGCTACACAACCTTCATGTTTCCCCAGATCATTGTTATTTCGACAACCTTACAACATCCGTACAGGGCAAAAGGGTCCCCTGTGTGTATCACCCCGAAAAAGTTTACGTTTCATTCATAAGTACACATGCCACAAAAAAGCTCACATTTCAACAATAATTTTGAACTACTTTATAACAGAAGAGAGTTTACCAACATTGTTCCACCGTTTTTCACACATTTGTATGTCAAACCTACGCAGTGCATACGCTGCTCTGCGAGGTATGCTATGTTCGATATGTGGACTTTAATTCCACCCCTCGCTGGCGATTCATTAAAATGTGTTCCCCTCGTAAAAGCTCTGTTTTGTTTGGTTTATGGCCTTTATTTGTCACACATTTTCAGATTTCGCTTTTCCATGGAGTATTATTAGCCTATTAAATATACCCTTTCTTTAAAGGCTTTTTACCTTTGTGTTTGCACACTATTTTATTCTTGTTCAGGCTGCTGCATTTTGTAAAAAAATGTTCATTTTTGGTCTCATTCTAAGTACTCTAAACGATGCTGCAGTTGCTTCTCTGGTCCATTTGGCAATTCCTGATTCTAAGTCCTCTAGTTGTACTGTAGCGGATTCTCTAGTCCCAGTGGTAATTCCTGATTCTAGGTGCTCTAGGCAGTGCTGCAGCTCTGTCTCTCTTCCTAATAGTCATTCCTCATTCTTAGTCCTCTAGGCTCCTCTAGAAAAAAACAATATCATTTACAACGCCAATAGCTCTAACTTTCACAAATGAGGCTGATTGCATTGCAAATGCTTGTTTAGTCATGTCACCCATCTAAAAGGCACACCTGATCACTTCTTACAAAAACAATTCACTTCTTACCCTTTCAAATCCATTCCCTTCATTATATCCCTTCTCTAAACACGGCTAAACCCATAAGAAATTAAGAGAGCAAACCTAACACAACTAATGCACAAAGAAAAGAAAAACTAGCTATTAACCTCTAATCATGAGTTCTGGAGTAGCATGCTACTCACCACAAAGCGCTTCAATGCCTCGACAGGGGTAATAAGCGTTATATAAATATAACTAGCAGCCCGTCCCGACGTTGTCCGGGTATGAATTGCTGCCGGCCAGTAGTATATTGTTTTGTAGGATTTCGTTTTGATAGCATTTCTAATCTGTGACAGGCCTGTAAAACGCTCCGATTCACAGTGCACTGCTGATGCACTTAAGAGTACGCGTTCAGTAGTGTGTGAACTCGAGTTTCCCTACTTTATTTTTCCTTACAATATTATATAGCGCGAACTCGACAACATGACATGAGCATAATTTACATTACAGAAGAACACATTCATTTGTGGTAGGCACGGGGAGACAAAGCGATTTGCCTGGTATCACAGGATGTTGAGCTGATGGCGAGATTCGAACGTAGCTCCCCAGCTCTAAAGTTTGCAATCTAGAACTCGTGGCAGGAGGTGTGTCTAAAAGTGTATGTCGGTGCTGGCCATCAATGAGAGAACCCTGTGCATTTTTCAAATGGGTGGTGAAAAAATATGAGTATGTTGCTGGAGATGTGGGCCGCCGGGGTACCAATGTACTTACGGGGGGAGGGTAAACACCCATCATTCCGCAACTTTCTTTCCGCATACCATCACTCTGCATACTTTCATTACGAAAGTACCATAACTCCACAATGCCATTATAACGCATGGCATTACATTTTATATGCTTTTACCATGCATACATTTACAACGAAATTAGTTGTAAATGCATGAATGGTAAAAGCATGTTTTTTTTTTATGTTTGGATAAGGTAAGTATGGGTATATGGGTATATGTTTTGGGGTACTGAGGTATATGTTTTGGGGTGTTTGGGTATTTTATGGGGTCAGATATAGTTTTGGGTTATGGGGTACAGGGGTAGTTTTAGGGTTTAGGGATAGGTATGGGTTTTGGGGTACAGGGGTATTTTTAGGGTTCAGGGCTAGGTTTGGGTTTTGGGGTATAGGGGTATTTCTAGGGTTCAGGGCTAGGTTTTTTTGTTTTGGGGTACAGGGGTATTTTAAGGGTTCTGGGCTAGGTTTGGGTTTTGGGGTACAGGGGTATTTTAGGGTTCAGGGCTAGGTTTGAGTTTTGGGGTACAGGGGTATTTTTAGGGTTCCGGGGTAGGTTTGGGTTTTGGAGTACAGGGGTATTTTAGGGTTCAGGGATAGGTTTGGGTTGTAGTGTAGTTCCTATTTTCCCAATAGGCCCTGCGCATTGGAATAACATAAACAGTAGTATCGACGTAGAAGTGCGGATCTTCCAGGCCTCCACTGACTATGCTAAACTTAATTGGGTTTGTTACCAACTAGCTCAGAGGTCACTGGAAACTTTCTTGACTGAAATAGGAAGTGATCAGCTTCCCTTGCACAGCAAGAAGGGATTCAGTTTTCCAACAACCGTGCAACATGACAACTTTGCCCCTCAGATCAAGAGTCAATCTCTAGGGTCGTGTGAAACAATAGACAGTTATTTTACTCAGTCAGGTTGGTGCAGATTACTTTCACAATATGTAGAGAATAGAGAGACGGGCGTTTGTCAATAAAGGGTAACATTTATTGAACAGTCTTTCTTCTCGTACAAGAGAAATGAATTGCCACAATTGCAAGACTTGTTATTATAAAAAGTACGTACAGTAAGATAAGTATTGCGAAATAATACTGTAAAAGCATTGATATGGTTTCTTAGCCATACAATGGTTTAAAATGAATAAAACATCTATACATTCATATATACATTCGGCTAAAATACTCAACTGGTGCTTCTAACTACGCCTACCCCAGTGTACCTGACCTAAGCCTAATACTTGGGAGGGGAGTAAGTAAGTAGCTTTAAGTTAAGTTGGTTTTGCCAAGGTTTTCTTCAAGAATTCTCTCTCAAGGGTTTAGTCAACACCATACCTCTGGAATAGAATGATGGAGATCTGGTATCTCCCTCAGGACTCGATATCCCAGTCACCCGCAAGGGTAGACTAGAAACCCCGGAGCTGGATTTCTCTGCAGGAGAAAGGCAGCGTCTCTTCTCAGCGCATCGAGGAGGAGGAGGAGGGGCAGCGTCCGCGGGCAGCTTGCATCTGCTGGGCTCTTTGCAGGGGGACGGCTGTTCAGCTCCTAAGTTCACCACACCATCGTTCGCTTGTTAGCAGCGATAGCAGTAGCGATAGCAGCTATGGTATCATCAGCATGACAGCTTCTTCAGCAGCAGCGAGATAGCTGGCAGCATCAGCTTCAGCGAAACAACGGCAGACAGCAACACAGCATTGATAGCTTCAGCTAGCAATGAGACAGCGTTTGCTTAAGGCAACGTTGGTAATATTTATACCTGAAAGGTGCCTTGTTTGACGTAAGTTTTTGGACATAAGACGTCAATAAAGATGTCACTAGGAAGTGATCGTCTATCAGTGCTCATTAGAGTTCTATTACTAATCAAAACACAGCAAGCGGGGATTTCCAGGTTTGCTGAGTTTTTATCTTGTTGAAGAACTCGGAGTGTTAATCTAGGAATCTCAGATAGTAACGTCTGCTCTGTCATTGCACTAATTGGTTGCAAAGGAAGTGGCAGAGAAAGCTATTCTGGAATGTGGCTCTGTTCGTGTGAGGCCAGAGACGAGTTTCTGAATATTGCACTTGAACGGTTATGCCAACATAGGGAATAAATGGATTTATAGCCGAATAGGGGCATAAGGTCACAGTATCGATCAGGATCCTAGATTAGAACGCTACACCCACTCCACGAATTCATGTCCATCAAATTACTAAAACTAGAGCAATAAGATGCATGTGTAACATTGCCCACCCCAAAATACATATATGCATTTGAAATAGGCGTATTTGTAATACGTGAAAATTTAGGTACTGTACGTTTTTGAAGCATAGAAATCATTCAAAAATTATAGCATATGAAATAAATGAACGATTATGCAAAAAGAATTACACATGAAATATCTCTGAAACATAAGAAGGGCAAGATAATTTCATCACATATAAATGCATTGCAATAAAATGTGCTAGAGGCTGGTGTAAAGTTATTATGTCTCTAGATGTATTTAGAAATAGAAGTTGAAGCTTCTGTTCTCTATGAATAGTTTTACTTTAAGCAAAGTATTTTTTGTGCCAAAAAAGAGTGAATATTAAAAGTGTTCAATTCAAAAGAATTACTGCTTGAACGGGGAAAATAGAGTTCCAACGCTTTTAGCAGTTTTTGTTGTTCAAAACTGAAGGCCGAATTCAGAGTTCATGGGAACGCTGTGTGTCGGAATGCTTCTCTAAAGTTATTGTTTCTGTTCGGGTGAGAACATCATATCAGACAGGCTCTCAAAGAATTGGTCTACAAAATCAGGTGACAGTTCGACCAAATTCGATAGTGCTGTAACTTGGCAGGTGTGAGAATGATTGCTGTCATCAAAGGCTGGATCAGCAATGCTCACAGAAGGTCGTACCTGGGTGATGTTGCTTTTGTCACTCGCTCCACTGTTACCACCTAGTCGTAGCACAGGAGTCTCAACGAATGCCTTCATCAGGATTGGTAGCCGCTGGGGACAACACAATGTGTGAGCCGTTATCGGACTGAGCAAAGTATCGATATCCATTGGTACTGCTGATGGAAGTGAAAGACAGATGTCCAACACGCACTCATCTCCGCATAGCATACATCGAAGTACAGGTAAGATGCAGGATTGCCATATCGGTCTGAATGAAAGGAACCAGGTCATGTTTAGATCTCTCAGCCTGGCCAATCCAAGGACTCTAGTTATTCTGTCCCGGTAGCGCATTGCTAGGATTGTCTCTTCCATTCCCATAGGAGTCATGTCTGAGCTGTGGCTTGCCAAAACGAAGCAGGAGGGTCAAAAATAAAATCCCTGCTACAAGTCCCAAAAATAGGGGTATGCCGCCAAAAACAGAGCGGACAAAATTTGGAACGATTCCCATAATTGCTTGAAATGGTGTTAGCAGTCCCGTAAAAATCGTCTTAAATATGCCTGGGATGCCTGTGGCACTAGACATGTTAAGGAGTTGGCTCAACATTTCTACGAAATGGACGGGGCAATTTGTTGATAAAAGGTCATGAACCTCCGTAGCTGTCCTTGCAACTAGGAGATCATACGTCTCTTTTGATGACGTTATGGGCACTGTTGTCTAAAAAGCACAGATTTCATTTTGCTTAAAGTATCAATTCGTATAGAAGAAAAATTCAGACGAGGCCAGATGGGAGTCTCTATGTCTCCAGGCCCGCTCGGGAACAATGCTTGCATACAGCATTTGACCATGGATGTTACGCTTACGAGATAACTTCTCCCTGGAACAAGGCCACAACATCTGTGATCCGTTCTTAGAATGTAACTCCCATTCGAAAGTTGCATAAAGAAGGGCTCTATCTGCGTTGCAGGTGTGACAAGCTGGTGGCATGAAAGGTTGTTAGAATTACCTTCCCAGGCTCCGTGTAAATTAATACCCTGGCACAAAAGTATACCGCTTAGTGAACGTTTACAGTTTTCACCACTGAGAAATACATTTTTGTCGCTGTCACTATAGCATGAATGTGTGTATGGTAATTTCCATTCTGATTTTACATATCCTCTACCCAATCGTTCATACTGGCCAGTAGGTATGTATTCAAGGCACTTTTTAAATCGGAAAGTTGTTATCGGAATAGTAATAATTCCGTGTATTATTCATTCAATGACAGGACTCTCTGACATTGTCAATGGTAATCTCTCAAGTTTTTCGATGCTCAGGATTGTATAGTCTGCTCCTTTCTGTGCCAAACTGATTTGTTTATCAGTAAGGTTAAAAATGGAAAACAATGACGTTGTGTTGATTAAACGCCAAGGCACATAGCCTGAACGAAGATTTTGCAGCGTCCAGCCTAATTATACAATAGAACGTAATTGTGACTGGCCATGCTGTAACATTAGCAAGTCTCTGTCTATTATGCCAAAGGCAGAAGATACAATATTGTCCAACGAATATATTCTGGAGGACAGAGTCATTAACCCATTGTCCACTACAGAAAGTGATTTTTCCAAATTAATACGATCAATTTCTCGTATTTTTTCAGCTGTTTCAATTTGTGTGACTTTCCAAGCCTCGTTGTACGCAGCATAGATTCTGGTCGCTATGAAACGCTTTTGACGCTGTTTGCGTGGTCCAAGAATGAAATCGCGCAAATCAGCACCATCTTTAAGTAAAGATAAGTGTTGCTTAATTTCAGCCAGTGTGGATGATCCTAGCCATTCGAGGCAGATTTTCCCTACACTGTATGTTGTTACTATCCCTGGATGTTGTCTCTGGGAGTATCTAGGGTCTTGTCTGGTCATTTTTAACCCCTGTGTTTTATTCAGGAATCTATCTTGACAGTTGTTTGTGTCAGTAGGCCAGATTAACCACTTTTTCCAATCAGTGTGTGTTCTGTTAAAATGTAAAATTTTAGATACGTCTATCTCAATTTCTGTTGTTGCATTATCAGGTATTGGCTTCGGAATAGACGGTTTGTTAAGTTCTTTGATCTTAGCTAGGCCAAGACAGGATGTTTGGTGAATTGTGTCATTTAGAAACATCATTTGTTCTGGTATCATGCAGGTTCTGAATAGTGCTTCAAGGCCTTGTACCTGCCAATCTTTTGTACCCCAAATTGTTTTTGTTTCAATGTTATTTTTCCATTAATCAAAACCAAATGTCATTATTTTGTCACAAAATGCTTCTGAATATATTAATTTAGTGTTTGTCAGCATTGTTTTCATTCCTGTTTTATCTAACAGTTTGTAATAAAACGTTTCTGCATCACTGGTGTTAAACCCTGAGAAGTACTTGAATTTCTCAAAGAATGTTTTAGAACTGCTTTTAGGTGGTGTAGCACAATGTTCCCATTGATTATACTTAAAAACATTTCTAGGCTGTGCAGATTTATGCAAATAATGATCACCATAATGTGTGTAGCAGAATAACTGTTCATAACTAGACGAACCTTGTAAATAATCATGTTCTGTGAATCTAGCTGACATTACTAAATCAGACATCATGTCATTAATACTGTTAAAGTCCCAATCATCAGAGAATGTACTAGGTTTTACAAAGTCACTTAAGGAAACCTTCAGTTGATGAGGATACTTCAGGATCTCGACCGGACCATAGATCTCATAGTCAGTTTTCTCCCATACTACCCCACCAGGTATTGGAATGGCTGTGACATTTACTGTTGACAGTTCTCTTTTCTTCACGTGGGATGATCTGTGTGGTTTGAGGACTAGGTTGATGTTCTGACTTGCTGTGTCCATTCAATTGTAATAAACTTTCCTAAAATTAAAACTAAAATTAGGCATAGTAGGAGTATGAATACCCCTGAAATAATCCAATGCTCAATCAACGGTGAATCCAGATATAATTCTTTGATTTGTTGAAAGAGTTCCGTCGTAGTTTCTTTAGAATACTTTTTTGTTTCTGGCATCACTTCGGGGTTACTTTGATCCTCGGAAAAGTTGTCTAAGTCGATGAAATAACCAGAGGCAGTTCTGTCAATTCTTGGGATTGTTCTTTCAATCTGGCTTTCGGTAGCACTTTCTGATGCCACATTATTGTAGACTGGTGTTTCTTGACGAACTGTTTCAATCTGTGTCTCAAGAGGCACGAGTTCCATGGCATTATTGCATAGTCCTTCTCTGTGCACTGCAGGCTGATCACATGTGATTAGTCTTTCAGTTTGAACCTCTTGGATTGTTGCAAGTTTGGGTATTCTGTTGTTTCTCGGGAGTCCACTGGGCCTACTGTTGATTATAGGCCACATGCTTGTGGTTTTACCAGGTCGATAGACACAACTCTGTTCTCCTTTTTACCAGCAAGGGGCGGTAGTACAACTGATCTTGTTCCGGTGATGCCAAGACAGGTACTGCTTTTCTGTAAGAAGGCCCAAATTCCTTCTTCGCCGCGATTTTTTCTCTGACTAGATCCCCAATCTTTGGAATCCAGACAGGCCTTGCTGGGGCTGTTGCTTGTGGTGCCTCGTCAGTGGTATCTGGCTGTTGCTTTAACTTTATGTTGCTTAAGGATTTTCTTGTTTCATTCAGTTCCTGTAAAACAGCCAAATGATCTTTGATGTCAAAGTCTGTTTTCTTATCTTGTACCACTGATACCTGACAATCTAAGTCCTGAATTCTCATTCTAATTCCGAACAATAGTTCGTATGGGCTGAAACCTTTTAGAGAATTTCTTGGCAAATTGTTAAGACTGGTCTGGACACTTATTAAATGTTTGACCCACCCAGCGCCTGAACCTAATACCTTCGCTGTTATAGATCGCTTTATGTCTCGGTTTTTTCTTTCTACCACACTATTCCCTTCGGGGTGCGACGGACAAGAATACCGCAACCCAATTCCCATGCTGGCCATGGCCTCCTTATAGGCTCGAGAGCTGAAAGCAGGACCCTGGTCAGAATGGAACGTGGTAATTGCGTATGTGCCGATAAAGACTCGCAGATCTTTTATAACCGTTCTAGCATCAGCCGAGCACTGGGGGCCATATTTTTATTTGTGTTTAGCCTTAATGATGTACAATGGGACGCGTTTCTCTTTTTTGATAGCGCGGATAGATTGCCTGATGCTTTCTATTAGGGCTTCTGACACTTCACTGGCCGGTTCTCCACTGCGATCTCTGTTGCAGTCTTCACAGTTTTTTGCAAATTCATGAATGCCTTCACTCATTTCCGGCCACCAGTACTCTGATTCCAATTCTCTCATTGTTTGGTGTCTCAGACCCAACCCTCCTGTAATAGGAAGCCCCTCCGGTCCCTGTTTGGAATTACCCTATCCCCCACTCCAGGGATTCGAGCAAAAGGAACGGAGTTTGCATCGATTACGTATGCATAAATGAGTGGATAGTTCACGGGCAGTGCTGCACAGTCGCCTTTTACGGTCGTTTTCATTGCCAGCATGGTTTCCCCGTCTATGTATTTTTCTGTACGCTTTTTTGTGGCTACGGAAGCCGGTTTAGTTGCTTCCGCTGTGGCTGTGTTCGCCAATGAATTCGCTGCAACGTGAACGCCATCACGTTGAAGACTCTGTGCGTGTATCACGTGAGTCTTTTGTAGTTCTTTCTGTAAAAGAGCTACCTCTTTCCACAGCAATTTATGCTTTATTGTGGCACCTGTGTCATCTTTGTAATCGTTTTCAATCCAACTCTGCAGTTTATTATTGTAAGAGTTGACGCATAAATGAGAATCGCACACGATAAGTGTCAGGAATTCACGTTCTGCATTTTCAAGCGCCATCTTTAAAGATCTGATTTCAGCTCTCTGAGCCGAATAGTTTCTTACTGATTCAGTTTTTGTTATTTTCGGTCTGAATTTACCGCACAGCCAACGACCTTTAACAATCGCACAGGCTGCATCGTAGGATTTGCTCTCTACGTTGAAATGATGTACAAATCTATCTGTATAGATTATGCAGGCGTAATGTGGGAGAGGCAGAAGTTCGATTGGCAGAGGATATTCTTCTTCATATTCTAAATCATTCAGTTCTTTGAATTGCGGGTCGAAATAGTATTTCACATCTTCCGCTCCTAGAGAATCTATACACTGTATCAATTTTGGATCCAGTGACACTGTAGGCAGGTTTACTGGGCTGAATAGCGCCTCGAAAGCGGATTCCGCTGTGAGGATATTAATCCTTTTACCATGTGCTAGTTCTCGTTCATTTGCTAATGCAATTTGCACTGCTTTCACAGTTCTTTCTGTGTGACTGAATGTTTTTTCTACTTGTGTGTACAAGTGAGATTTAATTGAAATTGGTACCTTTTCACCCTCATTAGAGGTCAGGTACGTGAATCCGCATCTTCCTGGGATGACTCGGATTACAAGATCGCGTGTGTTGTCACGTGTATCTAATTTTGTTTTTGCTAACATGTCTGTTTGCAGTGATCTCAAAATTTCTGTGTGTTTTTGAGTCCAATTGATTTGTTTAAAATCAGGTTTAATTCGTTCGTAAAGAGGTTTAACCCTCTCTGCGTAATTTAGAATGTAAGTTCTTCCGAAATTCAGAAAACCTAGTATGGATTGTTAATTCTTCAGCGTTTTTGGAGCTTGGAGTACAGCGCACTTCTCTAAGAAGTTGTCCGCTAGGCTTTTTCCTTCACTTGATAACTCGTACCCTAAGAATAGTACTGTCAGATGGGCAATTCGAGCCTTTTTAAAGTTGAATTTGTAACCCTCTGCTGCGAACCCAAGTATAATGGTGTTCACTCTTTTCAAGTGAGTATCCAAGTCGTCGTCTGTGAGATAGATATCATCTACGTAAGATAATGCCTCATCATCATATATTTGTAGTAACTCTGTTACCCTAGCTGAGAATAATCCTGGGCTGTTCTTGAACCCCTGTGGGAGTCGACAGAATTTTTTCTGCGACCCAAATGCTGAGAAAGCGGTCAAGTATCTGCTTTCTGGTGCAATGTTTTTACAAAAGAAACCATTAGATATGTCTAATGTCGTTTTATATTTTTTCCTAACTATGTTATTCATTAGGGCTGCACTATGCGAGTTTTGTACTGCAAATGTTTTGCAACATGCATTAAGGTGTCTGTAGTCCAAAATTAGATGATATGAATTGTCTGGCTTGGAGACAGGAAACAAAGGATTGTTCATTTGAGAGGTGCATGTTTCAATCACCCCCTGGTATTCAAGTTGATCTAAGATCTCCCTGACTTGTTTTTTAGCTTCTTGCTTAATGGGATACTGCCGTTGGGCAGTTGGTTCATTTTTTAACTGGATCTTGTGGGGAGCTGAGTTCTGATCCCATCCTACATGATTTTTATATAATGCCGGTGCCTGGGCCACTGCCCATTTCCTTGCATAAGTATATTTTTTGTGAATCGGAATGTGATTCGAGAAGGCAGGCATAATCATTTCTTCGCCACGAGGGCACTCCCTGACAAACTCTGGGGGCCAATCTTTTTCAGCTAACAGAATATCATAGCCTTTTGAGAGCTTATCCCAAAATAGACCCTTTATTTTCCTAGTCTTATCACCCTCTATACGCAATGTTATTTCGTATATTTTATGGGGCTCACTAAGTCTGGTGTCGGCAGTTTCAACCTGAATGTATTCATTCGTGTCCACTGTCTCCAGATGACTCATCAAGATCTTGCGGGCTATACTGATTTCTGCTGCACTGTCCAACATTGTCAATGCCCACTCCCCGTTTTTCAACTGTGTCCTCAGTATTCTCGGCATGGTTGATTACTCTAATACTGGCTACTTTCTTTTTTGGAAATTGAGATTTTTTACTCTGAGCAGGTTCCTTGTCTTTGGACTTGGTGTGCTCTCCTGGGTCTGACCGTCCTCTTCTTTCCGATTTCTGCGAAAAAGATCGAGAGGGACGTGTATCAATACTTTGATATCTATCAGGTTTTTTCAAATTATCCCTATTTCTAAGGTTATATCTTTTCTCAGAGGGCTCCCTCTGGGGAGACTGGTGTTCTCGAGTCGGAGTTCTTTCCCTCCGTCGAGGAGACCTTCCTCTGGACTGGAAAACTTTTTCCTTGGGAGTGGATGGTTTATTTCCATCCCAGTTCTTTTTAGGAGTGTTTGAATTATTTTTAATAAATAATTTTTCAGGATTTTCAAGCAGTTGGGGCTTTACTGGTTTCCCACCCAAGCTGTCTCTACCTAATTCTTCATAGCATTTCTCTATGATTTTGGCAAGCTCAATTGGCTGATCTGTTATATCGGTTTCCTTCAACTTCTGGCGGATCGCCACAGATGCTGCTTCTCCCTTTATGTTGGCTAATAATATAGCCGAGACCTGCTTGAAGTCTTTCAGTAATTTCATACCAAGAGTTAAAGCGGGCTCTGGACCGTATTCATTTTGAATCTGTTTTAGCACTTCTGGTATTACCGCCATAGACGGAACACCATGTGTTTTTGTGTAAATGGAAGCAAAGACTGTACCCCAAGTGTCGCAGTCCTCTATGTGTGGTGCGATTCCCATAGGAAGGCAGATGGTCAAGATTCTGTGTTTCTCGATAGGGGTAGTATCCGGAAATACTGCCTCTATTTGAGTGATTTTCTGTGCTAACCAGAAAGGAATTTGTTCCCGTTTTACGGGTGTTTTACCAAGACATGACTGTATGTTCTGTGGTGTAATTTTATTAGTGTTCCCCTGATGAGGGGTCAGCTGTGGTACATTAACAGCTGGTTGGACTGTTGCAGTCCGCATTACATATTGGACTAATTGCCTATGTATTTTAATGAATGTTTTTAGCTGTACTAACAGCTCTTCTTTTGACATTTTTGCAATGTCCGGGTGTGGTGTGTAGCTGGCTAGAACCGGCCACGTTGCTCCTGGTCTACCTAGTGGACCGAGCCTGGTAATATGATCATTATGTTTTAGGGCGCCATTAAACCAGAGCAGGTGCTCTTGGAATTTTAGTGGGATTTCAGTCTCCTCGAAAGGAGCGTACTCATCCGGAGGTTTCTCTATTTTGTAATAGTGAAACTCTTTTGTTCTAGCGTTTGCCGCTGGAAAGTTTATCCATGAATAGAATACCTCTGTCTGCCGATATTCGTGAGCCTCTATCACGAAAATTACTGTACCACCTTGTGGTGTCAGTCCGTTTTCTATAAGTTTTAAAGTTATAGACTTTCTTAAATGTACCGGGATGATAATTGCATCCGGGTCAGTAGTAGTGTCGGGACCCTGCTGAGTCACATCTGCTGCGGCCCCAGTGGTTCAGTTTTCTCCTGGCATTGTGTAAATGCAAGGTTTGCAGAGTAGGTCTCCAAGGAGACAAAGATTAGGTGCACAATATTTTGGAACACTGTATCCTTCAACGTTGAATAAACCAGAGCTTTACATAGGAATCTCTTCCTACTGAGTTCGGGCGGATTTTAACCTTTCACCCACTCCAGACGTCTATTGGAGTATTTACGGGAGAAAGGGGTCTGTGTGAAAAATGCACGACTGAGTTACTCTAACGTCTTGCGTTAGTTTATCGCCTTACCAAACGTTTGGGCGCCATGTAGTGTAGTTCCTATTTTCCCGATAGGCCCTGCGCATTGGAATAACATAAACAGTAGTATCGACGTAGAAGTGCGGATCTTCCAGGCCTCCACTGACTATGCTAAACTTAATTGGGTTTGTTACCAACTAGCTCAGAGGTCACTGGAAACTTTCTTGACTCAAATAGGAAGTGATCAGCTTCCCTGGCACAGCCAAGAAGGGATTCAGTTTTCCAACAACCGTGCAACATGACAACTTTGCTCCTCAGATCAAGAGTCAATCTCTAGGGTCGTGTGAAACAATAGACAGTTATTTTACTCAGTCAGGTTGGTGCAGATTACTTTCACAATATGTAGAGAATAGAGAGACGGGCGTTTGTCAATAAAGGGTAACATTTATTGAACAGTCTTTCTTCTCGTACAAGAGAAATGAATTGCCACAATTGCAAGACTTATTATAAAAAGTACGTACAGTAAGATAAGTATTGCAAAATAATACTGCAAAAGCATTGATATGGTTTCTTAGCCATACAATGGTTTAAAATGAATAAAACATATATACATTCATATATACATTCGGCTAAAATACTCAACTGGTGCTTCTAACTACGCCTACCCCAGTGTACCTGACCTAAGCCTAATACTTGGGAGGGGAGTAAGTAAGTAGCTTTAAGTTAAGTTGGTTTTGCCAAGGTTTGCTTCAAGAATTCTCTCTCAAGGGTTTAGTCAACACCATACCTCTGGAATAGAATGATGGAGGTCTGGTATCTCCCTTAGGACTCTATATCCCAGTCACCCGCAAGGGTAGACTAGAAACGCCGGAGCTGGATTTCTCTGCAGGAGAAAGACAGCGTCTCTTCTCAGCGCGTCGAGGAGGAGGAGGAGGGGCAGCGTCCGCGGGCAGCTTGCATCTGCTGGGCTCTTTGCAGGGGGACGGCTGTTCAGCTCCTAAGTTCACCACACCATCGTTCGCTTGTTAGCAGCGATAGCAGTAGCGATAGCAGCTATGGTATCATCAGCATGACAGCTTCTTCAGCAGCAGCGGGATAGCTGGCAGCATCAGCTTCAGCGAAACAACGGCAGACAGCAACACAGCATTGATAGCTTCAGCTAGCAATGAGACAGCGTTTGCTTAAGGCAACGTTGGTAATATTTATACCTGAAAGGTGCCTTGTTTGACGTAAGTTTTTGGACATAAGACGTCAATAAAGATGTCAATAGGAAGTGATCGTCTATCAGTGCTCATTAGAGTTCTATTACTAATCAAAACACAGCAAGCGGGGATTTCCAGGTTTGCTGAGTTTTTATCTTGTTGAAGAACTCGGAGTGTTAATCTAGGAATCTCAGATAGTAACTTCTGCTCTGTCATTGCACTAATTAGTTGCAAAGGAAGTGGCAGAGAAAGCTATTCTGGAATGTGGCTGTTAGACGGACCGGGAGGGTCGGCCGAGACTACGGGGAGAGGTCTCCGGGGAGAGCCGTCTCCAACGACTGTACAGACAAGTAACTTCCCCCCCACAGACGGACACCACACAAGACTGAAGGTTAACGAGACTTTATAGGCAATTCTTAGGTTACGATGATATGACACAAGGAGGTCTGGACTCAGGGGTCCCCTCGGTTCTAGTCTCTGGCTTAGGAAAGGGGTAGCGGGACAGTCTTTGTTACCAATGAGTGAAAAATAGCTCTCAATCCTCGAGCTCGGCGTTCTAGATGATCGGGCCGCGGCGGAGCCAGGCAGGTCCCGAGATGGACGAAGGAAGACGACGGTCCGCGGCGGAGCCTGCAGGTCCCGGTGAAGATGACGGTTACAACGGTCCGCGGCCACGCCAGCAGGTCCCGACGACGATGAAGGATAAGAAGGTTGCGAAGGCTGTGGCAGCGCCAACAGGCAGGACGATGGTGCACAAGACAGAGCTACGGCAGCGCCAGTAGTCCGTCAAGGATGAGTTCCTCTTTACGTCTCTCGACTCCAAGATACAACTCCTTCCTGCTCTGGAGCTGCCCCAGTTATAGGGCTGGCGGGCTTTGATGTCCGGACCTTCGCACTTGGAGGTCGGGAGGTCCGGGATGAGGGAGTCCAGACACCCAGCAGGGGGGTGGAGCCAGCGCCCGGGGAGGCGATGGGCGAGCGGCACTTGGCGGGGGAGAGCCATCGGCACCTCTTTCTCCCATTGACTTGCCAAGTAGCCCGCTCACCTCCTGGGTGGAGGGTGGTGCCGAAATGTCTGAGGCCGGCCAGGCCCAGGGTTGAGGTCGATCGGGGGCCAGGCGGCCTCGTGGTGGAGTGTCCAAGATGGCGCCCCAGGCTGGGCGCGTGGGCCGGCAGTGGATCGGACCCACGAGGTCAATATGCTCGAGGGCAGGGGTCCCTGAGGGGACGGAGGACGTGCAATGGTGGTGTGTGGTACTTGCGTGACTGAACTCAGGCCTGGTTGGGCCGGGGGAGAGCGGCCCTTCATGTGGCCTGTCCAACATGCGTCCCCCCCAGCTGAAGGCGGGGAGAGTTACCCATCCTCTTGGGGACTCTCCTCGTCGAGGCGGAAAAACCGGGACAGGCCATCCGCGTTGGCGTGATCTGGCCCAGGCCGGTGTTCGACTGTGAAGTCCATACCTTGCAAGGAGATGGACCAGCGTAGCAACTTTGGGTTTTCCCCCCGCATATGCATCAGCCACTGCAGGGGTCGGTGGTCGGTCTGCACCCGAAAGTGGGTGCCAAAAAGGTAGGGCCGGAGCTTCTTGAGGGCCCATACCACAGCGAAGGCTTCCCTCTCTATGGTGCTCCAGCGTTGCTCCCGTGGCAGGAGTCTCCGGCTGATGAAGGCCACCGGTTGATCAAGGCCTTCGGTGTTCACTTGAGACAGGACTGCCCCAATGCCCTGGTCGGAGGCGTCTGTCTGGACGACGAACTCCCGGCTGTAGTCTGGGGCCTGGAGCACAGGGGCGGAACACATGGCGGCCTTCAATTGTTCAAATGCAGTTTGACACTCTGGGGTCCAGTTGACTTTCTTGGGCTGATTCTTTGACGTGAGTTCTGTGAGGGGCCCCACTATGGTACCATAGTCTTTCACGAACCTTCGGTAATAGCCCGTGAGGCCCAGGAAGGCTCGTACCTCGGTTTGGGTGATGGGGGGCTGCCAGGCCTGGATGGCGGCAATTTTCAGCTGCAGAGGGGCCAGTACGACAGGGCTGGCCCAGGGACTGTCTGAGGGCTCGATGACCCCGAGCGTGAGCATCTTGGCTACTTCCTCCTGGATGCAGGCCCGTACCCGATCTGGCACGCGGTAGGCCCGGTGGCGGATAGGGGGGCTGTCCCCGGTGTCCACATCGTGCACACACCAGGAAGTGACCCCTGGGGTGAGGGAGAACAGGCTGGCGAACTGTGACAGGAGGGCTTGACACTCTTGGCGTTGTTCTCTGGTGAGGGCCTCCGAGAGCCGGACCCCATCCACGGAGCCGTCTTGCTCCTGAGTCCGTAGGAGGTCAGGGAGAGGCTCGGAGTCTTCTTCAACCCCATTGTCTGTGGCCATCAGGAGGCTAAGCTCCGTTCGCACAAAGTGGGGCTTTAGTCTGTTAGCGTGGAGGACCCGGAGAGGGTTCCGGGAGGATTCCATGTCGATGAGATAGGTGGCAGGACCCTTGCGCTCGATTACTTTGAAGGGCCCCGTCCATTTGTCTTGTAGGGCGCATGGCTCAGTGGGGGACATCACCCATACCTGTTGGCCAGGTTCGAATTCAATGGATGAGGCATTCTGGTCATACCATTTTTTCATGTCCTCTTGACTGGCCTCTAGGTTGGCTTTCGCTAGTTCTCTGAACCGCCGGGTCTGGTTGCGGAGGGTGAGGAGGTACCGGAAGACATCTGGAGGGTTCTTTAACGGAGGCATCTCCCAGCCCTCTTTGACTAGGCTGAGCGGCCCCCGCACTGGGTGTCCATATAGCAGTTCAAATGGGCTGAAGCCTAGGGATTTCTGAGGGACCTCTCGGTAGGCGAAGAGGAGGCACGGCAGCAGCACATCCCACTGGCGACGGAGGGGCTCTTCCAACCCCCCGATCATCCCCTTTAGCGTGCGGTTGAACCGCTCAACAAGTCCGTTCCCTTGAGGGTGATAGGGGGTCGTGAATCGGTAGGTGACCCCGCACTGTTGCCAGAGGGATTTCATGTATTTAGAGATAAAGTTCGTGCCTCTGTCGCTGACGACTTCTCGGGGGAAGCCCACACGGGAAAAGATCCCCATCAGAGCCCGGCCGACTACCGGGGCTGTCACAGTTCGCAGAGGAACAGCCTCAGGGTAGCGGGTGGCGTGGTCCACTAGCACCAAGATGAATCGATGGCCTTGTTTTGTGCGCGGGTCCAGGGGCCCCACAATGTCTATACCGACCCTCTCAAATGGGGTAGTGACCACAGGGAAAGGTTGCAGGGGGGCCTTTAGTTTGCGGCCGCTCTTTCCACTGGCTTGGCACGTGGGGCAAGATCGGCAATGCTGGTGCACATCGTTCCTCATTTTGGGCCAGAAGAAGTGGGTCACTAGGCGACTGTAGGTTTTATCCTGTCCCAGGTGCCCTGCCAGGGGGACATCGTGGGCCAGGTTTAGCAGAAAGTCTCTAAAACGGAGGGGCACCACTAATACTCGGTTGGCCCCCAGCTCGGCGATTCTTTGCTCGCTGTACAGCAGATCATTGTCCCAGTAGACCCAATGAGTTCCGGGGGTATCCCCTGCGCTTTGGGCGAGCGCTTGCTGGCGGAGTCCCTCGAGGGAGGGACAGGTCTTCTGTTCTTGGCGAAATTGTTCTTGCGTGGGCCCTCCTTCTTGAGGCCACTGTTCGAGGTTAGCGAGGTCGGAGGGTTGAGCTGGTTCGAGGGGGATGTCATGGTCGGTGGTTTCGGCTGGGGCGACCGGAGGCGGTGGCGCCGGCCATTCGGGTTCTTCTGGGCGGTGGTTGGCACGGGCGGCCATGGACCGGGTGGTGACGCACGCCCAGTCTGGGACGCCTAACATCCCCAGGTGTTCTCTTCGCTCCACGGCTGCCCACGGAGAGCTTTCAAGGTCATTTCCAAGGAGGCAGTCTACGGGGGCGTCGTCTCGGACTGTTACTTTCAACATGCCGGAGACCCCTCCCCATTCGAAAGGGACGCAGGCCATCCGACACAAACTTTCCGAGTTATCGGCTGATCGTACAGGGCAGAGAATGTTCGGTAGATACTGTTCTGGGGTCACCAGGTGACAGCGGACGGCTGTTACACTGGCCCCGGTGTCACGAAGGGCTTCGGCCCGGCGTCCATTGATGCTCACCCATTGGCTGTACATCTGGGTGTTAGCGGGTAGGGGGACCCGCGGGACCATGTCTTTTCCCCCTAAGAATGCTAGAGCCATGGCGGCTGGCTCCCACTCCTGATGCTCTTGTTCGTATTCTTCCTGCTCCTCGGAGATCTGTTCTTCCCCTAGGGCCGCGGCGGCCACTTGGCGGGGTCTTGGGCTCTGATACTGCGGGCAGTTTGGGTCGTTTGCGTAGTGGCCGACTCGTTGGCATCGGTGACACGTGACATTGGCTCTGTACCCCGGTCGCGCCGGGGTGCTGCCCCGGTTGGCCGGGGGGGTGGTGCTGGTTGCGGGGGCGGTCGGAGCGTTGTCTTTTCCTTGCCCTTGGCCCCCTCCTCCTCCTCTGGGTCGGTGCTGACCATTGTTGTTCCGGTTCTGTTCGTAGAACCCATTCCGGCCTACTCTGGTGATCTCCCACCGGTCAGCTTCTGCTGCGAGCTGCCGGGGATCTGCTAACTTGCTGTCGAGGAGGTGCTGGCGGAGTTCAATGAAGCAATTGTTCGACAGATGCTCCCACACCATCAGATTGAACAGTTGTTCGTAGGTCGTGACGTTGCTTCCTCTGATCCAGCCCTCGAAGGCTCGGCTGAAGTATGTTACATAGTCCACCCAAGTTGTACCCGGGATGCGGGTGCAGTCTCGGAACCTCTGACGGTACATCTCGGGTGTGAGGCCATAGCGGGTGAGGAGTGCCGCTTTCATATGGTCATAGGAGGTCATCTGGTGGTCCGGGAGCTGTAGCAGGGTATCGCGGCCCTCATTGAGGAATCTCCCCCATAGACCGGCTCCCCAATCGCTTCTATCGATCCGGTGTGCAGTCATCGCGATTTCATAGGCCTTAAACCATTGCTGGATGTCGTCCTCTCGGAAATATTCTCGGACAACATCCTTGGGGATGTGTACCTTTTTCTCTGTGGCCCCTGAGGTGTGGGGTCGCTCGGGCACCCCTGCTTCTTTATTCTGCTTGCGCAGGTTGATCTCGGCTAGGTTCCGTTCGTGTTCGTACGCCAGTTTCTTTTCCTCGAGCTCCCTTTGTCTCTGTTTCTCCTCTCTTTCTTCTCGGAGACGCAGGTGCTCTAAGTTGATTTTTTGTTCGGCCAGCTTGAGTTCAATGTCCATCTTGAGTCGGGCCATTTCCAGCTCGTGTAGTCGGGTTCTTTCTCTTTCCTGGATCTCGTCTTGCGAGAGACCCGTTCTTTGCCCTTCAGGGGCCGTGGTGGTTTTTTCTGCGGTGCTTTGATCGGGGGTTCCGGCAGCCCCGGTCTCTGCCCAAGATTCTAGGGCATGCTTGAAATCGTCTTTGGTGCTTAGTCCGGTGGTAGCGATACCCAGTTCGATGCAGAATTGTTTTAGTTCACGATGGCTGTACTCTTCCAGTTTCTCCATTTGGAATTTCTCGGTTGATCCGCTTTCTTTAGTTGTCATTGTGATTTCGTCGTGGGGTGAGCTACTCTCTGTACGTTATGCGGTGATTCGAATCGCGCCGCTGGCCACCAATGTTAGACGGACCGGGAGGGTCGGCCGAGACTACGGGGAGAGGTCTCCGGGGAGAGCCGTCTCCAACGACTGTACAGACAAGTAACTTCCCCCCCACAGACGGACACCACACAAGACTGAAGGTTAACGAGACTTTATAGGCAATTCTTAGGTTACGATGATATGACACAAGGAGGTCTGGACTCAGGGTCCCCTCGGTTCTAGTCTCTGGCTTAGGAAAGGGGTAGCGGGACAGTCTTTGTTACCAATGAGTGAAAAATAGCTCTCAATCCTCGAGCTCGGCGTTCTAGATGATCGGGCCGCGGCGGAGCCAGGCAGGTCCCGAGATGGACGAAGGAAGACGACGGTCCGCGGCGGAGCCTGCAGGTCCCGGTGAAGATGACGGTTACAACGGTCCGCGGCCACGCCAGCAGGTCCCGACGACGATGAAGGATAAGAAGGTTGCGAAGGCTGTGGCAGCGCCAACAGGCAGGACGATGGTGCACAAGACAGAGCTACGGCAGCGCCAGTAGTCCGTCAAGGATGAGTTCCTCTTTACGTCTCTCGACTCGAAGATACAACTCCTTCCTGCTCTGGAGCTGCCCCAGTTATAGGGCTGGCGGGCTTTGATGTCCGGACCTTCGCACTTGGAGGTCGGGAGGTCCGGGATGAGGGAGTCCAGACACCCAGCAGGGGGGTGGAGCCAGCGCCCGGGGAGGCGATGGGCGAGCGGCACTTGGCGGGGGAGAGCCATCGGCACCTCTTTCTCCCATTGACTTGCCAAGTAGCCCGCTCACCTCCTGGGTGGAGGGTGGTGCCGAAATGTCTGAGGCCGGCCAGGCCCAGGGTTGAGGTCGATCGGGGGCCAGGCGGCCTCGTGGTGGAGTGTCCAAGATGGCGCCCCAGGCTGGGCGCGTGGGCCGGCAGTGGATCGGACCCACGAGGTCAATATGCTCGAGGGCAGGGGTCCCTGAGGGGACGGAGGACGTGCAATGGTGGTGTGTGGTACTTGCGTGACTGAACTCAGGCCTGGTTGGGCCGGGGGAGAGCGGCCCTTCATGTGGCCTGTCCAACAGTGGCTCTGTTCGTGTGAGGCCAGAGACGAGTTTCTGAATATTGCACTTGAACGGTTATGCCAATATAGGGAATAAATGGATTTATAGCCGAATAGGGGCATAAGGTCACAGTATCGATCAGGATCCTAGATTAGAATGCTACAGGGTTTTGGGGTACAGGGTTTTTTTAGGGTTCAGGGATAGGTTTGGGTTTTGGGGTACAGTGGTATTTTTAGGGTTCAGGGCTAGGTTTGGGTTTTGGGGTACAGGGGTATTTTTAGGGTTCAGGGGTAGGTTTGGGTTTTGAGGTTTAGGGGTATTTATAGGGTTCAAGACTAGGTTTGGGTTTTAGGGTACAGGGGTATTTGTAGGGTTTAGGAATAGGTTTGGGTTTTGGGGTAGAGGCTATATTTATAGGGTTAAGATGGGTTAGTGTTTAAGGGTGTTGGGGTATTTTAAGGAGTAAGGGTGGGCTATGATTATGGGGTGCAGGGGTATTTAAAGGGAGCAGGGTGGGATTAGCACACGATATGAGACATGGCATGAAGGGCGGAACGTACCACACTCCCCCAGCGTTTGTCACACCCCCAGCACACGCCCACAGCACAACGCAGACACGCCCACAAGGGACTACTATGTTGCCATGGTTCTTTTACCTTTTAAATGTATATGGTGGGCGTCTGCATAGCCTATGTCCTTATGCTGCAACTGCCCTTTCCAACGTTGTATTGTGTGATGTGATTGGTGCTGTGGTTCCTGAGATTACCCGCCTCAAAGGTTTGGGCTCTCTCTTTATTATATTAGTATGGATTTACAATTAGTTTGGTCAGGATTTCCCCCTTCCTGCCACATAGACAGTCTTCATTACAACTAAATATACTTGCCTTCCAGCAAAGGGTATTATTGAACAATTGAAACAAATACTCTGCGTGTCATGGAACTCGTGTGCATCATATAGAGATGGAATTTGCTTACTTCTGTGCAAAGATCTATTTTGCAGTCACTGGCAATCTTTAACCTAGTTACCCCTTGTCCCAGAAACTCGCCCTCATTGCTGGCTGTCCTCCATTCATCAATGCTTTCCTTTTGTGCTCCGTTCCTCCATGTCTTTATCAAACTGTGATTTCAGCTTCCCGGGCATTCCCAATACCCTTCTTTTGGAACAGTTTCCTCAACTGCCCCATCTGATTACTTTATCTCGTATACTATCTCCCACCCTGTCCATCACCCAATTAAAATAAGCATGCCTTGTGGTTCGGACACAAATTCTTACTGTGTAATTCTCTAATATATTTTTGTTGCATTTGTTCAAACATGTTCAGCTGACAATATTTCCAGCACTGCAGCCAAAAGCGGAGAGGGGGGATGTCTTTGCTCTCACTCGTTTCAGATGATGTATGATGTGTCTTTGGGACCGTCAGCTTGCCATCTCCTGAGTTCGCATCCTGTGATAAATTAAGAGCGATCGGCCCGCAGCAGACTCATTTGCAGATATTGCAAATATACAGAAAAATCCCTCCAGGAAGGAGGAGCTGTCACTCCAAGCCCATAACAGCTGCCACCGATCTGGCTTTATTAAAGCGCCACGACCCCTCCCCCAGGCACTCGACGGCGGTGACATCCTCTGGGGATGCGTCTGTCTCCCCCAATTCCGAGGATGCTTTTTCGGTTGTCTGTCTTCGCGCATCTCTGTCATCTTTCCACATTGATTTTGTTTAGTCTTGTAATATTTACATGGTCTGATGTGCACCGTTATCTTGTGCAGAGGTATGCAAAGCCCAGGCTTTGGCTTCTGGTTTAATTTAACGCTACGTTGAAGAACAGTAGATTTCCAAAAGTAAACAGAGGAGCTTGAAAATAAACTCTAAAAACAAGCACCGACAAAGTTAATTAGTTTGTCTTTTGTTTAGTGAAAATTTTGGGTGACTCCTTGGGGTGAGGCTGATGGACGTTGTATGTCCAGGCCTGGGGCTGTTGTAGATATATGGCTTTTATCCTTCAAAATGTAGGCCATCCCCTGATAGCAGAAATGCAGACACACCCTTTCAGGCCCACCCTTTCCAACCCATCCTTCCATTGCAATGTTTTAAGCTCGGTAGATGAACATTGGTCGCAAATGAGCACCTCTTGAGAGCTATGAATGATGTGTTTCAGTGCTGTCTAGCTCCCTCCTGATAGACCTTCCTCTGCACATGTCGGACATTGAATGCCCTGCTGGCCATTCAGGTACCTGAAATCTTTCTAGTCAGTTATTACTGAATCATAGCGCCGGGAAACCCTTTGTTGGGTAGCTGTTGCGCTATATAAGCTAAATAAATAAATAAATAAATAAAAATAAATACATTTCTACGCAATTTATCGGCCGCCCAGATCCCGAGCTAGCCACATAGAAGGCTTTCAAATGCCCAAGAATGGACTATTTATTAAATAGGCCTTCCCTGTCAGGGCTTATCCACTTTGTGGTGTTGACTTCCACCTATTGGAGTCGCATATGTTATATATCATTGGGATGGGCTGGTCCACCCCCCTCATTGGGACGTGCTGGTCCACCCCCCTCATTGGGACGCGCTGGTCCATCCCACTCATTGGGACGCGCTGGTCCATCCCACTCATTGGGACGCGCTGGTCCATCCCACTCATTGGGATGTGCTGGTCCATCCCCCTCATTGGGACGCGCTGGTCCATCCCCCTCATTGGTACTCGGTGGTCCATCCCCCTCATAAGGATGCGCTGGTCCATCCCCCTCATTGGGATGCGCTGGTCCATTCTCCTCATTGGGATGCGCTGGTCCATTCTCCTCATTGGGATGCGTTGGTCCATTCTCCTCATTGGTATGCGCTGGTCCATCCTCCTCATTGGGACGCGCTGGTCCATCCCCTCATTGGGACGCGCTGGTCCATCCCCTCATTGGGACCCGCTGGTCCATTCCCTCATTGGGACGCGCTGATCCATTCCCCTTCATGTGCTCTACTAGGACAGCTGAGGTTTGAGTGCGTTACAAAAAAACTTAACTAAATAAATAAACATGGCAGTGGGGAAGTGAGGGTTCTTGTGGTGTTCGCAAGTCTCAGACCTCCTGCTACACTGAATGGTGCCTTTGATGGACCTTTGACGTGTGGGAGGTGGAATGTTGCCGACGGGACTCGGGCTGTTGTCGTCCCTGAAGAAGGTGAAAAAAAACTGCAGATGAAGGAAGAATACGGAAAAAGGTTCAGCCGAGTGGGAAAGAGTGAATTAGACTAACAGCAGCAGCGATTGTTGGGGGTGATCATAATTTATATGATGCACCTATAAAGAGCCATAAAATAAAAGTTGTGATCAGTAATGTAGAACTCACAAGTTGTGACCTCAAGGCTGTGGTCTATTGTCATTTTAGTGTAAAAAATTAAACTGTTGAAGTGAAAAGGGTAACATTGTCTTCCTGTGCCCTCTCACCACAATTTCTCTTCTCCCTCAACCACAAGTCTAGATAATTCCCAATAGTTTAACTCTTACCCTCTCCAATCCTAATACAATAGCTTATTCTATCGCTGGTCCTATCCCTGAGCCTCGCCCTAGCGCTTTCCCTTTCTCTAGTGCCTGTTCTAATCCCATGCTGTTTCCTAACCCTAACCCCAATCCAGCCCATACATTAACTCCATCAACCCTAACCTGTAACTGCAAGCCGTACCATAGCCACATCTCTTACCCGAGCCCAAAGGTCTTCAAACTGGGGGGGTGCCCCCTGGGGATGCCTTAATTGATCGAAGGGGGCGGCCGGCTCTGACCAAGGGAAGCATCATGCTGATAAAAGTACTTTTTTTTCCAAGTGGAAAAAATTTGAATCAGTAAGTCACTCTGTAATGGGCCATTAGGAACACCGTCTGTCATTTATATACTGGCTGAGAGTAGATGTCAAAAGAAAAGGGACTCCAAATTTTCGATCAACCTCCCCCTCCAACTACTGATAATCACACTTTACTCTTCATTAAGAGCTGGCTGACCAGAATAGTATGTTTAGCAATCATGTATTTGGTTGCATTTTTAAAAAGAGTAGCTTAACTTAAGTGCATTAGTCCAATATTTTAGACCTATTTAAACATTTCAAATTTATTAGAATACGTTTAAGAAATTCTGGTGGGGGGGGCTTTTTTATGGAGGGGAGGCTGCTTTAAAAAGTTTGAAAACCACTTCCCTAGCCTTCAACCATATTTCTTCAAAACAAAGTTTGCAGTTGTTTTTTTCTTTTTAATATGCAAAGTATATGTAATATACACACACATTTTAGTTGAATTGTCTACAATAACTACCTTTTTGATAGCAATTTTGTTCCATAACTGTTTCCTCCTGCTTTTTCTTTTTCTTTTACTGCAAACTAAATATGGAATGAGGGGGAAAGAGTGACCTTACAGTGAGAGGAGCAGGAGTGGGAATCCTCTCTTGAGATCAGTGGAGCAAGGGGTATGGAGCCAATTTATATCATATAGGCAACAAAGGTGGGCGGTGCTGCGTACCGGCAGGACCTGGCCCACTTAAAACCCTGAATATAGGCAACAAAGGTAGGCAGTGATGAAGAACTGAGAGGTTCCTCTTGGATGGCATCTATCCTTGTGTGTAGCGAGACCACAGTTAAGCCTGAAGTTTAATTGCATTCCTTCAAACTGTCATAGAACAAGCATTTACACTGCCAATCTCTGTTGAATGAAAAGACAAAAAGAACAAATAAGGAATGATCTTGGAGTGTGTGAACCATACAAAAAGGCTTCCTTAAGTGAAAAAAAACTGTTGAATCGAGAAGAAGAAATATCACCAGTAGAGGTGGGACTCGATTTACCACTGTATGCACGGCTCTAAGACCTCACCTGGAGTATACATGAGGAACTACCTTGGGATTGTAATATCCAGGTATGGAATCCTCATCTAGATTGTGGTCCAGTTCTGGACACTTCAGCTGCAGCACTGTTTCTAGTTGTAATGCAGTTCTGGAGCCAACCTCTGGTGTGTTGTGTCCAATTCTGGAGGCTCGATCTTGTGTGTTGTCTGGTTCTAAAACACTCAATTGGTCACACACAGGACAGCACATGCACTACCTGTGGTGAGACATATTGTTAGTTTATAGTGGTTTTAAAGCCCACCCATTGCATCGGTTTGGTTGGCTTGATTGCCTCTCTAATGTGCTTGTTTTCTTTTTTGAGTTATATAAAACGTTATTGTTTATAGTTATTTAAAACCATCACAATATAAAACAGTAGGTAAAATTAAATATGGCCAAATTCTTGCAAGCTTCAACGAAGTAGAATTCGAGGATTTTAAAACAATGACATAGTTTGGATAATAAAGGGTGCATACTACAGTTACCGCTATAGTCGACTACTTAGGGGGATCAACTAGTTATATCTCTTATTAAACTACACACGGTCAGATTCTTAAGTGTTAAACAAAAATGAAGCTCTTGTATTTTAAAAAAAGGTATAGACGACTATGGAAGAAAGCACACTTTTTTGTCAGTATCCATGGGCTAAGCAATTTCTACGATTTGAACCTCTTAACAATACACAAAAGTACATATGTAAGTGTACATCAAACAAATTCACAAATGAAATATTTTTTTAAATTCACAAATACAGAAAATTTGAAAAATAAATTTAATTGGGATTGTTGGATGTTTTCTACATTTTGATTTTAATTCTAAAAGACGAAGCAGTATGTTGGACTCTAGCATATCACTATCTTTTTTTTTGCTCCTAATGCATGCTTTCTTTTTGTCTGCCACCACCCATTGGCCCTACATTATTCTGTTTTCTATACTCACGCTGCTCCCACATATCTAGTTAAGGACACCAACCTGACTTTTAACCTCCAATTTCAAATTCCTTCACATTGACAGAACATTGTGATACCTTCAGTGTTACATTTAGCTTCTTTATATATATTTGATTAATCTGCTAGTATTATTTTATTTTATTTTCTAAACAGTCCTAGATCTTTTGAGTACACTTCTGTAGGTTCTCAGACTACATGTTAAAAAACACTGCATTAAGTAGTTACACATCCTTGGTGACATGAAGTCCTCAGGAAACCTTAATGAATGGTCTGTGGGTGCGTGGAGAGTAGGTTATAGCCGGCCGGCTAAGAGCTTCCGGGTCGCCGCGGGCAGCCCGGCGGCACCCTACAACATGAACTTGTTCACTTTTTGTCGTGTCAGCATATCCGTTTCATGGGGAAAATATGGTAATTGTGCATTTGTTAAAATATAGTGACTATGTCAATGTAAAGCTACTGTCTGTAAAGGGGCGTGCCATTACACCATGGTTTCGTGATATATGTGCGAGAGGGTGCACTAAAATGCCCCATTGACACATACCACACCCAACTACTCTCCCGCACAGTAGATTTGCTACATTTGTGTTCTGTGTGAAGGTAGGATTTTTCACAATCCCTGTGATGTATCATAGATGGCAGTGTGAAGACGGTTCCAGCACCCACGGCATCACACAAGCTGCCTCGGTTGTTGCCCGGAAGCAGAGGGGGTTTCACGCACACAGACGAGACGAGGGCTCGATCAGGCGTGTCAGGGTTATTTTTCTCCTGTAGGCGTGAACAGGTGCCACCCATGCATCCGCAAGCAAAGCGGTGACTGCTGAGATCTCACTGCACGTTCACAATACGTGTTGCGCTCAGATTGTCAACCTTCCAAGGCAGATCAATAGTATCATTGTGTAGGCTGATGGTAGCAAACGTTATATGTTTACAGCGCTACGAAGTAGTTGCAATGGCTGAAAGCGCAAGAAAAGCTCCCACGTAGTTGTCTGTAGCACACCTGCGGGGAATGAGATTTTGATATCAATTTATGGTCAATTTAATAACTTATCTCATTCATCTATTTTGGACCGTTGGTATCTGTCATTGAGTAAAAGACAACCCCCGCATAGTTTAGATAAACCCCATAAACTGATGCCACTCTGAAGAACCACTTACAACTGATAAAGTTTGAAAGTTTTATATAAAAGTTAAATTTGAATGCAAATACAATCCTTTCAGGATAAACCTCAAGTATACAAAAGAATACAAAATCAATTCCAGAATCAGCAATTTAAAGCATCGATGTGAAGTGGTTCCTTTGCGTCATCTACAGAAAGAGAAAATCACCAAGTTAAATCTGTCCCTACTCTATACTACGTGACATCCCTACTTCTCAAGTTCCTAACCTAAAAAGGTGTCAGCAGTTTGACTCCCAAAGAAGTTCAAACTCTCTTAGCCTCTAAAGGTAACTTAAGTTTAAGAAGCAGTACCCTCTCTGCCTACCCATCCGCTCTTCTAAGGGTCCTCGGCCTACTGCTTTCTTGCGCTCTGATCTCTCTCAGCGCATCTGCTCAAGTCATCTACCCTTCGTCCTTCTTTCTCTGAGCTGTTCCCTCTCGCCTTCGCTATCTTATCCCCGGGGTGCTGTCCCTAAAATACACAATCACAGTGTGAGTGGAACGCCCCTTGACGCCCACCACGGACTTTCCCCGATGATGTCAGCTTCTGGCTTCTTCCATTGCTTCATCTCTTTGCGTCGTCCGTTAAGTTGACCTTTCTTCTTTAGATGTCATCTTTGTCTTCTTATTGGCGACTTCTACTGACACTTCCAGATCAAAAGTCATATGAACTTAAACAAGACTTTAACTTACAACTGCAATTCTTGACCCTTCTAGGTCCTGTGAATGGTCATTCAAAACAAGTTTCAAATTCTAAGCGCTTCTTATCACGTTCAGGCCATAAACCTTGTCCAGCGTTGTCACCTTAAATCTAACAAGTGCTAGACTTCTTGGCTCTCACGCCCACATCAAGCTATTCACGACTCCTGTGAGTCCATTAAATTACACACATTGGACTGTGCTCCTGCTAACCCTTGGTCAGTCAGGTTAGAATCACAAATGACCTAAACCTTTCTAACATTCTTACAAAAGCCTTCTACACAGTATAACCTTTAACATATATTTTCGTATTTAGCAAAAGTCTGTTACATATATGTGAATACATTGTACATAGAATATAAACTACGTAAAGCATAACTTTATATTCTCATTCGCTATATCGTTTTATACATGTTCTACACATTTCCTCACGTTTCATTTCTCGCCGCTTTTCCGTTTAAAGGTTACACTCGTACATGAATTCTACTTTGCACGTTCTACATTTCGTAAGTATTTCTACCCCATCTCTACATCAGTCCACTACGTATACGGGCCTTCTAAATCTAATACATGTCCTAAAGTGAATACAGTTACATTTCCTATATTACTTTGGATTATATTGGTTATCTATATGCTATATGTGTCAACTTCACACTACAATATACACTTCATTCCTACGTTATACGATGTGCTTGTAAATATGGCCTATACATAATTTTTATTCAAATTTGCGCTCTCTCAGTCCCCCCTTTGATGACTTCTGGGAGTCATCACTAAATGTAATTTGAATAACATCTCTACACAGGACTAGTTACAATATTCCCTCTTTTTATCGTTTCGAGTGCTCTTAAGCTTTTGTACTGTTGATCTTGTAAAGCAGCTAATCTCCTTTCTTGCTCTCTCATTGTTCGTTGTAACCGGTTCGACCTATACCATTTATACAATTTTACTAAACCTAATAAGGTGATTATACAAATTAATACTATCAATATAGGCTTTATTATGTACCACACTATGCTTTTCCCAAGGTTGGCAAACCAACTCCCAACCTTTCCTACTCCATGACCAACTTTTTCCCAAACATTTATTTTTGATAAATCTTCGATTTCTTTATGAATCTGGGTAATGTTCTGTATGACTTTATCAAGTGGTTTTGAATTATCAGGAATATAAGTACAACATTCCTGAACCTTCAAAGCCTTACAAACTCCGCCTTCTTTTGCTAGCAGTACGTCTAAGGCAAGTCGGTTCTGAAGAACCATTGCTCTAATCGACTGCATCTCGCCTTCTACCAACATTAATGACCTTGCAGTACTTGCAGATAATCTATCTACAACTGTAGCCAGTCTCCTGATCTTAACATCGTTAAGTATTATACCTAACATAGGAAACATCGCTCCAAATACATCTCCTACTACTTCTGCATCTCCTACTTCCCTTTTCGCTCTCCTCGAAGCCTTTCCTTCTATTATCGCTACATCCTTTGCATGATATATTTTGGGGAAGACAATTGCCAAGTAACACGAACCATACCAATTGTCAGGTAGTTTTACATAGGCATTTCTTCCACATACAAAATACACATTCGGAATAACTTGCATCTCTTTCATAAAATCTTTCGTATAGTACTCCAATCTAAAAGCATGTTCGCAATTTACTTCACCTACAAATACATTCTCGGAATACGTTTTGCTTCGAGTTAAACATAACTTTCCTTTCTGCGTTCTATCCAAAGCTATTGGACCATTGCTATTTTTCTTTTTATGTGCCTTCTCTTCTTCGGTCCAATCAGTTTTCCACTGTCCTGACATTTTTAGAATCTTCTGCCTTCTGTATCGGTCATCTACTTGTCCTATAAACTTTTTCTCAACCTCTGACACTTTGCAAGTTAGATTATTTCTGCGTGCATATGATGTATCTAGTGTATCCCATGGAAGAAAGAATTTGGCTAATCTATCCTCCTTTTTGTAATAGTCCCACTTATTCATTTGCTTATAATTCGGAACTTCAGGCAATACCGAATCATAATTTGAAAAGTAGTACTCGAATCCTTCCCTACCATAAAATATACTAAGCAGTAAACTACATGTTATCCCATAAGTCAATGGGAGATGATGATATCTAATGCCTTCGTCTACAGAAGCTGGCAATTGCATACAAACATAGCAATCTTTGGCCTCCATGGCATCGATATATTCGTATAACAGTTTAGCATATGCGTTTGACCTAAAATTTCCCTGTGACTCGTCTACATGTAATCTACGAGCTTCATCTGCCAATAACGCCTTTTCACGTATAACATTGCTCTCCTCCTTTTTCCCCACAAGAGCAGGTCTCAAAGTCGTTACAGGCTGTACATTTGTTGTTTCTTTATCGCTTTCATGTCCTATTATGTATGATATTGTTACTACTGTAATTATGAGAAAAATTACTACTGCTATTAGTGTACCTATTATACATTTAGCTTTTCGGTTTGGGTTGCCGTTCTCCATGTTATCAAAACAGCGTAGCTCCTTCTCTTGCGAAAAAGTTTTTCCTTCTGCAGTCTTGGTTTGCTTTATTTGCTTTCTCTGTCTGCAAAGTGCTCTTTATCAACAAAGTCTCTTTTTCGCAACAATGTCCTTTTCTCTTTTAGCAACAGACAACCCTAACCCTTCTCCGTCCTCTAAATGTAATCCCTAATTTTATTCTTCTTTCCACTCGGCGCTAAGTTATCTTCTTCTTTATGGCTTATATACAAAAGTCTTTATGCATCTACAATTATTCTCGCACCTGCAGCTTCCACAACAATTTTCAATAACTCAAAACGAATGACCTTTTCTTCTTCCTCTGGAATTTGATGACCAAAAGTCGGAAATTGTAATCTATTTAGCACTAGATCTTGAATTTGACTCAAATATGGGGGTATGGGAAGTGTGAAAGTCAGTAACCCCTCAGTCTCGAGTCCAGGCGTCAACATCCATATCTCCACTGCCACAAATGGATCGTGATCGATTACTTTCACTTTCTTCACTCTCCCAGATTTCTGTCCCCAAGACATCTGCTAGATAAGTCCACTCTGGGGTGGCGTACCTTCTGCAGGGCACACGTACCCTTCTCGATCTCCTTGGACTTTCAGTTCCTGAGTCTGTAGTTTCCTCTTCCTGATCCGATTCTTCAGCAATCGGGACAAGAGTTCTTTCTTGATCTGCTTTCAAGCTTGGCCTTCTCCTTCTCTCCGGCCAACTAGCTTCATCTCTCCTTGTCCTCCCGCTCCTTGTTCTTGGACTTGTCTCTTGGTCACTCTCTGCTTGTTCAGTATCTGATTCGATCTCCCAATTACTCTCTTCTCCTGAGGCGACTTCGGTCTCACTGATGTCCTGACCTTCGTCGACCTGTTCCGTCTCAGTCTCAGCCTCTTCGCTCACCTCCACAGCTTGGCTTTCCCCCTCTATGGCTTCTCCGCTTTCCGCCGGATTCTCATCCGAGAGAGGAGCTGTTTTTTCTAGAGGTGTTGGCACTCTTCGGGTGTGTGAGGCATGTATCCAGTTCGGCAGACCTCCACACTTTACCGCAGTATTTGTCACTAGTATAACTTGAAACGGTCCTCTCCAGCGCACGTCTAAGCAGTTCTTCCTGACATGCTTCTTCACCAGGACCCAGTCCCCCGGACTCAGGTCATGGCACAAATCTTGTGCTGATGGAACCTCTGCAGCCTGGACCTGGAGGGACACAGAATTAACGGCATCAGATAGTCCCTTACAGTAGTCCAAGATCAAATCGTCTGTGATGTTCACTAGAGCTGCAGTCGGAACCGATGGCAATCTCATAGCTCTCCCCATTAGCACTTCATGTGGAGAGAGACCTGTTTTCCTGTCCGGTGTGCTACGTATGCTCATAAGAACCACTGGAAGTGCGTCTGGCCAACTCAGGGATGTGGCTGAACAAACTTTGGCAAGTCTGGACTTTATCGTGCTGTTGATTTGTTCTACAATCCCTGAAGCTTCTGGTCGATAGCTGCAATGAAGTTTCTGATCGATATTTAAAGCTGAACATAGCATCTTCACTATTTCGCTGTTAAAATGAGTTCCTCTGTCCGATTCCAAAGAGGATGGCACCCCAAACCTCGGTATCAACTCTCTAAGTAACAATTTTGCTACTGTAAGTGTATCGCACCTACGGGTAGGGTAAGCCTCAACCCATCTAGAAAATATGCAGACAATCACTAAAACGTATCTGAGTCTATTGCATTTAGGCATCTCTATAAAATCAAGCTGCATTCTATTGAAAGGCCCCCCAGACCTCCCAATGTGACTCAATGTAACTGGCGTTCTCTTTCCCACGTTTAGTTGCTGACAGATCGCACATCGCTGACACACTGCTTCTGCCGCTACTCTAAACTTGGGATTAAACCACGTTTGTCTGAATACTCTCACCATAGCATCTCTACCTATGTGTGCTGATCCATGCAATTTCCTTGCCATTGGACTAACAAGTTCATTTGGTAAAACTGCTCTCCCATCGGCGGAGATCCAGAAATTCATCTCACTTCTGGAACAACCCGCTGTTTCCCAACTCTTTTTCTCATCATCTGGTGCATTTTCCTGAACACTTCTTAATTCATCCCACGTATCTACAGTATCCAACAACATTGTTAATTCAGTTCTTTCCTGGATTCCCCCCACTTTTACATCAGTGTGAGAATATCCCTGCTCCGCGCAATAACGCGCTACTTCATCCGCATAGCGGTTACCTAGTGATACAAAATCTACGTTCTTCGTATGCGCAGCACATTTGACAACTGCAATAGCTGTTGGGCCTTGCAATGCCTCTAACAAAAGTCTCACGAATTCTCCATTCCTAATTGGAGAACCCGAGGAGGTCATGTAACCTCTTTGAGACCATAACTGCCCGTAATCGTGAACTACCCCGAAACCATACTGGCTATCGGTGTATATGGTGGCTCGAAGTTTGTCGCCCGCTAAGCAAGCACGAGTCAAAGCAACAATTTCAGCTACCTAAGCGGAGTGTACTCCTTCCAGGCAAGCGGCTTCTATTACTCTCGTAATTGTGCAAACTGCATAAGCTGCTCTCAGCTGACCGATATTGTCTCTTACACATGAACCATCAACAAAGAATATTTCATCGGGGTCAGCCAATGGCTCATCCACAATATCGGGTCTCGGTTTGGTGCATAGTTCAGTCACATCAAGGCAGTCATGATCTGTACAAACTTCGTCATCAATCTCGTTTGGAAGTGGCATCAAAGTTGCAGGATTCAAGACGGAGCATCTTTTTAGGGTCACATTCTCGGCAGCCAGTATGACTTGCTCGTAGCGTGTGAGCCTGCTATTCGTCAGATGCTGAGTCTTAGTCCTGGTCATTAACAATTCTACAGAATGCGGTACGTACACAACTAACTGATGACCCATGACTACGCTTTCGGAACGTTCAATGCTGACACCCGTTGCAGCTACGGATTTGAGATATCCGGGCAACGCTGCGGCTACTGGATCTAATGTAGCCGAAAAATACGCCACTGGCCTGCGCGCATCTCCGTGGATCTGAGCTAAAACCGCTAAAGCGCATCCCTCTCTTTCGCAGCAGTAAAGCAAAAATGGTTTTGTGTAATCAGGCATTCCTAAAGCCGGGGCACGACATAAGTCCTCCCTTAGCTGCAAAAACGCCATCAAACAATCTTTGTCCCATGGTACCGGATCACTTACTCCTTTGTGCGTCAGTTGTAATAATGGTTTTGCCTTCAGTGAGAAGTTGGCTATCCACTGCCGACAATAACCGACCATACCTAGAAACATCCTGACTTCCCTTTGTGTTGTAGGCGCGTTCATTTTCATGATCGCCTCTATTCTGTCTGGAGACACCTTCCGCTTTCCCTTTTCAATCCTATGGCCCAAGTATTGCACCTCAGTCATACAATATTGCAATTTACTTGGAGACACCTTGTGTCCGTTCTCGGCCAAGTGATTTAACAAGGTTATGGTGTCTTCTCTGCAAGCTTCCTCCGTTTCTGACGCAACTAGGAGGTCGTCTATGTACTGGACTAGAACCGAATTCTTGGGCAGTACTAGACTTTCAAGATTTCTTTTTAATAACTGGTTAAAGATCGATGGGCTTTCTGTATACCCCTGAGGGATACGACACCATGTTAAGACGCGATCTTCCAGCTTAAAAGCGAAAAGATACTGGCTCTCTTCATCTAAAGGAATTGAAAAGAAAGCCTGACACAAATCTATCACTGTAAACCATTCAGCTTGGAACGGTATCTGAAATAATATCACTGATGGATTCGGTACCACTGGACAACATGAGACAACAATGTTATTAATCTTCCGAAGATCCTGCACTATTCTGTATTTCCCACTAGGCTTCTGTAAACCCATGATCGGGGAGTTACATGGACTTCCCACGATCTCCTTCAGTATTCCCTGTTTAATCATGGATTCGATCACAGGCTTTATTCCTGCAATCGTCTCTGGAGTCAACTTGTATTGTGGGGTTCCTGGATACTCAGCATTGGGTCTTACCAAGATTTTTACTGGTTCTACTCCTTTGATCAGTCCTATTTCTTCTCCAGTAAAATCCCACACCTCAGCTGACACTTTCTCCCTCAAATCCTGTGGAAGTTCTTCCACTGTCAAGGTAGGATATAGTTCCACGCACTCTTGCGAGTTAACAACTTTAAAATCGGCATCCTCATCATTGGTCTGCACTTCTACTCCTTCAGGTGTGCAATGTATTGTGCAATTCAGTTTACACAATAGATCTCTTCCTAGCAAACACACAGGGCTAGAATCACAGATCACAAACTGATGTTCGTCACTGTAATTCCCTATCTTTACTGACACTGGTTCGGTCAGAGGATTAGTCATCCTCTTGTTTGCGACTCCTACCACCTGAATCGTCTCTCCCGATACTGGCAAACCTGGGACTACCGCTGATCTCAACGTAGATCGAGTAGCACCCGTATCTACTAAAAAGGTTGTAGGACATCCAGCTACTTCAGCCTCTACGTATGGTCCTCTCTGATCTACTTCCAGGGCTGCTCCTAGAGTACAGTCTTCCTCCCTATTCACTCGTTGCCCTGTAAGAGGATCAACGTAGTAGCATTCTTCTCCTCCTACAAACAATGGCATTTGTCTATAGGTTTTCCCTCCATTTGCAACGCGAGGTGGTTGAGGAAACGGGGCTCGAGGAGTCTGAGTCCCCCCTTTGATAAACTTTCCCTTCGGGGCTGCGGCTCCCTTAACCACGTTATTCTGTACCTCTTCCTCTTCTTGTTCTAATTCCCCTATCTCAACATTGTAAGGACACTCGCGTCTCCAATGTCCCACTTCGTTACACTGATGACACCTCGTTGTCCTTTTCAGGGTCGCGATATCCATTCTCGGTCTCGGTCTTTCTTCCTCATCTCTGCTCTGATTATTCTGTTTCTTTGCTTGCGTTCCTGTTCCCTGTTGCCGCTGTCCACCCTTTCCAGCTGCTTGCATTTGTACCAGCATTAATTTTTCCTTGAGTTTCTTCGCTTTCGAATCTATCTCATCGCTACAGTACCTTGCATACCTCAGAATTTCGTCTAAAGGTTTGTTCTGCCAACAAATCAGATGCTGTTGTATCATCAGGCTTATGTCTGGTCTTAATCCTAAAACAAACTTCGACACAAACTGTCCTATGTCCTTAGGATCCATTACGTCTAACCCACTGTATTGTTTAAATGCTTTCAGTAGCCTCTCATAGAACTTGTGAACTGTCTCTTTGGGCTCCTGAGTTGTTCGGTCTATCTTAACCCAATCTATGTCTTGTACTGGCACTTTCTCCTTTAACCATGTTATTACTCTTTCGTATTTCTCCATGACTCTATCTGATGGACCATTTGTCCGAATATCTCTCGTAGGCTCGCAAGTAGGCCATTCAACATTAAGTTTGCATGCCGTCCACAAATCTCCGGGTACTACGATATCGAACAATGTGTTCAAATCGATCCACAGCACCTTAGAGATCTTCACGAACCTCTCTACCTGCTTGTACCACTCAACGGGGTTTTCTCTAAGCTTTGGGAAGGAATTGGTAAATGCCGCCAAATCCCCCCTACTCCAAGGTACGTGAACGTAGTTTCCGTTCGCGATTTCTCGCAATGGGAAAGCTTCCATTCGCATTAGGTCTGTATCCGGGGACCTTGTAAGTGAACTCCTTCTGACGGATCCCTTCTTAGACCATCTTTCCTCCCATTTATCCAAATTCCTCCACAATCTAATACTCTGAATCAGTTCCCTTATGTGTACCTTCAGCGCGATCGTTCTACGCTCATCCAGATCCTGATCCGAGCAAGTTAGCCTATGATTACCCTGTAAAGCTTTGGTTCGTGACAGGTCTATCATATATCTATTTGCCAAATTCGATAAATTTTCATGAGCTGACCTCGCTCTCCGAGTAACGTCCTTGGCTAAAAACAATATTTCATCTGGTGCGTACAACTCTAATCTCTCTATTGCCACTGTGCCATCAATTATTTCATCTAAGTCTGACTTCAAACTCATTACATCGAGCCGTTTTGCTTTTATTTCAGCTCTCAGTATGTCAGTCCTAGGTGGTTCGCTCATACCTCTCTCACCTCCACTATGCGCCCTACGCCTAAACACAGGTGAGTTATGAGGAGTTTTCCTTCCATCTCTTTGTTCCCACCTCTCTAGATCCCAAGCCTTTCCATCTTCCCGTGGGGTGTGGTGGAACATTGCTCCATCCCCCATCCCTACAGTGCGCCTTTTCGGCTCGGTTTCTCCAGATTCGAGATAGGATCCACCGTTCTGTTCTAAATCACTATAACTCGCTTGTTGTCTGGTGTCGCTCAATAACCGATAAGGTCCTTCATGGCCCTCCATGCTCCCGCGATCTCGTTCTTGATCTCCAGAAGTATGGCGGGACGTTTCGCGACTCCCTATATTCTCATGACTTCGCCCATGATCACCGGATGCATGGCGAGACCCTTCACGACTCTCCATTTTCCCGTGATTCCAATGTTGCACCGTTTCACCCGGGGTATGGTGAGTGCATCTGAAAGTATTACGGTACTCCTGCGTCCTTCGTTCTCCTTCACTAAAGGTGACGCGAGGCACTTCGCCACACCCTGTACTCCTGTCGTCGCACATTTGCCTATTGCCGCTGATAGTAGGACAACTAATTCTTCTACTTTCCTGACTCCCTCTCTCCCACTCCGGGCTGCTTTCGCCAGCTCCACAATGAGAGAGAATCCTGTTATCCTGGTCTCTCCACTCTGCTCCTGTTTCCAAACTTTTACTCCGAATCTCTTCGGCAGTATCCCATTCTTTCAGGTATTCCCTTAATTCTTTATGGGTTCTCGGTTTTGGTCCCCTTAAGTCCATTGGTCCTCTTTGACGCCCTTGTTCTGCCCAGGGACCTGTTGCGGCCTCTAATGGAGTACTCCGACTCATCGGTGCTAATATCTGTCTCTGAGGATTCATCATGGTATCCCTATTCTCCATCTCTGCCCTTTCCCTATCCCATCGTGCCTGTTCCTCCTGCTGGACCCCTTCTGGGTTGTAGATTGACACAATAGGGCCTATGGTAACCGGTACTTGTAGAGCATCCGGCATTTGGTAAGACCTTGCATGTTGCGTTTCTGGCATTTTCTGGACCACGAATCTTCCCACTACTCTCTGTTCGGAACTAGATTGAGGTACTTCCTCCTCTTTCTTGGCATCCCAATCTGTTACTGGGATCGATTTATATTCCCCCCATCTAGCTCCGTCCTCTTGTGGTAATATGGGACTTGCGGCCCCTCCGCTGTACGGAGGTGGTCTATCTGTCAATAGCCTCTCTATCAGTTCCTCTTCTGTCTCGCTTTCCTCTTCTTCCTCTAGAGGTTTCCTTTCTCCCGTAACTTCTAGCATCGGGTACAGTTTGTCTGCTTCTATCTTCTGCACCCTCCATTTCTTAGCTTCCTCATCCCATTTGGCATCCTGTACTGCCTTTACTGATCGTCTCACTCTTTCTTGGCGCCTCTTTACGCTCTTTTCGTGTGCTGTTCTAAACCATACACTAAGTGCTTCGAACTGTGTTGGCCTCGGTAGAGGTCTTGTTGCAAGCATTACCGCTTTTAGTTCATTCAACACATCTAGCTTAAACGTTCCGAATCTCGGAAACGTCAGTTCCTTACTCCCTTCAGTTAGCTTATTCCACTCGGAAATCCATAATATCGAGTGCAAGCCTACATTCACTGCCATATAATAAGCTGGTGTGCCTTCTGGTGGAGCTTCCTCTCCGGCATATAAGTTTCTTCTATTCCTCCTAAAGAGTGCTCTTAAACTCTTAAAACACTTCATCTCAGCGCGGTTCTATGCTGACGTCACTCGTTCCCTCTTGCAGCAATTCTCCTTCTTTCTCAATTTGTCTCACGATTTCGCATGCGTTTTCATTCATACACCGAAAAATGACTACTTCCGTCCAAGCGATCACTTTTCTCTGACTGTACGGCCACAGTCTAACTGTAATTGCTACCTCAACTGGCGAAACGTCTTCCCTCTGACGGTCGGACGATCGCCTCAACTGATAGGTTACTTACACACAGTAAACGTACGACCAGCGTCCGTTACTCATTCACTCACTCTTACGCTCCCCCTATCATCGGTCTGTCGGGCGATCAATGGTACCTCATGACCCCCTTTCAATGGTAGACAAATTACTCTGGGTGTTCGATACACCCGAACCACTTAAGTCCTTCCCTGGAGCTTAAGATTTCATCCGGTTGTGCGCGCTCACAACCTTCCCTCAATCACACTACAGGCATTCAACTCCGCTTGACATTACAATACAGGAACAACATAAAACACCGCAATCTTACAACGCATGACCCTTATACTCACTCTCGACCGACTCTGCTGCTTTTCTCTCTTCGCACCGTCAGCACCGTCTTCGGCTTCAATTCTTCTTCTGGTCGTCGATGACTAGGGACCTTGGGGTAAACTAAACCTGGCCTAGGTCGTCTTCCTCAAGAAGATAACCATCATTACTCTGCTACCAACTGCGGGGAATGAGATTTTGATATCAATTTATGGTCAATTTAATAACTTATCTCATTCATCTATTTTGGACCGTTGGTATCTGTCATTGAGTAAAAGACAACCCCCGCATAGTTTAGATAAACCCCATAAACTGACGCCACTCTGAAGAACCACTTACAACTGATAAAGTTTGAAAGTTTTATATAAAAGTTAAATTTGAATGCAAATACAATCCTTTCAGGATAAACCTCAAGTATACAAAAGAATACAAAATCAATTCCAGAATCAGCAATTTAAAGCATCAATGTGAAGTGGTTCCTTTGCGTCATCTACAGAAAGAGAAAATCACCAAGTTAAATCTGTCCCTACTCTATACTACGTGACATCCCTACTTCTCAAGTTCCTAACCTAAAAAGGTGTCAGCAGTTTGACTCCCAAAGAAGTTCAAACTCTCTTAGCCTCTAAAGGTAACTTAAGTTTAAGAAGCAGTACCCTCTCTGCCTACCCATCCGCTCTTCTAAGGGTCCTCGGCCTACTGCTTTCTTGCGCTCTGATCTCTCTCAGCGCATCTGCTCAAGTCATCTACCCTTCGTCCTTCTTTCTCTGAGCTGTTCCCTCTCGCCTTCGCTATCTTATCCCCGGGGTGCTGTCCCTAAAATACACAATCACAGTGTGAGTGGAACGCCCCTTGACGCCCACCACGGACTTTCCCCGATGATGTCAGCTTCTGGCTTCTTCCATTGCTTCATCTCTTTGCGTCGTCCGTTAAGTTGACCTTTCTTCTTTAGATGTCATCTTCGTCTTCTTATTGGCGACTTCTACTAACACTTCCAGATCAAAAGTCATATGAACTTAAACAAGACTTTAACTTACAACTGCAATTCTTGACCCTTCTAGGTCCTGTGAATGGTCATTCAAAACAAGTTTCAAATTCTAAGCGCTTCTTATCACGTTCAGGCCATAAACCTTGTCCAGCGTTGTCAACTTAAATCTAACAAGTGCTAGACTTCTTGGCTCTCACGTCCACATCAAGCTATTCACGACTCCTGTGAGTCCATTAAATTACACACATTGGACTGTGCTCCTGCTAACCCTTGGTCAGTCAGGTTAGAATCACAAATGACCTAAACCTTTCTAACATTCTTACAAAAGCCTTCTACACAGTATAACCTTTAACATATATTTTCGTATTTAGCAAAAGTCTGTTACATATATGTGAATACATTGTACATAGAATATAAAATACGTAAAGCATAACTTTATATTCTCATTCGCTATATCGTTTTATACATGTTCTACACATTTCCTCACGTTTCATTTCTCGCCGCTTTTCCGTTTAAAGGTTACACTCGTACATGAATTCTACTTTGCACGTTCTACATTTCGTAAGTATTTCTACCCCATCTCTACATCAGTCCACTACGTATACGGGCCTTCTAAATCTAATACATGTCCTAAAGTGAATACAGTTACATTTCCTATATTACTTTGGATTATATCGGTTATCTATATGCTATATGTGTCAACTTCACACTACAATATACACTTCATTCCTACGTTATACGATGTGCTTGTAAATATGGCCTATACATAATTTTTATTCAAATTTGCGCTCTCTCACACCTCTACTCAGGCGTGTGTCTCTCTGCACGTTGGATTGTTGTTCCATGGCGGGGGGGGCGGCGGCGCCAGGGCCCCCCTTTGGAGGCGCCGGGCCTGGCTGCAGAGACTGGTTGAACGGCTGTGTTTGGCAGAACCGGAGCGCGGCCGCCTCCGGCTTGCACGCTGCCCTCTTCCGAGGCGTTAAGTGCTGCGTCCTTTGTCCGCCGCGCTGCTGAGGGGGCAGCGGGGCTGGCGGTGGGTGCGCTCGGCTCGGCGCTGAATAGAAGGGCGGGCGGCGCTGATGCAGGACTTCCACGGGGGCGGCGTGAGCGCCATGTATGGGCATCCTTCCCCTGGCACCTTTCCCGCGCACCGAGCACGACGGTGTATCCCCGTGCCACCTCCCCTCGGAGGCCTCTGTGTGGGCTCAGGGGAAGCGTCGCTTCTATGCAGACCGCATCGAGCGCGGGAGTACCTCAAGTTTAACCAGTTGTCTTTCAATAGCGCCTACCAAATTGACAGTATAAGTGAAGCGAGGGAATCGTGAGGTAGGTTGGAGAGACGAGTACAAATATGTAATGTCTGTCAATTCCAGTTACAAGGCAATACAATTTGAACATTGTGAAAGGGGGTGTAGACTTTCTACATAAGCACAACATATTGTAGACAAGCATTTGCAATGCAATAGGTCTCGCATTTACACGAGTTTGAGCTATTGGCATTGTGAATGACAATGCCTTTTACTTATGTTTTAAAAAAATAAGGCATAAATAAAAGGCATTTTCATTTGCAATGCCAATAGCTCAAACTCGGTAAATGCGAGACCTATTGCATTGCAAATGCTTGTTTAAGACAGCTGGGTTACAGAGAGTGCAGGCCTTCAAAGTGTTGTGGAGCACTGAGTGAGGCCACTCCCTCCAATCAGGGCACTGCTTTCATGCTTCATGAAAGCAGCGCTATGATTGGTCAAGGGAGTTACTGCATCCATTTCTGGTAGTGAGCAGAGAACTGGAGCGGAGGACGTCACGTTCAGGTAAGATTTCATTAATTTTTATTTTATTTTGTGTGATCCCCCACCCCCTTCCACCTCCTCCCCCTGCCTCGCCCCGTAGATGCCAGCCACCACTGAGAGTGGATCTGAATTGTGAATGTGCGTGGAGTGAAATATAGCTGGAGGGAGTTGAGGACAGCCAGCCCTTAAGTGCAAGCCTCTTCTGCCAGCGTGGGGGGGGCTGGAGGGGGGGCATGGTAAGGAGTATGGAAAGGAACCCCACCAGTTACCTGTGGTTAATTAACACTGAAGTAGCTATTTAAATGAGGAAAGAAAGGGAAAAGGTTGTAAGTCCCCAATAAACGTGTATGTCAACAAAGCAGAGTCGTGCCCATGAAAATGCCAAATCTATAACAGTTGATCGTTACTTTGACCTTTTCTTTCATTTGCGAGAACTAAAGGCTCCTAATTACTCTGATATGAAATTGACTACTCAGGAGTTGTGAGCACTTTACTTTTAATTTATTGACCACGAGTCTGATGCTCTTCGAGTAGCATTAAAGAAGGGTTGGCTCACTCACAGACAGCTGAACTGGTGGCAACTGCCCCTCAGGGGGCATCATTTATCTTATCATGCATAGGAAGAATTTGGGGCACAGAAATCCAGAGACAGCGTTGTGCTGCACCAGCCTCGCTTGCAGCAGGAGCATGAACACGAGATGTGGTTACATATCAGATCAGAAAAGAGGGGCCACAATGTGATGTGCTGGAAACATGCACATGGGACACCACACTGTACACGTGTTTTCTGAAATGGTATTGTGCACATGTATACGCTAACGCATAATAAGGATGTGAGCCACCATTTGAGTAAAACGAAGATAAGGTGATTTAAACAGAATCTTGGTCGCACTGGCGTATAGGTCGGCCAGGCAGTGCCTCATAGGCTGGCCTCACTGATCAGCTGAGGGCTGGTTTTTAGCAGTTTGTGGGCCTGTTTTATGGTCGGGTGTAACGTTTTTTTTTACTGTAGGTTTCCATGATATTACCACCCGCATTGCCTGCAGCAAAGACAAAAGCAACAATGTCCCATACCTTACGAAATACCCATACAGAATGTCTATACCAGTTCAAACTGCCCTGATTTGTCAGTGGAGGTCATTTTTTGGGGCTATCTGGCTCGCTGATGGGGCTACTTTTATTTGGTGACCGCCCCCCCCCCCCCTTCCCCCCTCGCCCCCAGTCCGAACCAGCACAGAATTCAAGGATTCTCTGATCAAACTCTGAATCCGTGGTTGGAGCCCCAGTGAACAAATTCCAAAATCAGTATCTAAGCCACAGAGGAGCTTTCAGTTTCAGAATGCGCAGATTACAGAGAATGCACAGATTACAATAACCCCGCATTCTATTTTCATTTTTTGCTGTAAAAAGCCCTGCTGAGCTGCATTTTGAAGCCCCCTAGGGATTTTGTGGCAGAATTTGCGATCCAGACCCAAACATTTGCTTAATTTCTATGGCAGGCATAGCATGCGCTTGTGACAAAAATGGAGCTCGGTCACTACTCGAGACTCTGACAAGTACTTTTCTGTGACCCGGGGGAGTGTCCAGCAGCAGTACACCTCAGAACATCTGGATGTCTCATCCCAGAGAATGCATATTTAAATGTGAAAACTCTGCTCTCTCTGGCATCAGACAGATGCTCTTCCAAAGGTGCTCAGGGCAGCAGAGGGCAAAAGAAGAGACGGCTACACTGGAGTGCACCCGCTACTCTCTAGTGGGAGGGAAGTTGGGGTGAGGAGAGGGGCACAATGTGTCCTGGAGTTATAGAAGGAAGGATAATTCACCACTAATCCTTTTCTGGTTCCGAAGTAGGGTGCTACTCACCTAAAAGTGCTTCAACACTTCATCAGGAGTAGCCAGCGCTATATAAATACAAACCTTTTCCCTCTTCTATCTCTACAATATCCTTCTCAATCCAAATAACAGACTCACATGTCCACCGCTCAAATTCATTTCACATTTCACTATATTAATTCACCACTAATCCTTGATGGATTCTGGAATAGCGTGCTACTCGCCAAAAAAGTGATTCGACGCCTCGTCAGGGAGAGTAAGCGCTATATAAATGCAATTACATTATATTTATGGGTTCCCGAATTGCGTGCTACTCGCCCAAAAAAAGCTTTGATGCCTCGTCAGGGATAGTAAGCGCTATTTAAATGCAATTACAATACAATGTTTACCACGGGAGGCAAGTGGTACAAGAGGAGGTGACTGTGTAGAAGTGAGGATATGTGGCATTACGGTCAGAGCTGCTGGCTTTTGAAGTGGGGAACCAGGTTTGAATCTCTGCGTCAGCTCAACATCCTGTAATTCTGGGCAAATTACTCGATCTCACCAGTACCTGAAAAAAGCAACCTTGTATAACATGTAATAGGGATCCAATATGTGTGAAGTTTGCACTCAATAAAGCCACAAAAAAGAAATAAAGAGTCTAGGGGGGGCAGCAGGTCCCAGGAAACAAAGGTTAGGGGAGGGTGGCGGCCTGTCATCAAAGGAGGCGGGCTCGGTGCATTTTAAAGGTGGGTGACAGAGTAACTAAACACTTCTACTGCCTACTAACCTGTTGCTGACCCCCCCTTTACTGTTTCAGCACAGCACGAAACCAACAAAAGGGGGATCAGCCTAATTTATTTAGAGTGACAATTTTTGAGGGCATTTTGTAAAAAAAAAAGTGCCAATTTCAAGATTATTTTGCTAATTGTGATGTCCTGGATGGTGGGTGGGGTCTGATTTCGAGTATGTAATTGACATATTTGGCATTACTGTTATCTGGCATACAGCACTTTTCCCCCAACAAAGATGGTATTTTTGTAACTGGCACAATAAGCCACAGTGGTGCAATATCTACCCACGGTTGCATATCAGCATCCCAGTGCACCAATAGTGAACCATGATCCCTAGGAGGGACATTGGCCAGCATGGTCTAAACTGCATCATTTCAAACACGTGATGCATCTTTAAATGAGGGGTACTGCTGAGGTGGACTCCATGTATCCCTGGGCCACGCGGCGGTGGTGGTGGGGTGGAGATATCCATAAATATCTGCAGGATCACAACATTATATGATATCCTTTACTTAATCTGCAATCTTCAGAACTGAGTTTTTGCCAGAAGAAGCACCAGCGCAGCGCATCTTACATCCACCACCTGGAGTTAAAGAAATAGGGTAATGTTCTATATAATTTCTTACATCCACCAAGTACATTCGTACTAAAAACTGCTGTGTAACAGGTCTTCTGCATAACCTTGAAATGAAGGAATCTGTTCCTGCTGTTCTGAGAAACACCAGCTCCTCCGCTAAGGAGGAGGAGCATCGCCCCACTGTTCTCAGAGCAGTGGAAAAGGGAAAAATAAATGATCATAAAATAAAGTTATTATCTTTTTATTTATTTAGGGGCTGCAGCACCAGGTTCGGGCAGGATAGGGCTGCGGTTCACAGGGAGGTGGAAATATGTATGCACTATAAGTGCGCATGACAGTTTGGCCGGCCGTCTTGGGCTGGCTAAACAATCATGAGCATTTAGCCTTTCTCCACCTGGCTGTGTGCAGAGCTGGGTGGAGAACAGTCCTAAGGCTCCCAGGCACTGCCTGAGCGACCTAACAGACTGCTCAGACCAATCATGACACTGCTGTCATGCTGGTGACAGCAGCATCGTGATTGGCATACGGGAGCTTGTGTGCTGCTGGGACCCAGGATGAAAAGAGGATGGAGAAGAAGCTGCGGCTGTAATCAGGTAAGTGATCTTTTAAAAATGTTTACCCTCCCCCCCCCCCCCCCCCCCCCCCCCACAAGCACAGTTCTCTGCCAGGCACAGCTGTTTCTGAGCTCCAGAAACCTCAACAGTCATCGGATTTCTCCGAAAGCCAGCTCGCCATCAGAGGTCGGGAATCTCTTATTTAAGAGAGGATGACCAGGATGGGGATTAGGGATGTGGGGTGTGTGTTTTGCTTGGATCCTAAAGGGACTGGAGAAGGTTGGCTTTGGGAGTGTCACTTTTGCTCGGAGATCTAAGTGAAAGATCAGAGTTTACCCAAGTTCATGCAGTTTTGGACGGTGAAGATGCCTCCTAAGGGCCATGTTCAGAGCAGAGCCTACTGATTGTCAGAGTTTCTCTGGCGCATTTGCACCCATGGGCACCGAGGTGTCTCATACAAGTGAGCAGATGGTGCGGAGTGCAGGGTTCAACAGTGGGCCTCCATAATGGCATGATATGTGCAATGTCCAACTTTAGCTTCTTCGTCAAATCACAGGCTCCACTAGGGAGGCGTTTGACCATATATGGTGCCTTATTGAAGATAGTGGTCTCTCTATTGAGTGCTATTAGAACTTCCCAATCTAAGATGGCTTTTCTTACAAGGTCAGTTCCTATTTAGGCATGTAAAAGGGGTAGTCTGAAAAGGCACAATAAGTTACAAAGCATTTGTCCTCTGATTTTTCACACTCATTGCATCTTGTTGTATATTTTTGTACCTGATTTGTTTTTGTGCAGATTTGATTCCTCTGGAATTATCATCTTTCGTCTTCCTTACCATCTTTTGCTATTGTTGTCATTTTGGCTCAAGCTGTTGGACCAACTTCCGTTTGACTGTGGATCTGTATCTTTGCTCAGCTCTTTTCTCCTTCTGGATATAAGGGGACTTGCTGATTTCACCAGTGCAGTGTACATATTTAATCACTGCCAAAGGAGATTTTTTCCCTTTGTGGGGTTTGCCTCCCAACTGTGACACTGGTCCCCTCTCATGTATAATATTCTGTGCAAAGGATTTGCCTTTTCATCTGGCTATTTTGAAGGGCACTTGACAGACCGACTTCACGTCCAGTCCTCGCCAGGGCGGAGGAACTGGCCAAGTGAGAGAGGAGAAAAGCTTAGGCAGAGCTCACGTCTGCAAAACTGGGGAGAAAATAAAGGTTTTGCACTAAGTCAGCCCTGTAACACAGGAATTGGATTATAGTGCTCGTAAGGGAGGAGATATATGGAAATTCGAATGAGATTCTTTTAAGGAGATTTGCCAATCACTGTTGGCCGTCCACTACTCTCAAAGCGGAGGGTTAAAGATACTTGTGCTTTTATATTTTTGTGCACTATTAACAATGTGAAGAATGTAGTTTTATTAATATTGTGCTGTTATTTTTGTAATGATTTCCTATGACAAATAGACGTGTGTTTTCCTGATCCTTGTTAACTAGGCCTCAATTTGGCATGGTAGCCATTTTGTTTAAAATGGTTGTCTTCCTGTCTTCCCCCTGCACAACTCAATGTGCATTATTACTGCAGCATGGAACGAGCCAAGCAGTGTTGTTTGTTTATTTCCATGTTGTTGCTCGTGTTGTTCCCAAAGCAATCTTTCTAGCTTGGTCACAAAATTGTATCTTATATCAAGGTCCTTCTGATAGCTTTCTGTGCCCTATTAATTCCTAATAGTACACTGTTGTTCATGTATCAATTTTGTTCAACTGCCCTCTGGATAACATTATCATAAATTTGGCAGAATCAATATTCATGTAGTGGGATATTGATTAGGTGCTACAGCAATATGATGCTCAATAAAACTGTGTTCTGATTTGCTAAGCTTTTGATACTTTTACTTACTCCATGATGAAATTAACACTTTCCGTTCTGTTCTATGAGATTTCCTATACAACCCTTGATTTGGGGGGTGAGCCAGGAGACTTTCCAATTCGATTAGGGATGCTGTCAAATTCTCTGTTAATTTTACTGCTCATTTGGGACGTATAATTATGTTGATTTTACACATATTTTGTATATTCTATATCCTAAAAGGCCGTAATGGCAATGACTTTATTCGAAAGCTTGACCCCGATGGGCGAGTTGACATCCTCTTGAAACCCACAGATACCACCCACATCAGAGGCAGCGGGGGAGGGTGGGGGTTGGGGGGGGGGGGGGAGTTACTGGGACACTGCAGACACACCAAGGGGGGCACCTACGACAGGGAGACTCATCGAATCCCCTGGTAATTGAAGAGTAGGGCGACACGTAGGTATCGATGACAAGCGGAAGATATTGGACGTATTCGGACGACGGTCCTAGTAGAGGACAAGCATGGACCTGACGAAGTGGACACTGGGGGTCCGGACATTGCATACTGTAAAGAGCTGGAAGTGTCAGTGGTGGGGAAGGGAGGGGGGGGGAGTTTGTTAGGTAACAAAAGCAGATACATATTTGTGCTGTCGACCTGGCGTCCCTCTGGCTGGTACATGAGACCTCCTGATGGGGTTTGTTGGTGCGCCGCCCAGCCCCCGGGATGTGGGCTGAATGGCTGTGTACTATTTTGCAACAGTATGGTGCCTTGTGTTGTAAGAGGAAGACTGGTCATTTGACCTTGAAGATTGTCTATAATTCTGCAATTAAAAAAAAAAAAATGGCAATGACTTTATTCTGATTCTATACTGTTTTTAAAAAAAATTGTACAACATCTTTAAATCTATTCTGCTGATCTAGAACTCAGTTGTTGAGTGGGCCATTTACTTAACTGTTGTTATGATGATTTGAGATCTGCCTTATCTCGGAGAGACATTGCCTCATGAAATTGAGGTTTAATGCCATTTGCAATTCATCACCCAGTTGGCATTCTGTTTAGGTAAAGTGTAATTCTTTGGGGTTCCCCCTGCCCTATAGAGTGCTTCCTGGAACCAAGAAAACACCAGTCCACTACCTGTTTCCTGCCGGGAGAAGAAATGAAGAGTAGGACTCCTGCTTGTTGACTCTTTAGATTTTTTTTTTAGAAGTAACTTTGAGGAGCCAGAGAGCTAGAGCATTATTGTTGACCCACTTGGCTAAGCTGGTCCACGTTTTTCTGAAGGAGTTTACCTGTTGCTGCTCTTAGCCCTCTGTGGCTGGGAATTGTGGAAGATCCAAGGGATGGATAGAGGCACCTCTGCATAGAAGAAAGCCAGCTAGACTTGTGTAGCTGAACTTTCTATTTCCTTCTTGATCCTGTGGGCTAGTGTTCAGGGATCATTTCCCGAACATTTGGGAGCTTGTGGACTACCAGGGAGAGAGATATTCAACATTTTGTGAACTGACTTTTAAAAATGTTTCACTTCTAGGGGACTGGGACAAGGAGCCAGGCTTTCCTTTTCCTTACTCCCTCAGCGCCTACTTTTTCCCACTTGGAGCTTTTGTCATAATTTAAAGGTTTCCATAGAATCCCAAAATATATTGGCAGCTATATTTGTAACTTCCCAGTTTGCCCTACCTGAAGATTTTCGACCTCTGAAAAAGTTTCTAACTTCTGAGGTAAAACAATTGCCTGGGATGAGCTGCCAGTATTGGTCTGACTGCACTTTCTTCCTGGTTGACTCGAAAGGGTGCCTAGGTCCTCTTCAATGTTTGACCATGAGAATTAGCAACGTCTGCCTGAACTCACCGTATTGCTCATCAGGTGCGGGTCATACTTAGACCCGGTCACCACGAGCACTTTCAGTAAAAATTAATTTTTGAATGAATGAATGTAAAATTTATAGAGCGCTAACTTAGCCCAAGGGCTAATGAAAAATGAAGTCCAGCGGGCTCAAGCAATAGTCAGAAGTGGTGGGAAATTCGGTGTGAAGAGAACCGGATAGGTCTAAACAAGACTCGGGCAGGTGAAGGAGACATTGTGAGTGAGCATGAATGTAAGTGAATAGGATGCAGACAAGGAAAAGGGAGCAAAGCACCAGTGAGGTACCATACATAGCTGCAGTGTGCGAGTGTCTCACGCCGGTGTGCAACAATGGCGCTGTCACTTCCTGTCCTAGAAACTTCCACATTTGCGATGATCACTGCTAGTTGAAGCCATTCGCTTGATGTCAATTATTACGCCTTCCAATGCACCTGATGGATTCTTCAATATCCATGCATTCCACAGGAAGCACTCTCGGGCAATGGAAGATTATGTGTTGGATGTAAAGAAATTTTGATGAATCATCCAGCTGCTTCCTGTAGTCAATTTCTTGCAAGATACTCTCCAACGCTTTCTGCCTGCACCACTACCCGTAGAAGGTAAGAAGATATGATGCAAAAGCACGCTTGCACACTACTGTGGCACATTTTATATCCCCAGGAGAAGGAAGAAGAACAAAGATTCTGTGGATCACATGTGGCAGAAACTTTGATATAAGAAGTTAATATTTCTCCGGAAGCTCAAAAAAACAATTTCTCAGCACATTGGGCCGTGCTCTGATTGACACACAATAAGTTAGGTTTCTGTGCTGACTGCCAGAGATGAATGCTGCTGCCAGAAAATAAAACCCAATAAAGTAACAGTAATAAACTGATAACCTCTGACTGACTCTGACGAGAACTAATCTTTCCCCAGGCCATGTCCGTGAACCATGAGGCAAGGTGGCTCCAAGTTGTGTCTGTAATGTCTATTAGAGCAGCTCTGATTTGATGCTGAGTGTTCCAGTGAGTCGGTCTCAGGAGCCATACAGATTGCTTCTTTTTAGATTCAAACATGAATGGAGCAAATTAGGCCCCAGATGGTTAATAGCGCTGATGTGATTGGCTCAATTAAAGTGTCATTGCAGCCTGGAGGAAGAGTGCAGGTGCTGTTGTCCTGCTCAGTATTAGGGTTACCAGGTAATGCCTCTTCACCCTGAGGACTGTGTGGATTTACTACCGGAATGAAACTCTACAGGTTACCACCGCTTTCTCCCCCTTCGTATGGACATTGGAGGTCCCCCATTTTAATAAAAATCCCCAGAATTCAATAGGGATCTATCCCCCTGTGTTTTCTAAACACATCATAGCCCGAGATCAAAGATTTTTGTTATTTTCAAAAATATGTAGCATAAATACATTTTAGAGATATAAGATACAATCATAACTGATGCAAGAGGTAAAAGAAACCCTTGAAAAACACACTGTAGCAGACAGTAATAATCAATATTCAAGAGTTGTTCGAAGGGAACCAAACCAAAGGTATTATGGGAAAAGTTTGTTTTAATTTTTAGCAGGAATTTGGTTGCAAGAGAATGGGGGATATAAGTGAAGAGAGGCTAAGGGGTGTGGTGACGCCGAAGCGTCCTTGATGGGATGAAAGTCCTGGGAAGAGGCAAGAAGGTTGGGCATCAACACTAGCTTCCTTAGCTGGGCACCTTTGGAGAGACTGTATGACATTAAAAGCGATACGAGTGAAGCTGTAGTAAATTACTGCAGGTTTCGCTGTTTTGGGCAGATTTAGAAGTGTAGATCTGTGAATGCACAGGCGGTTCACATTATAGTCTCAGACAAAATAAGGTGAAGATCACTTGTGGAATGAATGTTGAAAGGAGTGACACCCGGATAAATTAATGTGTGTGCAATCACAAATGCCTATGAACTTCTACTACCGGAGTGTCCAGACCCCTCCTTCTTAGAGGTGATCTGTCAAGAAAGTTTTCAAGGAGGTGCGAGGTGTGGATAGTGTTATTACTCCCAGGTTACTTGCCGCTACCACTTCAACGGCGGGTACGGCAAAGGGCGGCCCCCTTGTGTTCACAGGATGGTGGTCAGTTTCTTTTCCCTTGCTTGTTGCCATCTGGATTGTAAAGTCCAATGGATTGTTTGGCTGGGCCACAGAGCTTTCACTGGAGGGACAGAGCTGTGTAAGATCATCATGCGGTGGAGATTTTAGGGGACAACATTCAGCTGATGACATTCATGATTCTCTTCCAAAAACAGAAAAGGAAAGTCATGAGGTACCCATGTATTGAACTGAGGGTTCACTATTATCACACATCCACCATCTGTCACTAACTAGGACGCAGACTTTATAAACCTCTCAGGATGTCAGAAGGCCCCGTTTGCTAAGAAGAAAAGAGTTTGGGTGAGAAAGGCTGATTTAGAGCACTGGAAGTTTGTCCTTCATAATAAACTTAGCTATGAAGATGAGGTGTCAGAAGTTGTCCTAAAAGATTTTCAGCATTTCTAAGATGGTGCATAAGCATCTCTTAAGACAGAATGGAATTGGACGACCAACCAATCAATCAATCAACCAATCAGTACATATATAGAGCGTGCTACTCACCCGTGAGGGTCTCAAGGCGCTGGGGGAGGAGGGGGGTTCTTTTGGTGTGTTGGTGCACTGGGAAACGGGTTGGTACTAACCCTGTGCTTTGTACCACGTAAAAGGAGAGTTTTGTACAATTAATTAGCAAGAATATAATGCTGTTTGAAGTCTAGAAGCTCAGGTCAAAGACAGTGGAGCGAGGAAGAGGGAGCCATTCCATCCCAAGGAAACATCAAGTCTAATCGAAAAATTCATTTTTGGGTGTTCGGTCTTCCAATTCGTGTTGTACATACAGATTTTGATAGCTTTCAGATGTTGGCTAAGGCATTCCACAACCAGAGTTTAATTTTTCTGCTAGAGTTCTTACTGGCTTTCCTGTCTGTACCAACATCCTGTGGGCTGCTTTGTCCTAAAAGTTTAAAAATAAAAAAAAACACGCAGACCACTAAAGAACATACTTCAGCAAAGGAAGAGGTAATTGGCTGCATAGTCATGGAGGCAGGCAAAAACCCGAAAGCAAGGGAGTAGACAGAAAATTAAAATACCCCTACGCTGACCCTTCCACCCATCTGTCTCGCCATCCTTTAAGCCTTTCTTGCATTCATCTGTCTATCATTTCATGCTTTCATCCATCCTTTGATTTACCACTCCAACAATTCTGCCTTTATCATTCTGTCTACCAATCCTGTTTTCATTACACTCTTCCATCCATCCATCCTTCCTCTCACACCTCCAGCCATTCATCCGCAACTGTAAATCATTACCATCGACCATTCCACCCTCCTTCCAACAATTTACCATTCATCCTTTTACCCTTCCATCTAGACATCCATTCATCCGTCCCCTCCTTCCTCCATCCTTTTATCCTTTTGACCCTTTCTTCTTGTCACTGCTTCGTCCTTCTTTTTATATGACTTTCCTTTCACTTTTACTTCCTGCTTTCGCTCTCTCTCACTCTTTCCCTCTCTTTTTCTCATCATTTTAGCTTCTGGGCCACTTTTACTATGATTGTCTTTGCATCACTGACCTCTGTTATGGTTTCCCTTCTTTGTTTCTTAGGAGCTTCTGTCTGCAGAGCTGCAGACAGAACAGGCTCATGAATAACTGTGTCAACACCACCCCCACTTCAGCTGCAAAAGTGGGATTCATGACCCCACTGCTCAGAAGCAAAGATAAATTGGCACCACAGCCTGCATTTGTGCCTGGGCAGACCACCATCTCCTTCTAACTACTCAGATCCACAGGTGGTGATCTCAAGTTTCAATCAGTGAACCTCTCTTCTTCAACATCTACTTTCTTCACTGGCAGACATCATTCCATCTTTTAATCTCAGCTGTTGTTACCATTGGGATGACATACAAATCACTCGAAAACGTGAAAGCTCATGTAATCCTGGCTTCTGTAAAAAGGGAAAGGTCTACAAGCAGTTGACCACTTGATGTTTAGCAACTGCGTCAAACCCATCGCTTTAACAGATTCTGGCAAATGGCAACTGTATGAAACATCACCCATCTCCAATTTGGCCTTAAGAAGTTAGATCTCTGACTCCATACTCAGCCCAAGTAAGACATAGAGGGGTGATTGTCAAAGACTCCAATCCATCCCTTACAGCACAAGGAAATCAAGTTGCTACACAGTAATTGTACAATATGAGATATCGTCATTGAGTTTTCCCATTTCTCAGGTTTCCACAGAAGGTCCAAGTAACCATTGCGCTATGACTCTCTTGTTTCAGATATACCACCAGAGTATGCATTGGATTAAAACTACCAGTACTTCACAAACTGCAGGGAATCCAGTATGCAGCAGTCTGGAAGGCTCTCAACCTTCTAATGAGGACCCATGTCACTCCTCCACTGGCTCCTGGTGGCCAGACTCATCACATTTAAAGTATAACTTCACAAGCGTAACAAAATCTCCACACTTACCATCTGCCAGACCATCATACCAGGGGCGGCCTTAGGCATGTGCAAGCTGTGCACCTGCACAGGGCCCCCAAACCCCAGGGGCCACCTTAATATAATAATCCTCTGAGGATGGATACATATTTGCGTGGCGGCCCCAGGCAGGGATTTGGTGGCCTCCGGCTCTGTTCCACTTCCAAACACCCTGACCCCCCTCTTTACTGGCCTCTGCGCTCCTCCCCGCCTGGACCCCCTCTTCCGAGGCCCCCTACCTACGCTCCATGCCCAGGGCCACCATGAGCCTAGAGCCACCCCTGATCATACTCTTGGCTCGCTCCATTGCTGGCTGTATCTTGCAGTCAAAGACTGGTGGAACATCCCACTCCACCCAGTCAGCCAAACATTGGAACTTAAGGCCTGCTCGATTGAGGAGAATTGACAACCATCTCCAATACTAGAAAGCATCAGAAACCTGGATCTTTCTATCATGATAATGAAAAGATCCAAAGTTTGAGATCTAAAAACAGAAAAAAAGGGGCAGGGAGGTAAGTGCACTGCCTCTTTCCTCATAATCTCCGGAACATATTGTGCTCTAGTGAAGCGATGCACGCTTCACCATGTTTGGAGCGTGCCTCTGAACCACGTGCACCTTACTCAATATTTCCCACATAGGACATACTATGCTTAATGTGCCCAGGCATTGTTGCAAACAGGAGCACTTTGTGGCCTTATCAGTGGTATAAGTGCAATAAAAAGGGACAATACACTATAACTAAACGGGTCCATGTACACAGAAGCATCATGGTGCAGTTCAGGGCTTTCGTTTCCCAATTTATTGCATCATGAGAGATGTAGTCTTTGATATCTTTAATTGAGCAAACTGGATGACCACATCAAATTTCCATGGTTTGTAAAATAAATTATCTGTATCTGAATATGGAGCCCCCACTCTCTTTGGGCATGCATTGAATTTACTGTGGCAGTCAATGCACAATTGAGCCTTGTTTGTTTGCAGATCTTTCGATCAGTTGGTCTTAAAAAGGAAAAGTGGCTGTTGATCAGTAGTTATTTGAGTCACTGGGATACAGTCCACATTATTTCACTACAGGTTTGATAGATGTCATTTTAAATTTACTTGAGAATTTCTTATTGCTAAAGAATGATTAGTTATTGCCCTGCTCAGGAAGGCCATAGAGCTTTCAAGCAAGATATTCTAGAATAAATGGGCTGGTCATGGATCCAATGGTGATCTAGATGAACCGCAATTAGTTGTCATGTTGGTGAATTCTTGCGTGTCAGAGGACTTGTCAGAAATTGGATTGTAATTCAGGGGGGTAACTATAAAAAATAAGGTGCAATTTGATGCTGACGGCAATGGAGTGCAGGTCAGATACAGCAACACAGTTCATCCCGGTCAAAGATTTCACCTGCTGACTTTAGTTCTCCAAGTCCAATCCACCACAGGAGCATTTGATATTTATTAATTTATAAAGCACCCAAATCACCCCACCAGGGGTATCTCCGCACTATAACTGCTACAGCCAACCAAGAATAGAAGTGAATCAGAACAGTGAGATTTTTAGCAGCCTTCTGAACTTCAAGTAGCCTGGGCTTTGACGCAGGTGGATGGGGAGTTGGTCCCAGTAATAAGGGTCTATGTGGGAGAAAGCTTTACCACCTAAGCGAGAATTTTTGCAGCGATGAGAGAGAAGAAGAGATTTAGACCCTGATCGGAGGTGCCTAGGTGGCAGATATTTGGCAAATGTATCTTATAGATAACTGGGACCTAGGCCATTTAGAGATTTGTGAAAAATGCAGCAGATTTTAAATCTTATCCACTTCCCCACTGGAAGCCAATGCAATTGTTGCAAAAAGGGGAGGGAGGCTGGTCAGAAAGGGACATTGGAAACCAAACGCGCCACAGTGTTCTTGGCTACCTGCAATCTATTTAAAGAGACTTCATTATCTGAGATCAGCAGGGCATTGCAGTAATCCAGGCGGCTTAACACCAATACCTGGATCAGCAGTTGTTGTGACATGCTCCCTTAGTGTTAGTTTCTGACCCATACGGACTCCCAGGTTTTTAACCACCAGTTTTGGAATTGGAGTGGAACCCAGTTCCTTTGGCCACCTACTTGGGGACAATCTCACCGCTGCATCTCCAAACAGTATGATCTCCGATTTTACCGCATTAAGCTGGTGGAAGTTATCCCTCATCCAGTCGGCGATGACCATCATACCCTCTGAAAAAGTGGCCTGAACATTGGGATTGTTTTTTATCAAAGAAAAGTAGGAGCCGAGTATCATCAGCATAAGAGATTGGAATAAATCCTAAATTCCTCAGTAATCCCACTAAGGGAGTAACATAAATGTTGAATAAAGTAGGGCTTAAACAAGAGCCCTGAGGTATTCCATTGCTCAGTCTTGTGGTCTTAGAGCGGCAAGGGCCCAAATTAATAGTCTGAATTCTATCCGACAAGAAACTTGACATCCATTTTAGAGCATTCCCTTGGAGGCCAAAGTCCCTAAGTCTCCTGAGCAGAATCTGATGAGAGATGGTGTTGAAGGCTGCAGATAAGTCAAGGAGCACAAGAAGCACGTCTTGACCGTTGTCCAATGACATTCTGATGTTATCATTAACTGCAACCAAAGCAGACTCCATTCTGTGTCTGGGTCAAAGCCCGACTGAGAAGGATTAAGACAGTTGAAGGTTTCGACAAATTCAGACAGATGTTTATTAATATGCTTTTCCAAGAGCTTGCTCTGGAGAGGAAGCAGCGAGATGGGGTGATAGTTGGATAAGCCTTTCATGGGTGCTTTAAGATTTTTTCGGATGGGAATTATTTGCGCCACCTTTCACTCATGGGAAAGACTGCCTTCCTTCATAGATCAGTTGAGGATTGAGCAGATTGGGGCAGCGAATTGCTTGGAGAGCAGGGAGGTGGTCTGAGCAAGAATAATGTTGAGTGGAGAACCAGATTTAACTATCTTTAGGAGTGACTCTACCTCTTCGGGCGAGAGTGCAGGAAAGCTATCTAATGTCTGAGTATTTGATGTGGCCATTGGATAGTCTATCTTAGAATCATTCTGGGTACTACCAGCTTCAATAATTTTTATTAAAAATCAACTAAATTTTCAGAGTTAAAGTATTTACTAAATTCTCACATAAGGTTTGAAATGGGGCCTCGTCATTGTCGCACGCCTTAGGATTAGTACACTTCCAAGGACCTCAAGGTCCTCAGACGAGGCACTTAGAGACTCACATGGTGTTAGGCAGAGGCCAAAAGTAGGATTCATTCCTTGCCAAGTTTCACCTGGTTAGCTAGGCAGTTGCAGGAAAAGGCCTCTTGTAGCAACAAGGCCAGAGACAGAAATCTGGTAGAGCAAAGAAGGGGTTTCCAGCATTCAGATAGTGAATTGTTTTGGCATCTTGTTCTCGCCACTTAAAGTGTGTTGTAAGTTTTGTATTTATAGCCCCAGCAGACATGGCAAGCAGGATTTGACAACACAGCAAGATTTACATCTCTAATGTCAAAAAAGCCTAACTGTAATTAGAGGGTGCCTGGTTGGGTGCTGGGGAGGGGACCAAATAAGAGTGTTGCCCAGGTGTCAGCTAACATTTGTATATTACAGGGGAGGCCTTTTGAAGTACACCTAAAGATTGTATGTGTAAAACCCCAGCAGACCCGTCAAGCGGGATTTAACATTGACTTATAATATGACAATATATTGTCAAAAAGGATGTTTACAGTTTCACGCTGCACATTCTTTCAGGTTTAGAGATGTTATCTCTGCCCATTCAGAGAGCCAATAATTTGCTTGCTCCTGAGAGACTTTTCACACACATTTGGACCAATTTAAATGTTAATTACTGGCTGACAGAAATGTGGGAGAAATGCAATGGGCCTCTAGAGGCTTTAGGCAGGGAAACACCAACTTTCTGAAAGTACCTTTTTCTTAATATTTTTCGAACATCCAACATCACCTTTGATTTGTATTTGTAATTACTATTATAGATAGCTGTTTAATTATTTTTCTAGCTCTTTCCCAACGGAAATTAGCATTATTAAGCGTAATAATGTAACCTAGAGTTTTCCGAGAACAGTCAGCCCTGCAAGCAGTGAAAATAGCCTTTGGGGTTTTTTCACTATAAGGACATTTTAAAGATTTAGGGCCCGATGTAGGTAAATCTAATTTACCACTTCTAAAATACCGAATCATACCGATTCGGTATTTAAGAAGTGGTAAATTAGAGGGGGGGAAATGTAGGTAATTCAGATTCGGTAAATACCGAATCTGTAAGATTCGGTATTTACCCCATTGGATCCTATGGGCCTTGAAGCCCATAGGAATCAATGTGGAATACCGAATCGGTATTTACCGATTCGGTAATTACCCATTCTTGCAAGGGTGCAGGGGGTGTCACTTTGACACCCTCTAGCACCCCAATTACAGGCTTGTGTGCCATGTGGCACACAGACATGCCCTATGGGCATGTCTGTGTGTCACATGGCACAGGTGTGCATGCACAGATGTGCATGCACACCTGGATTCGGTATTTTACCACCCAATTGGATTGGGTGGTAAAACACCGATTCTTAAAGCCCTGTGGAACTCTGACATGTGTCAGCTACATCTGCATTTACAGAATCGGTATTTTACCGAGTCTGTATTTACCGATTCGGTAATTTTACCGAATCGGTAAATACAGAATCGGTAAAATACCGATTCTGTATATGCATGCCCTACATCTGAAAACCGTAATACCGGTCGGAAACGGCCGAATTCGGCCGTTTACGACCGGTATTAGGGCACCTACATCGGGCCCCTAATCCCTACATGTTCCACTTTTAAGTAACCTGCGATATAGGCTTTAATATCTACTTAGAATTGACATCTTTATTTAAAAGGAAAGTTCTGCCCAATCTTATGGGTTATTTTGACCGGTCGATTTTGCAGTTTAAAACTGCAACAGCCAAATTTCAATCATTAGGCCCGTAGCCATCTTTGCGCTATCACTGTAATGGATGGAGATTTGGGTGCTGCAGTCCTCTAGTGATATTTAATTTACAGGCCTTGGGTACCCTTTGTACTATATATTAGGGACTTACAGTTAAGCTAAACATGCAAATCAGGGGTATGCCAATATCACCAAGTTTAAAGGGGGAGTTTAGGCACTTCATCGCTGGTTAGTGCACAGAGTTCTAAAGCCATTAAAGATACAGGGCTCAGCAAAAGGGGAAATATCTGTGGGTTACGACTACAGGGCCAGGAAAGACGTAATGAATATGTGATTGTGGTTAATATATACGTGCAGTGGGGTACCCCAGGAGAATATGCAAAAGAAATGGGGCTCTTCAAAGCTGATTTGAAATCCATAAATGATAAATATGGGAAGGATTTTATAGTTATCATGGGAGATTTCAACCACAAGCTAGATCCAGAAAAGGTGGACCCTTTGATGAAAGAAATCTTAGACGCATATGAGATAGTGCCAGCCCTTTTTCGCAATAGTAAAATGAATTAACAAGATGTAGAGTTAGGGAGACTCTTAGGGTCATATGGATTCATTAGTTTAAATGGTAGATCTGAATCTGATAGACCAGAAGAACAAACATTTAGAAGGGGAAATCAATGTTGCCCAATAGATTATTTGTTTGTTCAGGCCTGGAATTTTGAGGTAGTAAAAATGTTTAAGGTAACTAAACGTAAAGGAAGTGACCACTATCCCTTATAGTGTGAAATTGTAAGAGCCCCCCCAAGAGTGGGTGACAAAGTTCTACCTCAACTGATGGATTACCCCAAAAGATCAACTACAAAATTGACCGAGGAATTCATTAGAAAACTGACTAGTTTCCAACAAAACTTAGACCCGTAAATAGTATGGAGCCAGAAGGTCGTATGGTTTGAAGAAAAAATCAAGCAGGCAGCTATATGTCTGTCCGCCAATATAAAGAAAACAAATACAGGGGGCAAAAATCAACAAGGGGGTGGCAGACTGCAAACATCTTGGTTTGACCCCGTATGTAGGGAGAGAAAAAGGTTATTAAAGAGAGAGGAAAGAAAGATGAAGCTAAGATATAATCAGGAGGGCTACAACAATTTATTAAAATTAAGGAAGGAATATAAAATGCTAGTGAGAAGTAAAAAAAGACGCTTCAACAAAAAATGCTGAATTTCCTTACTAGAAACCATAGAAAGCAAAAATACTAAAGGATTTTGGAGGTTGATTCAAGATGCATCGGGTCGATCCCCTGGAACCATGAGTTGTGAAGTCGACGAGGCATCCTGGGAGGAGCATTTGAACCAATTATATAAGTCTAAAAATGAGGCAGAAATTAGTGGGGAGAAAACGCTGAGGCGACAGGTAGTAAATAATTTAATTCCACCTTGCTCATTTGAAAATGCAAAGAATAATATTAAGAATCTAAATTTAACCTGTGCGGTAGGGCCAGATAACTTACCTGCAGTAATAATAAAAATAGAGTTAAAATGATGGGCCTCATTTTCTCAAAAATGTTTACAGCAGTGCTGACCACAGGTATAATCCCAAAATCCTAGAGGGGAGCCATAATCAAGCCTATACATAAGAAAGGGGATAGAAAGGACCCAAAAAACTATAGATTAATTAATCTTTTAGATATTGGTGCTAAAGTGTTCTCTAAAATAATCCTGGGTAAACTGAAGGAATGGGTCGATTTAAATGCAACTGTGCCAGTAGAACGAGGAGGATTCAAAGAGGGGCACTCAACACTTGAACATTGTTTTGCCCTGTGGGCTGTGGCAAGGAAGACGGTAGAACAGCAGGGTAGATTATACTGTTGCTTCGCTGATTTCCGGGCAGCATTTGACCTAGTAGATAGAGAATGATTATGGGAGACGCTAAAAAGATATAATATCCCCATTGACATTCTAGAAGTAATTCAAAGTCTGCATAACGAAAACTGGGCACAAGTTATTTAAGATAATGCAGGAGGTTTGCCCAGGTGATAAGAATCTATAATGGGCTAAGACAGGGCTGTGTTTTGGCCCCTTTATTGTTTTCTATTTTTCTTGCTGACCTACGGAAAATATTAATAACTGAAAGAGGAGCAAGCCCAAAGGTAGATGGAAAGCACCTGTCTTGCCTACTATATGCAGACGACTTAGTTTTTTTAGACCAAACGGAACTAGGGTTGCAAAGGAAGCTAAATGTTTTTGAGGCTTATTACTTATCCAAAAACTCAATAGTAAATGTGGAAAAAACAAAAATATTGTGCTTTATAAAGAAAAAACATGAATATAGTTGGGCTCTTGGCCATACAAAATTAGAAGTTGTAAATGAATATAAATATTTAGGTGTATGGTTCGATAGAGCTTTATATTGGAATATGCACATTCAGGCCCAAAAAACAAAAGGATTAGCAGGCATTTGTGGGTTGAAAAAATTCAATATTATCTACGGAGATATATCTCATAGACCAGTGCTGAAAGCATTCAAGGCTATGATTCCCCCGCAAATACAGTATGGGGTGGAAATCCTGTGCTTGGGGGGGAAATGTGCCTGGGAGAAGGAGGAAGGAAAATTCCTGAAAACTCTTCTCTCCTTGCCTAGCTCCGCAATGGTACAGGCTATTAGGCTAGAACTAGACTGGCCAGCATGGAACATACAAGTTCAGGTAAATCTGTGCAGATTTTGGAAAAGGTTAGGAGCTGGAGAAGAAGAGAAAGTGTTGAGTTGGTGTAGGAGGGAGATCCAACAGAGCGAATTGAAGTGGGCAATAGCCACCAGAAATAATCTGTACGCCATTTGTGAAACCCTGAAAGCAAAAATTGATCCAGATTTATTGTGCATTGACGATTGGAAGAGTGTCCTAAAAACCTTGGGAAATGCAAAATCCAGAAAGATTGATATGGATTATTTAAAGCAAAAAAAGTCTGTACAATTCATGATAAAAACATGGAGTAACGATAATTCATATCCATATTTAGATACTGTACCAGATCATAGGATGCGATCGGAATTATTAAAAGTGAGAATAGGTATTAATCCCACCCGTGCAAATGAGAAAGTAAAAAATATACTAATGGATGACTATGGTAAATGTACATGTGGGCTAGATTTAAAATGTACTAGTATTCACTTTGTAATGGATTGCCTAAAATTGGTATCAGTACGGCGGATGATATTAAGGCCACTCTTTTTAAAATATGGAATAAACAGAAGGTTTCAAGCAATTGAGCTACTTACGGATATGCAGAGCTTAGAGAGTGCAATCGTATTGGCGAAATTTATACAAGTAGGCAAAATATTTCTTTTGGAACAATGACATGAAATAGGGTGGTCTAAGATGTGATAAATTGATCAAAACAGAATGTCTGTAGTCATTTTATGAATCGTAATTTTTAGGTATTTTATCATGACGTATAGTTTGTTACTATGTGAATATGTTTTTATAAGAACATAATGTAATTGGTTTTTAGGCTTTTAAGAAATTTCTTTTAACAATTGTATTTGTACCCTGTGTTATGATGAATATGTAGTTTAAAGGCCAAATGGTCGTAATAAACTTATCCTTGACTGACTGACTGACTGACACCAGATGAAGTTTGGTCAATTGTTGTAATGCTCAATGGGTTAAGGGAGAGATTTGGCAAAGCTGCTGGTCAAAGACCCTTTCCAGGTACTTTAACCCCTAAGCAGAAATGATGACCTTAACCTTTCACCCTTTATATGGATGTCCTAAGCGTCAGAGTTAAATAGTGGGTGAGTGCTCACGGGTCCACTACTGCACCCAATCATGAGCACTAGGTGTTAGTAGAGTAGTGGGGGTGGAAGGGTGTGTGTGGAGGGAAACAAGACCTGCATAAAAATAAAGAATGGCAGATGCCCCTTAGACAGAGGAATGCTTTTCACTTAAGTGTCTGCTGTCTATACAAAAAACAGCCTCTTTAAAATACAATATATATGGAAGTTAAAGCTATAGCACCAACATTACTGCAAAGTATGTGTTACTACTGTTTCAGTGTGTGCAGGTTCACGCTGATCCACTGGTTTCTGTAAGTACACTATGTTGTATATATGCATTCCTGTTTGCAGTATCTAGTAACCAAACTGTTATGTTATATTATGTTATGCAGCCTTGCAGAGCACACTATCACTGGGTAGAGAATCCTGGTGCAGAGCAGGTGTGAGTCTAGGTGCACCTGGGGCCTAGCGGGACTACTTGAAAAGCCAGGTCTTCAGCTTCTTGCGTAGTTCAAGAAGTGAGGAGGAGGCTCTTATGTGTAGCGGCAGGATGTTCCATGCTTTAGGAGCGATGTAGGAGGAGGCTAGACTTCCGAATCTGGCTTTCCATGTGTGTGGGTTTTGCCTAAGTAGGAGTCCAATGAGTAAAGGTGCTTGGAAGATTTTGTGAAAGCAGATGCGATTGTTGAGGTATGCCGGGCCAGTGGTAGGTCGTACCTTGAAACTGCGGATGAGGACTTTGAAATGTGCTCTTTTGTGAATGATGAGCCAGTGGAGCTCCTTCAGGTGTGATGTGGTTGTCTGGGTTTTGGGTATGAGGAATACATTCAACGATGATGAAGTGCCGGCTGATGGTGCAGGATGTGCAGCTGTATATATTCTATTATGATTGGCAGCTAGTGTCTTATCCTTATGACTAAATGTGCTACATTGCAGACCCTCTGCCCCTCCCCTGTCCATCCCAGCGCCTTGAGAGTCTAATAGGTTATTTGCTGCACTTTATGAGAACCCTAACTGATTGATCGATTGACAGTGGCGACGAGGCCTACTCATGCGTAAGCCCCCAAGGAGACTGAAGCTGGCTCCTCTGTGTCCACAACCAATCAAAAGGGGGACCCCTGATAGCTGATACTAGGCAAGTAGCACAGGGTACTTAAGTACAATAAACCAAGCAAAAAAAGCTACGCCTAGACTTCGGAATAACAAGGGCCCTACCGTAGAGTCCCAGGATTATCTGTCGTTTCCTGAAGCTGACCTACACATAAGAATTATGCCATGTGACCACAAACAAATTTAGCACAAATAACAATTCTTTATTTTTTTATCTATATAGTATCAAAAAACAGGATAAAAGAACTACACATAGATCATAAATAGACATCCTGAATATCCAATTATCTCCCACACATCACTTCATTCATACTGCCAATCTCACTCATAAAAACATTCATCACACTTCACTCGGCATGGTGTAAATGCCAACTGATGACAAGATAACATAGGTTACGTGGATTCTCCCGATGGCAATGGGACACAATGCTGTAGGGACGGGACCAGGTGCAAACGCCAACGCGCGTTTCAGTGTCTGGCCTACGGCCTTCATCAGGGCGAACCGAGGATGTGAGTGGGACAACAAACACACCTACAGGGATTCCTTATGAAAAAAACATAAGGTCAATATATATTTCAATTTCCTTAAATATTCAGTATATAACACCTTTAAAGCATACAGACCGTCAGCGTCAGCAGTGTCTAGGATAAATATTTCACCAACACAAAATCCCACAGTTGCGCTTCAGAAGAGAACTCGGGTAACAAGAGAAGGTAATAAAACATGCATCACCGAGTATGTGCTAGTCAAGAAGAAAAGTTATTCATGAAGGTGTATACAACCTATCCACTGATATCTTCCGTGGGAGGAACACAGAAGCCCGTAAAAAAACAAGCATTTGCAATGCAATAGGTCTCGCATTATTAAAGTTTGAGCTATTGGCATTGCTAAAATAATGCAACACCGATAGCTCAAACTTCAGTAATGCGAGACCTATTGCATTGCAAATGCTTTTGAGACTGTTGCCTTGTCTTGCAGAGAGGGTGAGGGAGAGAGAAGAAGCATGAGAGGGAGGGAGAGAGAGAGAGGAAGCATGAACCGGAGGGGGGAGAGAAAGGAAGAGGGATAGAGGGCAAGGGAGAGGGAAAGGAAGAGAAGCCCGGGTCCAGCACCATTTGAGTCACTGAGATTAGCGCCCTTCCCCTGACTACTGCCTTCTCCTTGCTGCTGCTTTTAGCAGATGCACTGACTACAACTCCCATGATGCACTTTCCTCAGTAATGTAATAGTATACAGGCTGTACACTGTGTGCTTATGCTGTGCTCTGCTGACATCCTGACTTATGTACTTGGGGCAATTGAGACATGCATTTCTCTTACCTTCAGAGGTGTGTGCAGCTCCGGAGGTGTCCAGCTGCGTGACTCTAACAACTGCTTCACGCTGGATGGTAGACTCCAACAATTCCTCCATGGGAGTGTTTCCTGTGTGTGGTGGTGTGCCCCCTCCTGTCTTCTGTGCCTCCTTCATACGGTCTGCAATGCTCGCGTTGGCACGACTGCGTAAATCGTACCATCTCTTCTTAAGTTCTTCTGTTGAACGGTGAGTGACCCCAATGGCATTTACTTGGTTCTGAATCCGGATCCATATTTTACGTTTTTCCTGCTCTGGAACCTTCAGTGAGGCTTTCCCAAACAGCTTGTCATTGCTGTGCACTACACCCTCAATTAGAGTCTCTAGTTCTTTTTCAGAGAATTTAATTTTTCTCTTCCTTGAACTATGGCTGTCCTGTGCTTGTTTGTCAGCTTCCATTTTGCAGTTCTTTCCAGGCAGTGGCGTAACAAAACGTTAGGGGGCCCCCCTGCAAGTTATGCTGAAGGGGCCCCTCACACTCACATCAGTAGGGGCTGATAGGGCCCTCTTTATTATGGGTAAGCCTGGGGCCGCACTACGGGTGCTGCTGGGGCCTTTGTTATGCCCCTGTGTGGGTATGTCTCTACAGATGTACAAGTTAATTTCAGTTCTTAAAAAAAAAAAAGATCTATTCCCTTAAACCTCTGTTCCAACCCACCTCTCTCTGACTCATCCCTTTCTTACTACTTTGAACTCCCAAACCTCCTTCTCTAACTTCAGCCACATTTTTAGACAATTGACTGAACATGCACACCTGTCCACTATTCCCAAAGACAACAACTTCCCATTTCTAATCCAATTCCATCATTCTGTCCTCACGAAAAACACCTCTAAATGCACAATCACTCAACAACGTTACAAACGTACACAAACTTACCACATCTAATCCAGAAAAAGAAAGAAAGAACATATTACTAATCCATTAATTATTTAACTTTAACTGTAATATTGGGTTCTGGAGTAGCAGTTTTTCTCGTGTTACTTGTCAGTTGTAGCATGCACTATATGAAAACAAAATTAATAACTTGCAATTAAGATATAGAGTTCTAACTGACAAAAATTGAATAAAATCTTCCTTAGAAGGCTGAAATGAAGATCAAAAAATGATATGGTTCTCTGTATAAAATGTTTACACAGTGAACAGCGATAACATAAAACAACCTGTGTACTCTACTTGCATGATAAGATAATTCAGTGTGGTACATTTTTTAAGAGGCCAAATCTTGATTAAGATTACACAAAGTGTGATTTTTTTTATTTTTTAGAAAGGCCACAAAGTAAAATAAAGTGGGCTACAGTGCCCACTGCTGGTTTCCGACCCATCCCAGCACTATTTAGAATGTAATCCTTCTAATGTTGATAACATTAGGCGCATTGAGATGGATTTGAACTCTGGTCCAAGTCAACATATAGATCTGCAGTGGCAGCTCAACTCCCAGAGACAACCAGCCAGCTTTCCCAACTATGTCCTTATTTCTCAACTTATCTGCTCAATAATAGGCACACTGCACTTCCAAGAGACCCCCTTTGGCTACACCCCTTTGTAGAGTGAGCTATCTGATAAGAATTACTGTGTTTTGTATTTTAATCCTTTTTTATACTAAACTGTTTTTTAGACTATGGTCTCTTTTTGATATTGTCTATTTATTATGTTCTGAACTACTGTCATGATTTTAATTAATCAAATAAATATGTAATGTCCTTATCACATAAGGAGCTATTTATCGTACAATGTTTATGCAGTGCCCTGCTGGAGTTTAAGAAAGGGAGGTGGGGGATAAATCTATCTACCCACTGCACACACTAGACAGGGACTTACCCTCCGCACCTTTCAAACCTTTCTCTGCTGAAGGATCTGAACTTGAGCAATAATTGTGTGATCCTGGGCAAAATGGCGTCTCCATCAGCCTCAAATATAAAATAAACGTAAGGTACATGTGGGCAGCGCTCTGCTAGGTGTTAAGTACTATAAATGTATTGCCAGTCTGTAACCATTCTGTCACCGGTGAACTAACGTGGATCATGATTGTACATATAGAAATAGAAAACTTCATTCTTAAATATATTTTAAAACGTGTTTGTCGATACTGCACTGGGAGACTGGAAACAGACAGCGGGACTAGTGGCTTTTGGGGGTCAGGCAGCAACCCTCAGCTATCTGAGCACCCACAGTTCTCCCCCAGCACTTATTAGTGATTTCTTCCACCTGCAGGGTGGGAGACAGACAGCGGAACTGGTGACTTTTGGGGGCTCCATCAACCCCACGCTCGGGGCCTCACGCTGGGGGCCTCTCATCTCTTTGGCACGCACTTGAGGGGGAACATTGAAGCTTTCCTGGCCCATCCCAGGTCCACCTACTCTACTGCTTTCAGGGGTTGTATGTTCTTTCAACGAACTCCGTTTTAACGCATGCCTTTACCACGCATGCGTTACAACGGAATACTATGTTCACGCTTGTCCTTCTCCACGTTTTTTTCGTGGTGACGTCATACGTAGAAAAAAAGGAAACGGCCGTTTTCTTCCTCTGCGACGCTGATTGAATTCACATCTCATCTAAAAGGTTAGTGTTTTTTGGGGGGGGGAAGCCCCCCCCCAACCCCCCTTTTTTTATTTTTACCCTTTACCACACATGCCTTTACTACGTACCTCGAAGTAAACGTATGCGTGGTAAAGGCTGTCGTTGTAACCACGCATGCGTTGTAATGCATGCGTGGTTAAGGTTTTCGTTGAAACGGCGTCGTTGTAGTGGCCGTTTCCCCTTTCAGGATCCCGCTCAGCACTACTATCGGTACTCGTTCTCTCGCAGCCCCCATACCCCCCCACCCATCTCATCGACATCCAGTATTTCCTTAATGGTTCTCGCTATCTCCCTTCTGCGCCTCTCCTATACTACCAATGCCGCCCTGAGAATGCATAGCCGGCATACTTCATAAATTATCATTACATCCACCGGGTTCTAATCAGGACACGACAGACACATATTCGTCGCTCAGCTCACCTTAGGCCTGGGTATGGCTGGCCTGCAGCTTTGAAGGAGAGCATGGGGCGGGCGGCAGAAGACAGGGTGCCTGGGGCCAAGGCCAGGCAGGGGCTAGTACTCTTCTAGTACAGTACCACGGCTGCCGCACCCTCTGTACTAAAGTCACGCGCACTTTTACAATGCGCATGACAAAATGGGCACGCATTTGTCACCAACCCTGCCCTCACCCTGAAGACCGCGGCACCGCGGCGTGCAGACTAAACTGCACGCCGCCACGCCCACGGACCAATTTAATTATGAAAACAACAAGAGAGCCGTACTGCGCAGTGCGCACCAACTATTTTAATGAAAAAAGCTCAGGAAGGCCGGTAGGGCGTGTGCACAGTGCACAGCACCATAATAATTGTTAAAATAGAGGCCGAGGCACGTCACCGTCCGAGGTGGTGCACACTGTTTATTGGCTTGCTTGCCTCTGCTGAGACTAGTGAGGGGGCCCCTGGAGCGAGAGGGCCCTCTGGGGGGGGGTTCTTGTTAATAGCCCCTATAATTCATGGTTAAATAGACAGGCCGTCATGTCACCTTCCGGTGTGCGCACACTGACAGTTTACATGCCTGGATAGCTTGCAGTGATGCAGTCGTCTTCCACTCTTCCTCTGCCGAGAGTGAGGGGTTCCCTGGAGGGTGGGGGCCCCTTGATGGGGCCCCTGGAGCATGGGGCCACCCTGCGGGGGCCTGAATTAATACGACCCTGTAATTTAATGTTTAAACAGAGGCTGTCACCATCCGTGGCGTGCACGCGCTGTTTAATTTAGGCTTGCTGCCTTGCTTGCAGCCATCTTCCTCTGCTGAGAGCGAGGGGCCCCCTGGAGCGTGGGGGCCCCCCCGCACTGCAGGGGCTGCAGGGGCCTGTGTTACGCCCCTGTTTCCAGGTGTACACAGTCTCTCTCCCTCTCACTCTCCTCTGCTCCCAGAGCCAGCTCCCTCCTCCCCCTGAGCCTCAGCAATGAAAATGAGGCTTGGACAGCACATTTCCTGGTTGTGATGTCATCAACAGCATCAATGCGCGACCTCGCAATTTGCGAATTCGCTAATTGCGATTTCGCAATTTGCGAGTTTGCAAAAAATGGATATCGCAATTTTTTCTGCGAATTTGACTAATTCCTTAAATTATCGCTATTTTTATCATGCATTCCGTTTTGCGATTCCTTTAAAATCGCTAATAAGGAATTGCAAAACAATTCAATGATGCACGTACCTGCATGTTTGTGAAAATGGGGAACTGGTATATTTTGTGACAACAAGTTTTTTTATATTCACTTTCAGTGTCTCAGTGGCACGTCTTTCACTGTAAACCAGCCGAGTAAACCTACACGGTTACTCACTCAACTCGCATACGGGCTACATATACACACACCTACCGTCACACACGAACCAACCTATATTAGACAAGCTCATTTAGCCACACACTCACATAATGACATAGTGACTGTCACTTAGACACCGTAGATCCGTACTGAGACTCCCGCGCACACTCACAGTCACACCACATGCACGCAAACTGCCTCACCTACAAAGTACTCATTCTACCCCCCAAATCCCCCCCACCCCCCTCACTCCCTACCCAAGAAAAAAAAACATGTGCAGGGGGCACACGTATCTGCCGCCCCTTCCACGCGCCCAGGTCGACATTGACTGCCACATGGAGCTCTGGTGAGCGAAAGTAATTACATAATTATCCGGAAATGGAGAGTCCCTTGTGTGCGCTGTGACGCGCAGAGGATCTGCAGCCGTCACCTTCTCACAGTGCCGGGAATGGAAGAAACAACCCGAGCCAGGCCGTTCCATCACTAGTGCGCATTCTGCAGACGGCCCACGCCCAGGGATTAGCAAGGGGCTTTCTCTAATGAAGTCTTGGAACAGGGCTTCTGTGTGTATTATTTCTGCATCTGTGATACAGCAAACGGGTGGAAAACTCCACGGAATAACCACTGAAAGCTTTTATTTTATGCTCTCACCCTTACCCCCAAAGCTTATTGTAGATGTCACTTTAACTTTAAACCCATCAGGAGCTCTGCAGCCTCTAAAGAAATAAACGTTAAACTGCACTGCAGTGCAGGTCCTATTGGGAGTCAGACACTGGGGCTGTATGAGCGGCACCGAGAATGCAACGATGAAACTGCACAACATTACAGCCAAAATAAACCTGTCAATTATAAATCATGTCTGCTTTACTCTGTGGACTATTGCCTAGATGCATCAACCTTTTTAGGAAGTGCAAACGGTGCGAATCGCAAAAATCGGCCGTTTGCACTTCCTAAATTGGTTTCTGGGATGCATCAAGCATTTTTGGAAATTCGCTATTTTATGCGAGTTCCAAAAATGCGATTGCTTTTAAGGAATCGCAAATTTGCGATTCCTTAAATGCAATGCATCCTCCTCACAACATTTGCGATTTTACAAATTGCAAATGCAAATTACCACGAAGTTGAACTTCGTGGTAATTTGCAAAAATGTGTAAAAACGCATAAAAATGCATTTTTTAAACGTCTACGTTACAGACACACATGTCCTTAGGACATGTGTGTATGTAACTCACATGTAAAAGTGCATTTCATGGGTGCAGGGGGGGGTCCTTTGGACCCCCCTCTCCACCCTTGAAAGGCTTTGTTGCATTCCGATTTCAAATTGCGAATTCGCAATTCCCATTCATTCCTATGGGCATTTCAGCCCATAGGAATGAATGGGAATTGCGAATTCGCTATTTGAAACTCGCAATTTCATTGGGATTCGGTAGAAATTGCGATTTTTACCGAATCTCAATAAAATTGCGAAATTATTGATGCATTGCCATTTGCGATTCCTTATTTGCGATTCCTTATTTTTCGCAAATAAGGAATCGCAAATGACAACTTTGATGCATCTACCGGTATATCTTTAATATTTATTAAAAGTTGAGCAAAAACAGGTGCAATATGGATGCACTGTGTATGCAGGCGATAATTAATTTGACAGTTTTTCATAATTTATCCGAGCCAGATGACAATCAAAGAGGAAAATGTGCATGCAAGGTAACAGTAATTTAGGAGCGGATGGTACTCAGTGGGCCTGTCTTTGGCATAGCAGTGTACAATTGACAGGATGCGGCCTAACTGCCAGAGCTGCCGACTCTGAAGCTGGGGAACTAGGTTCGAGCCTCGGTGTTGGCTCAACATCATGTGATTCTGGGGAAATCAATTAATCTCCCATGCCTACCAAAAATAAGTGTGTCCTTGAGTAACTAAAGTAAGTGGTGCTCATATAAAGCGCTACGATACCTTCGGGTCGAGTTTGCACTATATCAATCTGCAGGCAAAAAATAAAAATACAGCTCAGCGCTCTCAAACAACCGATGGTAAGGTGAGCTCCATCTTGTTAATGCAGTCATAAAGTATTTATTTTGCAATCTACTTTCTAATTCACGGCACACTTGCTAATGGACGTGCCTGTGTTTTTGTGTACAATTTTTACATCTTCGTTCATAGTGTTTGAAAATGCCGGTAACGTGAAAAACATCGGGGAAAGTTTGTGGAATCACCAGATGTCAAGGAAGAGTATTTTAATTAAATATACATAACGGCGGGCGCCGTGCTTAAATGAAGCGCGACGCCTGTCGGCATAAGTGATTAAAAAAAACACACCCGAAAGGGGGCGCGGTGCCAAAAACATGAAAGCCTGTACCATGCTCAAAGTCCCGCGCACGTCCACATAAAAGTGATTAAAAACAAGTGACGCGCACGCACAATCATAGCTCCTCCCATGGCCTATTGGTGTCGATTACGCGTTTGGTGCATGTAATAGACACCAATAGCCCATGGGAGGAGCTATGCGCCTGCTTTGGGCCAATTGCATGCAGTCTTTTACAATAAGACGCACGCAAAGGCCAATGGGGGAGCTGAAAAGGAAACGCACATGCACAAGCGTGTGCGATTACTAGGTCAGCTCACAAGCCCCATTTTTTTAATACTATAGCTCACGCGACTTGCGTGAGCACTGCTACGCAGTGCACCGCAGGCCACAAGACCTAAAAAGGGTAATGCCAGACAATAATAATGGGCATATGCCTACCTAGAGATAGTCTTGACTAAGATTCCCTACACGGAAATCGAGACAGAACAGCAAGAGATCTGTAATATAAATAAAGCGACCACTTAGAGTGAAGAATGAAAACATAATCATAGACATATGATCCAGCGCTCCAACTAAAATTCTTTATAAATGATGTCACAATCCACTACCACACTTACCAATCAATACCAGGCCCATAAGAAACAACAGAGCAGCTGAATCATGAGGCGGATGGATCTAATATGTTGTTAAAACTAATTACAATAAACAAGACCAGCTTGTCATTTTAAAAGTTTATTCAAACATATTCAGGAAAACTTAGGTTTTGGAACTTTATTAAGCAAGTATTTTAAAAAGTCATAAGGAAGTTTTATTCAGCATTTATAAAGAGAGCTTAATTCAAGAAAATATTATTTATTAGCAGAAATAAGTGAAAAAGAGCATTTCCAAATCCTAACTAACTCTCTGTCTCTACCCTCATCGCCTGAAAACAAAGTCTTTTAAAGTCAGCTTTCCTTACGTGTATTCATCGGACAACAGAACACGTCTAAGCATGGGCGGAAAATCCGTTTCGCTCGCGGATTTTGCGGATTTTTGGGAAATTCGCAATCCGCGAGATTTGCGAATTTCCCGCAAAATCCGCAAATTCGCACGCAGCGGATTTTTTTTGCGGCGCGCGGCGTTGGTGATACAATTTTTGCGGCGCGCGGCGTTTATCATCGTTTGCCGAGTTGTTTTTCTCGATAGTTTGCGAGTGCTGCGCCATTTTGGATCTTGCTGTGTGATCCCGCGGGAATTCGCGAGCGCGATTACGTCATCGCGGCTTGCCAGCGATAGTTTGTCAACGCGAGTACGGCGAGATCACGTCTCGCGGTACTTCGCAATTGCGAGATTTGAGATGCGGCGAGCGAAAATATAAAATTTGCAATTCTGCACAAGAAATCCACCAGCAAGCAGCATAAACCTTCTAGAAATGATGATTTTTATCTGAATAACTCCTTAGGTTGACATTTGCCTGCACTTTTTTAGCGAGGAGTCCATTTTTGGGAGGGGGGGTGGGGGGTGGGAGGAAGGAAGTGTCCCACAGTCTTCAACTTCCTGTTCCTGTTCAGCAGGCTCCTCCCAGTGCTTTGTCCATCTCCTGGTCACTTTTCATTTGGATCTGGAGCTGGAAGGATTACTTTTTGTGGATGCTGCTGGATATTTGGATTTGAGGCCTTTTTGACTTTCTTTGGATCACTGTTGGATTAGAAATTTTACAAGTAAGTTTGTTTGGGGCATTACAGTTGCTGCAACAAAAATTTTGGAATTTTCGATTTTTGGGCTGTTTTGGGGCCTTTTGCCCATGGGTACTCAGTGGTGGGTGGACTGAGTCTTTCTGTGGGTTGTCTTGAACTTAAACATCATGGAGGCCATGGATGGATTGGGATTGTGCTGATTTTTCAGTGATTTTCGTTTTTTGGGGCTGTACTTGTGGCCTTTTCACCAGGGGTATTTGAGTCTAGCATGGGCCTAGTCTTTCTGTGGGTTGTCTTGAATTTAAACATCATGGAGGCCATGGATGGAATGGGATTGTGCTGATTTTTCAGTCATTTTCGTTTTTTGGGGCTGTACTTGTGGCCTTTTCACCAGGGGTATTTGAGTCTAGCATGGGCCTAGTCTTTCTGTGGGCTAGTTTGAACTTAAACATCATGGAGGCCATGGATGGAATGGGATTGTGCTGATTTTGCAGTGTTTTTCGATTTTTGGGGGTGTTCATGGGGAGGGACAGGCCATGTGGCTGGCGGCCATTTTGAGTGCAGCTACAGGCACTGGCCATGTGCTGGCAGGCAAGTGGCCATTTTGAATGCAGGCTTTGTTGTTAGGCCTGCAACCATTTTGCCTACTTTTCAACCTTTATTTATGCCCAGGGGTAGTGAGTCTTGCATGGGCCTAGTCTTTCTGTGGGTTGTCTTGAATTTAAACATCATGGAGGCCATGGATGGAATGGGATTGTGCTGATTTTTCAGTGATTTTCGTTTTTTGGGCCTGTACTTGTGGCCTTTTCACCAGGGGTATTTGAGTCTAGCATGGGCCTAGTCTTTCTGTGGGCTGTCTTGAACTTAAACATCATGGAGGCCATGGATGGAATGGGATTGTGCTGATTTTGCAGTGTTTTTCGATTTTTGGGGGTGTTCATGGGGAGGGACAGGCCATGTGGCTGGTGGCCATTTTGAGTGCAGCTACAGGCACTGGCCATGTGCTGGCAGGCAAGTGGCCATTTTGAATGCAGGCTTTGTTGTTAGGCCTGCAACCATTTTGCCTACTTTTCAACCTTTATTTATGCCCAGGGGTAGTGAGTCTTGCATGGGCCTAGTCTTTCTGTGGGTTGTCTTGAATTTAAACATCATGGAGGCCATGGATGGAATGGGATTGTGCTGATTTTTCAGTGATTTTCGTTTTTTGGGCCTGTACTTGTGGCCTTTTCACCAGGGGTATTTGAGTCTAGCATGGGCCTAGTCTTTCTGTGGGCTGTCTTGAACTTAAACATCATGGAAGCCATGGATGGAATGGGATTGTGCTGATTTTGCAGTGTTTTTCGATTTTTGGGGGTGTTCATGGGGAGGGACAGGCCATGTGGCTGGTGGCCATTTTGAGTGCAGCTACAGGCACTGGCCATGTGCTGGCAGGCAAGTGGCCATTTTGAATGCAGGCTTTGTTGTTAGGCCTGCAACCATTTTGCCTACTTTTCAACCTTTATTTATGCCCAGGGGTAGTGAGTCTTGCATGGGCCTAGTCTTTCTGTGGGTTGTCTTGAATTTAAACATCATGGAGGCCATGGATGGAATGGGATTGTGCTGATTTTTCAGTGATTTTCGTTTTTTGGGCCTGTACTTGTGGCCTTTTCACCAGGGGTATTTGAGTCTAGCATGGGCCTAGTCTTTCTGTGGGCTGTCTTGAACTTAAACATCATGGAGGCCATGGATGGAATGGGATTGTGCTGATTTTGCAGTGTTTTTCGATTTTTGGGGGTGTTCATGGGGAGGGACAGGCCATGTGGCTGGCGGCCATTTTGAGTGCAGCTACAGGCACTGGCCATGTGCTGGCAGGCAAGTGGCCATTTTGAATGCAGGCTTTGTTGTTAGGCCTGCAACCATTTTGCCTACTTTTCAACCTTTATTTATGCCCAGGGGTAGTGAGTCTTGCATGGGCCTAGTCTTTCTGTGGGTTGTCTTGAATTTAAACATCATGGAGGCCATGGATGGAATGGGATTGTGCTGATTTTTCAGTGATTTTCGTTTTTTGGGCCTGTACTTGTGGCCTTTTCACCAGGGGTATTTGAGTCTAGCATGGGCCTAGTCTTTCTGTGGGCTGTCTTGAACTTAAACATCATGGAGGCCATGGATGGAATGGGATTGTGCTGATTTTGCAGTGTTTTTCGATTTTTGGGGGTGTTCATGGGGAGGGACAGGCCATGTGGCTGGTGGCCATTTTGAGTGCAGCTACAGGCACTGGCCATGTGCTGGCAGGCAAGTGGCCATTTTGAATGCAGGCTTTGTTGTTAGGCCTGCAACCATTTTGCCTACTTTTCAACCTTTATTTATGCCCAGGGGTAGTGAGTCTTGCATGGGCCTAGTCTTTCTGTGGGCTGTCTTGAACTTAAACATCATGGAGGCCATGGATGGAATGGGATTGTGCTGATTTTGCAGTGTTTTTCGGTTTTTGGGGGTGTTCATGGGGAGGGACAGGCCATGTGGCTGGTGGCCATTTTGAGTGCAGCTACAGGCACTGGCCATGTGCTGGCAGGCAAGTGGCCATTTTGAATGCAGGCTTTGTTGTTAGGCCTGCAACCATTTTGCCTACTTTTCAACCTTTATTTATGCCCAGGGGTAGTGAGTCTTGCATGGGCCTAGTCTTTCTGTGGGTTGTCTTGAATTTAAACATTATGGAGGGCATGGATGGATTGGGATTGTGTTGATTTTGCAGTGTTTTTCGATTTTTTGTGCTGTATAACTGAACTGATGTTCCTCTGTCTTCCATTGTTTTTAGGTGCACAAGACTCAAGAGAACCACCAGTGCCAGGAAGAAGTCCTGCAGTGGTGTGTGTGTGCAGCATAACGTCACGCGACGTCACGTCTGGCCTCAGACAACTCTACAATTCGTGCAACTGCGGCCTGCTGTCTGACCTGCTCTGAAGAAGATGGCCCCAAAAAAAGGTCTCCGTAGCTCCTCTAGCAAGAAAGTTGCTAGTAAGGAGCAGAAGAAGCAAGTTACCAATGAGGCTGGTGTGCCACCCGCCACGTTTTTTGGGAGAAAAAAAAAAGTACGCCTGCAGCAGCAGGATCTGCTGGGGACCAAGCTGGGAGCAGCACCCCTGCTCCATTGGGTTCAGTGCCTCCACCACCACGCCAACTTAAGTCAAAGCCCTTGAGTGCTTCAGAGGCAGTCAGTGTACTTCTCCAATCACCATCGACCAGTGATGTTGGCTCATCGCAAGAAAGTAGCAGCAATGTCCCTGAATCAACACAGGTTGTTGAAACTCATCTGACAAGTGTTGAACAACCACAGCCGCAACAACAACACCATGTGCAAGTACACGCCCAAGTACATGTGGAAGGAGAGGCAGCAAAAGGAGATGCGCAAGCAAAGGTGCATGGAGGTTCACAAGTGCCCACAATAGTTGTTCCTCCCGAAGTAGGGGCACATCAGGAAATCGACAATGAAGCCGAGGTATCATTGGAAGCCACTCCTCCTGATGATCATTCATTGTCTTCCACATCCCAAGCAAGGAAAAGATCAAGGGGGGTGTCTACATTTTCTTCAAGCCCACCTCGTTCTGATGCAAGTGATCTGTCTTGGGAACCACAACTGCGGTCTGACAGTGAGGCACACCATGATCTGACACAGGTACCTAAGCGTAAAAGGAAGGTCGTCGAAAAACTCATACCTATGGAGTGTGATGAGGCTCAACAAGAAGTGACAGATACTGCTGGTGATGAAGCCTCTCACGATGACGACGAGCCAGTCATCACAAAGGTCACTGCAGCCCCACCGGGCATGCAGCAAAGAGACATTTTGACCTTATCCCGAGAAGCTGGTGAGCGTGATGATGATGTCGGCGAGGAGGCAATGGAAATGGAATCATTAGATTTGGAGTTAAGTAGTACACCAAAACCTACCGCTTCCATATTTCTTCCTCGCAAGAAGGTACCCACCTCGTCCTCGACCTCAATTCGTGGTGGTGAAAGTGCAAAACGTACTGAAGTTCGGCAATCCACATCCTCCACTTCATCTGGCATTAGCAGCAGGACCACCACCACCAGTATCGCCGCCTCCTCCGGCCCCCAAAGACATTTCAAGTCTCCAGTTTGGGACTTCTTTAGTGTTTGCCCAAAAATGGAAAACGTAGCCATTTGTAGCCTTTGTAAGGTTCGAGTTGGTCGTGGTAAGCTTGGTTCTAACTATGGTACCGGAGGCCAGAGAGGTCACCTTAAGAGAGCGCACCCTGTCCAATGGTTTCCGCACCTAGAGGCGTTTAAGCAAGCCGGAATAGCACGTAATGAAAACGTTGATTTTTCTTCTGATGATGACGAGGAGGAAGAAGACGATTCAAACACTTCACTTACACCCAGTACCCCTGTCAGCAGCACACCCCATGTGAGGCACACTAAGAGTGTGGGAGAGAGTGAGACATCAATGCGCAAAAGTTCATCAGTGAGCGTAACTGGGTCGAAGATATCTTCATCATCCCGTAAATCCTTGGTCCAGGGTAACATTAAAAAGATGTTGTTTACAGAAGCGCAATATGAACGCAACCACCCACTGACGCGTCTGTATAACACTAAGCTGGCTAAAATGCTAGCTCTGGACCTTCTCCCTTTTTCTTTTGTAGAAGGGGTTGGTTTTCTAGAATTAGTGGCAGCGCTCTGCCCTAAATGGAAGGTTCCTAGCTGGTTCTATTTTGCCCGAGTTGCGGTTCCAGCACTACATGAAGATGTTCTGAAGGTGATTGGGGCAGCTTTGCAGAAGAGTGCTGTTCACACTATACATCTGACAACAGACATGTGGACCAGTGGCGCAGGCGCTGATTACATGTGCATCACTGCACACTGGGTCTCTTTTTCAGGGGCTAAAGCAAAGCTAAACGCAGGTGTTGACGCGGACATTGTTTTTAAAGCTGCTCGGAAACATGCAACACTAGCCATGTTTGGTTTGGAGAAACGTCACACAGCAGAAAACATTTTGGATGTCTTTAACACAAAGGTCCTTAACTGGCTGTCCCCACTAAAATGCCAGGTTGGTTATGTTTCCACGGACAATGGCGCCAATATAGTTAAGGCCATGAGGGACGGTTACTATTTCAGAGTGCCGTGTTTGGCGCACTGTATAAACCTGGTTGTCCAAAAATTCTTGGGTAATAAAGGCAGTGCAGCGTACAGTGTATTGGACACCTGCCGAAAAATGTGCAACCATTTCAGCCATTCTTTTAAGGCCCGGAAGCAGCTGAGGAGCCTGCTATATCAACGTAAAATGCCAGTGAAAGCACTCATCCAGGAGGTGGTAACACGTTGGAACTCAACCTTCTACATGCTTGAGCGTCTGTATGAGCAGTATACGGAACTCGATCAATATTTCCTTACAGAGGGTACAGAGGAGCTGAGGATGGGTGCAGCGCAATGGAACATAGTTCAAAGCCTGACACGCATGCTTCGTCCTTTTGAGTTCTTCACGCGTGCAGTCAGCAAGGAGGACTCTAATTTGGGAAAAGCTATCCCATTGTTGTACATGCTGGAGGACCAACTGAAGGAGGTGTGTTCTGTGTTTGAAAAAGATGACAAAAACCAAGACTCTTTGCTTCTGGCTGAGAAATTATTAGAGCTCCTACAAGGTGATGAACGTCTTAAAAAGATCCACTCAGAACAGCATTACATTTGTGCTACTATTCTGGATCCACGCTACAAAAAGGCGCTGGCAGGCCAAGCATTCTTTCCTTTTGATGATGAACATGTTCCAAAGTACAAACGTTGGCTAGCCTTGTCAGCCAAGAGGTTTGAAACAGAACGGCTGAAAATTGAAGGAAATGGCAGTACATCAGCAGGCCATCCACAGTCAAAACAATCCACTTCTGCACCTGTGGCTGTGGCACAAGTGACCTCTCAGCCGTTAAAGACACCGGCAACCGGATCATCTGCACGAGACACAACAGAAACATTGGAGGCTGAAGAGGATTGGCTAGCTCTGCGTGGGTTTGGTTCTCAAAAGGTCAGAGGCACAGCAAGAGCTAAGCAAAGTGGAGGAACCTTTGATGAGGACCTTGAGTCGATGGTGAAGGACTATCTGAATGACTCAACAGAGGTCTATGTTAATTCTGACCCATTGGCGTATTGGCATGGGAAAAAAGAATTGTGGCCACAGCTCACCAACCTGGCTTTAAACTACTTGTCTTGCCCACTCGCAAGTGTGTCTTCTGAACGGGTTTTTCAGTGCTGCTGGTGGCATTGTAACTCCCAAACGGAGCCGCCTCTCGCCCAAAAATGTGGAGAGGTTAACAATGATCAAGATGAATCAGCACCTCATACCACCAGATTTCAGAGTACGAGAAAGCGTGCCGGATGAAGAGGAGGTGGCCAGCAACATAGATGAGGGAATTTCTACTCTGTCAGGTGATACTGAGCTCACCCTGCCTGAATTCGCAGAGTATGATGGCGAAGCCTTATTCTTATTCCTGGACCGTGATACCGAGCACTAAAAATGAGACAACGAATCAATAACTTTCTTTTTCATCCTTATTCACTTTTATTCCTGTGTGTCTGTCTTTCTTTGTTGTGCACAGTTAATATATTTCAAACTTTAATCAGATAATCACAAAATCAAGCCCATCAGCAGAACTGTCTTCACTGGTTTGCTAATTGATTTGAAGTTGCCGCAGTCTGCATTCCTCAGGTTCACAAGTTCAGAAGAACATGCTCCTCTATCCTCCTCCTCCAGACTCCTATTTCCATCAAACCAGAGGGCTGGTTTACGCCCAATGAAGAAAGACTCAGCACTTGTGGGGGTGTTGTTCTACCTCTTTGCAGGTGAGTTGACGGCTCTGGGGCCATTGCTGGGAAGCTCTAATACCGGATAAAAGTGTTTTGGACCAAATCCCAGGCGGAAATTTTTTTGTGTTTTTGATGACTTGCTTGCCTTTGAGGTGCTCTTAGGGGGGTTCCGTCTGTTTGTGGGTGAGTTTCGGGGTCTGGGAGCACTGCTGGGACACTCTAATCTTGATTGCATTTGCTTTTCAGGAAATCCGTCGTGGCAACCCCGACTTATGGCCTAGCTACGCAGCGCGTTTGGACCGAAGGCCGAGAAATATTGCAAGTATGAGATTTTGCTTTTGGCCTGTTTGGGGGTGTTATGCTTCTTGGCGGGTGGGTTGGCGGGTCTTGGGGCATTCCTGGGAAGGTCTAATACCGGGTAGAAGTGGTTGGGACAAAATCCAGGCCGATTTTTTTTTGGCTATTTCTGACATTTTGCTCAATGTAGCGTTTTCGGGGGCCTGTTTGGGGGGCTTCCTGGTGTTTGTGGGTGAGTTTCGTGGTCTGGGAGCACTGCTGGGACACTCTAATCTTGATTGCATTTGCTTTTCAGGAAATCCGTCGTGGCAACCCCGACTTATGGCCTAGCTACGCAGCGTGTTTGGACCGAAGGCCGAGAAATATTGCAAGTATGAGATTTTGCTTTTGGCCTGTTTGGGGGTGTTATGCTTCTTGGCGGGTGGGTTGGCGGGTCTTGGGGCATTCCTGGGAAGGTCTAATACCGGGTAGAAGTGGTTGGGACAAAATCCAGGCCGATTTTTTTTGGGCTATTTCTGACATTTTGCTCAATGTAGCGTTTTCGGGGGCCTGTTTGGGGGGCTTCCTGGTGTTTGTGGGTGGGTTTCGGGGTCTGGGCGCACTGCTGGCTATATATACTTTACTTTGCAAGAGGTTTGAAGCAAATCCATGGTGGCAGAGGGGAGTTAGGGCCTAGCTGCAGAGCGCGTGCGGAGTGATTTGGGAAATTTGTGAAAAATTGACTAAGTCCCCATTTTTGTACTTTTGCTCTTTGGCTGTTTGGGGGTCTTCTACTCATTTTCTCCTGGGTTGACGGCTCTGGGGCCATTGCTGGGAAGCTCTAATACCGGATAAAAGTGTTTTGGACCAAATCCCAGGCGGAAATTTGTTTGTGTTTTTGATGACTTGCTTGCCTTTGAGGTGCTCTTAGGGGGGGTTCCGTCTGTTTGTGGGTGAGTTTCGGGGTCTGGGAGCACTGCTGGGACACTCTAATCTTGATTGCATTTGCTTTTCAGGAAATCCGTCGTGGCAACCCCGACTTATGGCCTAGCTACGCAGCGCGTTTGGACCGAAGGCCGAGAAATATTGCAAGTATGAGATTTTGCTTTTGGCCTGTTTGGGGGTGTTATGCTTCTTGGCGGGTGGGTTGGCGGGTCTTGGGGCATTCCTGGGAAGGTCTAATACCGGGTAGAAGTGGTTGGGACAAAAATCCTCGCGGAAAAGCCTTTTGGCACTTTTTGTAACTTAGGGTTCGTTAGGGTTAGCCCTAGCAGCAGGATTGCATGTGTTTCAGGGTGTTCTAGATTTTTGCAACTGAGTTCTGGGGTCTTAGAGCACTCGTGAGAATGTGTAATTTTGGTTGCAAGTCATTTGAAGAAAATCCATGGTGGGAAAGGGGGGATTTGGCATAGTTAAAGAAAGCCTTTGCCACTATTCTTAACTTAGGGTTCGTTAGGGTTAGCAGTATTTCTATTGCATGTGTTTGAGTGGGGGGGATTTCGAGTCTTGGAGCGATGCTGGCTATGGCTAATTTTGCTTGGTTGCTTGCAAGTGGTTTGAATGCAATCCACGGTGGGTAAGGGGAAATTAGGAAGGGGGTACTTCGGCCTACTTTTACTTTCAAAGTAAGTTTTGTAACCAGTTTTCTGCTAGGCCTCGTTTTTTGAGATTTGATTGGGGGTCTTCTACATTTTTGCGACTGGCTTTAGTAAGGGTCTGGGTGGGAGCACTGCTAGGAAGATCTAATTTTGTTCTAAAACACAGTTTACAGTACACCTAGCTTGAGGGGAAAGATCCGCTACATTAATTTGCCCATACTTATTTATCCTTCAAAAGGTGACTCAGACAGAGTACGCACTTTCAAAAATATTGTACTGTCTACTAGGAAAATCAAATTGTGACTTTTTGCACTCCACAGCCTACATACCTTATATTTATTTATCAGTGGTGTTGTAATATTATATCACTTCCTGTTTTTCGTTGAATAATTACAGGCCGGGTTTCAGTCTCTGCAATGGGGAAAAAAGGATGGAGTCAGGCTTCACAGTAGCGAGCCACAATTCAGCATCAGGCAGGCAGTGGACAGGGTGTCTTCTGGTGACCAACATCGATGGACGAAGCGTCGGCTGCAATGGAGGAGTGCCGCTAATAAGAGGATTTTTTTCTGCAGGCAACTTACTTACCACTTCCAACAGGACCACTACAACCACATAGATACAGTATCGCTTGCCTTTTTCTCTGACTGTGACTGCATTTCTTGGATCTCTCTCTGCTTCTAAATTGATCCCTTAACACATCACTTAGTCCACTCCACTATCACATCTGCACCACACATAGTCATTTGTAAGTGCTCCTACGTAATTCGCAAGTCGCAGCACGCCCCAGGCCGTAGAGGACTGGGATGGCCCCAATGATGAAGCATGTCACCAAGGGGCAACCCTGGTGAGTGAGGGGACACCTAGAAAAAAAGCAATTTCTCCTTTTCTATCTACTATACCTTCCAGACCAACCCCATTGAGTGTTGTTGTGAATGGATTTATAGTGATCAGCAAGGCTCTCGGGTATCTGGCTACAGAGACCTTATGTTGAATATCGTTATCAATAATTCCACACAGGCCCTGTACTGTCGCATTCTTTCTTCCACAGTTGTCGAATGTACTACTTACTTTTCACTGACATGCATGCAGTAGTGCATGCACTTTCAAAGATTGATGGATAGGTTTGTACCCAAAGAATTGTTTATGTTCAATTGTTTGTCTGTGCTGTGCTTTTTTTACAGGGTGTCTTCTGGTGACCAACATCGATGGACGAAGCGTCGGCTGCAATGGAGGAGTGCCGCTAATAGGAGGATTTTTTTTCTGCAGGCAACTTACTTACCACTTCCAACAGGACCACTACAACCACATAGATACAGTATCCCTTGCCTTTTTCTCTGACTGTGACTGCATTTCTTGGATCTCTCTCTGCTTCTAAATTGATCCCTTAACACATCACTTAGTCCACTCCACTATCACATCTGCACCACACATAGTCATTTGTAAGTGCTCCTACGTAATTCGCAAGTCGCAGCACGCCCCAGGCCGTAGAGGACTGGGATGGCCCCAATGATGAAGCATGTCACCAAGGGGCAACCCTGGTGAGTGAGGGGACACCTAGAAAAAAAACAATTTCTCCTTTTCTATCTACTATACCTTCCAGACCAACCCCACTGAGTGTTGTTGTGAATGGATTTATAGTGACCAGCAAGGCTCTCGGGTATCTGGCTACAGATTCCTTATGTTGAATATCGTTATCAATAATTCCACACAGGCCCTGTACTGTCGCATTCTTTCTTCCACAGTTGTCGAATGTACTACTTACTTTTCACTGACATGCATGCAGTAGTGCATGCACTTTCAAAGATTGATGGATAGGTTTGTACCCAAAGTATTGTTTATGTTCAATTGTTTGTCTGTGCTGTGCTTTTTTTTACAGGGTGTCTTCTGGTGACCAACATCGATGGACGAAGCGTCGGCTGCAATGGAGGAGTGCCGCTATGAGGAGGATTTTTTTTCTGCAGGCAACTTACTTACCACTTCCAACAGGACCACTACAACCACATAGATACAGTATCCCTTGCCTTTTTCTCTGACTGTGACTGCATTTCTTGGATCTCTCTCTGCTTCTAAATTGATCCCTTAACACATCACTTAGTCCACTCCACTATCACATCTGCACCACACATAGTCATTTGTAAGTGCTCCTACGTAATTCGCAAGTCGCAGCACGCCCCAGGCCGTAGAGGACTGGGACGGCCCCAATGATGAAGCATGTCACCAAGGGGCAACCCTGGTGAGTGAGGGGACACCTAGAAAAAAAGCAATTTCTCCTTTTCTATCTACTATACTTTCCAGACCAACCCCACTGAGTGTTGTTGTGAATGGATTTATAGTGACCAGCAAGGCTCTCGGGTATCTGGCTACAGAGACCTTATGTTGAATATCATTATCAATAATTCCACACAGGCCCTGTACTGTCGCATTCTTTCTTACACAGTTGTCGAAAGTACTACTTACTTTTCACTGACATGCATGCAGTAGTGCATGCACTTTCAAAGATTGATGGATAGGTTTGTACCCAAAGATTTGTTTATGTTCACAATTGTTTGTCTATGCTGTGCTATTTTTTCTTGTCTCCCAAAACCTTTCCCAAAAACCCCCGTACCCATCCATTTTTCAAACCCTAACCCTCTTCCCCCGGGCTGTGTGGTTTTGATTGATGTGTGACTAAATTACAGCAATAAATCCACACACTTGCTGGGGAGGATAAGGTGATAGCAACAGGCTGGTGAAGAAATCCGAGGATATATTCTTACTCTGCTTGACAAAGAACCATTGCTAATGTGAAAGAACTTCAACCGAATTAGTAGTTATACTTTACCATTTGTTAGGCTACAATGTGGCACTGTTCTACTGTACTTCTGTCACCTGCTATATTCTCAGTTGTACCGTTGAATTGCTCAGGAGGACAAACCAGATTTCATTTTCTTTTTTTTCATAGGCATGCAACTGCCACTGTGTCACACCACTAGTACCACCGCTATGAGGAAATTTTATCCGACCAAGATTGCCAACCTTATTCGCTGTTTCCCGTGGAGCCAGCCCTGGGTCTAGCCCTACTTTCAAACACAAATTACAGGTAAGATAAGCGTTTGGTGGTTTGGGGGTATAATGGAGTATTAGTAGGAGAGACGAGAGACTGAAGGTAGTACTACTAAAGTCCTAGGACTCTTGGATTCACTTCACTTAGTCTGTGAGAGGCACTTAGTGTTGAAAACATTTGGGCATTTACACTTAAAGGAAGAAAATGGAACTAAACTTTCAGGAAAACAAAGTCACTGTTAAACCCCCACCCACCAGGCAAGCAGTAAGAAACGGGTATGCTCAGATAAAGTTTGAAAAAGTATATTTATATCCCTAACAAAATAATCTCCCGCAAGACCCTCCCTAACCCCAACGATTGTCCTTCAAAAGTCCCCAAAAACCCAACTCCCAATTCCCACCTCCAAAAGTCTCTAAAAAAGGGGCAAGGGACACTATGGGTGGATGCTGTCAACTTTTTGGGCCAGGGCATCATGCTCCTGGCGGAGCAAGGTGTGCTCTACGCGGAGCCCCTCCAACTCCTTAGAAAAGTGGTGGAGCTCCTGCTGGAGGCGGGACACCATCAGGGTACTGCGGCGCAGGCGTGCCTTCAATGCCTTGTAGGTGCAACGGCTGTGAGAGGAAGCTGTTGTCCTTGCTACTCGGCGGTGGCGTTTGGCTTTGGCAGCCCGGCTCAGTCTGGGTGGACCACTGTGCTGGGTGGCACTGGCAGCCCGTGGGGGAAGGGAGGCCGATGCAGACGACGTAGTTGTTGTGGTCGACTGCACACTTTCTTCGTCCTCCAGGGCCACCAGCCGCCGATATTCGGCCACAGTGGCATCGATCCTCCGTTGCCGGGCCGCTCTAGCCAGCTCCTTCCTCCTTGTTCGTTTGGAAGGAGAACCTATATGAAGAAAGAAAGACATAGTCTGTAACCAATGCTCTTTAAGATTAACTCAATCATTCAGCAGAAATTCGTGTTGCACTACAACTAGCAACTTGCAAGCGCATTACATAACTATTGAGGCCAGTATCTATCTAACCTCACACTTCTTCATCCTTGCTCTAACATTAGTGGGAGTTTAAGGAACAAATTCTACGAGCACTATGGACTTCCATTGGAGTCGACTATGAAAGTACACCAGTCTTATTCTTCTTCTTGTCTCTTGTTTAGGAAAATTGGTACGTTATCTTCTGCAAGCCGGCATAATGCCAGCGCAGTAAACTTGCACCCGAGAAAAAGAGACGCACGCCATGAGGAGTGACCTAGACTTGCGTTGCGTTACTGTACCCGTCCAGTACATGCAGGTGGTGAAGCTCTTACTTTTCTATTACGGGTGGCACTGAGAATACTCTGTTACAACTCAAGGGCTACTGCTTAATTAATTCAACTTTCACCCTACAGTGGAAATGAGTACTAGAAATGGAAAATTGAAGAAGATAAATAATCTGATTATCTATCACTTCACATGGGATGTTTTTGCTTATATATGGGATGACTTTAGGTGCTTTGCTTTTTATTGAGTGACCAGTGATACATCCACACATGAATGACTGAGTACTACTAAACTTATTAAGAGAGGTAGGGAGTGGCCACCGTAATAACCGGATCTATGCTGTGCTTGCAATACAAACTACTGCTACTATTGATGGTAGTATTTGGACAAAATTAAAACTTCTTTTCCTTGCCTTTCCTACACTGGAACGGACGTGCGGGTGCAGTGTTACATGCTCTTCAAAGTTACACTTAGTTCATCCACTGACCGTCTACTCTCTCTAGATCATGGGTACTCACAAACTTTCTCTCAGGGGCTAAATTTACAGTGTAGTTTGTGGCCGAGGGCTGCACTGGTGGGGGCGGAGTCAGAGGGGGCGGGGCTAAAGCAAAACGATAACTTGTGACCATGAGGTTGCACACAGGTCCCTGCAGCAGATGCCCTCATCCACTGAGCCACCAGACCCAGCATTTACATACATCTCTCTCCCTCCTGCTCTCCCTCCTGCCCTCCCTCTCCATCTCTCTCTCCCTCCTGCCCTCCCTCTCCCTCCCCCTCTGTCATCTCACTGTGTGTGTGTCTATCTGTGTCAGCCTTCAGCCCGGGTTGAGACCGCTTCCTCAACGCGCACACACAGACAACAACACCAAAGTACTTAACAGGTCTTTAAAAGACCATTAACATATTATTGAGGCTTTGTTTGTTGTAGCGCCCCTGCTTCTCCACCCTGACAATCACTGCTTGCCCGGCCCCACAGAGCAGAGGCTTTGCTCTATTTCACCTCTTTGTGGCCTTGCATCTCCACTCTGCTCTGTGGGGGCCGGGGGAGCAGTGATTGTCAGAGTGGAGATGCAGGGGCGCTAACAGGTGAAATACAAAAAAGCCTCTGCTCTGTGGGGGCCGGGGGAGCAGTGATTGTCTGCAAGGTCTGCGCACCGCCAAGGAAGGCTTGCCGGGCCACCACCGGCCCGCGGGCCGTACTATGAGTACCCCTGCTCTAGATACACATATGCTATCTAAGAGTCAGATAGTAGCATGATCCAGGTATATGGACACATACAGTTTCTGTGTTACCCACCCAGGCTGTTGTCCTTCCACCCATCATTGCTTCATCATTCACCCAGCCATGCATCTCATATTCTTGCCTTCCCAGCTAGTCTTCAATCTCAATAAATAAGGAATATATAAGAGCTTATCTCTGGCCGCCACCACCACCGTCTCAACTCTCACAGCCGCCGCCTCCTCCCCTGAAGAATCGCCCTCCGCCTCCGTGTCGAGCACCACCACCTCCACACTGGCCCGCCACCAGATGTTCCACCTACAAAGTACATTTAAGAATGTTAGAATAAAGCACTCACTAGTCTTTGGTCTAGGAATGAAGACATGTGAAAACAATGTAATTTGTGACTGTCTACTTTAAAGTTAAAAAAAATGTCCCTTTTTCCAGGGAAGGTTGTCTTGCTGCACTTTTTGGCACAACTGATGAAGGCTGTTTTTTTAACATGCACCATTTTTCTCCACACAGACAGAAGATGGACTTCTAACAACAAGATCAAGTTGAAACCAGGTGAGAGCTTGGCTCGACCACAAGAAATGTCTTCAATTAATCGTCAGCACTAACCACTTTTCCATTATCAGTTAAACGTTTAGTTTTATTATGACTTCATTTTAATAAATGTGTTTACTTTTAATAAAGCTTTTAAACTTAAATACAATCTGTGTTTTTTGGTCCAGACTAGAGTGACTGAGCGAAAGGTTTTGCAATTTTTGCAAGCATGAGTCCAGATAGAACACTTCAAAAGACATTATGGAAAATCCCAGAGGACTGCACTAAGTTGATAGAGCTATTGCTGACTAGAATCATGGGAGTTTCGCCAACCGTGCAATCTTAGTTAGCTACACAGACAGACTAATAAGAATAATCTAGTAATACCACAGGGAGTCATAGTAGAGGCAGGATAAGAATTTAGATACAGTCTACAAGAAGATCAAAGACAATTTTGAAAAAAGTCAAATGAGGAACGCTAGGAAAAATAGGTACTAGTCTAAAATGAAAACTTACTGTGGCCAGCAGAGGAGCCCTCGCCTGCCCGATCCTGGCCCTGTTGAACAGCATCCGCCGCCTGCTGCTCCTGTGTCCTCCTCTCGCCCCTTGGGGGCGCTGACGTACAACATGAAAGAAAGAACAGAAAACATGGATGATTGTTGCTTGTCAATGTCAACCAAATCAAACATTTCAAAAGAACAATAACAAAATATTTCCGCGAAATTATATTGATTAGGGTTAGTTTTCATTTATTTGCGGACCTGTGACTTCGAAAGTCACGTAACTCACTAAACAAAGTACTGAAACGTTCACCTAGGACTGGCAGGCAGCAGTCCGCAGGCAAGACGCAAAGTGACAGACAAACTCCATTGTGATTTCAGTCAGATCAGTGACAACACTAACAGTTGCCTGCTACATTACCAGTCATTTAAATAGTCAAACTATCAATCCACCGCCACTATTTTTCTTATTGTCAGGGGTACAAAGGAAGGGGCAGATTTAAGCCCCTTGCGGCTCTTTTGCGCCGTTCTTGCGTGACTTTTGTGACGCAACAGCTAAACAAAAAAGGGCGCCATGGTGCGGTGTATAATATTATAACAACGTGACGCATTTGGGAGATGCATCTCGTTATAAAGCCCTGCGCCATCAGGGGGCGTTCCGGCGCAAGGGAGGGCATTCCTGCGCTGGAACACATCCTAAAAGTGGCTGAGGGAAATCTACAAAATTTCAATCAGTCACCTTTAGGACAATGATGCGTCACACAAACCCTGCACCTGCTTGAAGCAGACGTACGGCTTGACCCAGCATTGGGGAGATAGGGTACCCCAGAGCATTGCTGGAGCTGCGCCATCGTTGCGACGCAACTCCAGCAGTAAAGCTTCGGTGACATTTTGGGCCCATGGTGCGCCGCATTGCAAATACGGCGCACCATGTTTGGTGGTGGTAGCGGGCCGCACAATTAATGGCGCATCCCTGCTACTTTGCAGGGATGCGACGGTAATTGCAATTCTGCCCCTTAGGGGCATACTTACTTACGCGTTCTGGCGCATCTCCAGAGATGCGCCAGATCAAATGTGTCACGCAAAACTACCCTTGCGACACGGCAGATGCGCCTCATTTACAATGCGGCGCACCCTGGCGCAAGGGTAGGCACTTGCGTGACGCATCTCGTCACGTAAGAGCGGCGCATCGCTGGAGTCACGTCGCCAACGCAATGCAACTCCAATAATGCTCAGGGCCACCCAATACTTAACATGCTGTGTCAGTCCTTTCGCCTGCTTCGAGCAGACATAAGGAATTGAATTGACGTAGCAGCGTCGCAGAAGTGCCTGCGTTAAATCTTGTACATTTCACGCAGGCAATTTTGTGAGGCGCACAGCCGCCGGACCGCCCACCCTGCGTACTAGGAACGCACCCATTGTGGTGCAGGCCCATGGCTTTATAACGTGACGCATCTCCCTAGATGCGTCATGCTGTAAATGACTCGCAGGGATGCGGCACGTTTACGCCGCTGTTGCGTCACGCAAGGCAACGTAAACGTGGCGCAAGGGGCTTGTAAATGTAATCTGCCCCCTAGTGTCTAGCATTACGCAGTTCTGTAAAGTACACTCATACATAATAGTTACTCAGGCCAATGAGACCACGAAATAGAAAACAAATAAGCATAGTAGCAACGCCACTGAGAAGGAGAGCAGTGCACCTGAAATGCACAGAAGATTTTGAAATATAATTTAACTACAATGTAATCGTCATCAGCGGCATTATTGGCTTGCTCCATGTAAAAAACAAATATTTGCAATACAACAACACAGAGCAGGAGAAAACATCATAGTAGTGAGTGATTAAATGGCTACTACTACTCACCAAGCCCGGGGATCTCCAAGCCGAGCTGGTCCAGCAGGTCGGACTCGCGGTCCAGGAGGTCCGTCCAGCGATGGGTGACCTGGCTGTAGGTGCGCTGGACCCCGTAGAGGTGGGATATGGCCCAGCACACCTTCTCCCACCGCTTCCGGCGCTCCCGCATGTTGTAGCCGCCGACCGCGATCCTGCCGCCTCCCGCGATGGTCCTGGGCAGGCGGCGCTGGACGAAGTAGACCAGCGCGCCCACTTCCTCCGGGCTGAATATCTCCCGTCGCGTCACCTGCTCCCCCCTCAATCTCCCGCATGCTGTTCTGGCACTGGGTCCAGCACTACTCCCCACCGCCGCTGCGGCCCTCAAGTGCCTGGGCAGCTTCACGGCGCCTGGCTTGACCATGGTCTGGGCAGGTAAGGTAGGAAGAAGTAGAAAATTAAGAAAGAATAGGATAGGGAAGAAGAAAAGAAAAGAGTTTAAAAAAGTAGTTTAAAAGTAAAGAAAAATAGCAGAAAAGACAAACATATACAGCTAGGAAAAGAGAGGGATAGATAAGAAGCAAAATCGTAAAAAAAAAACTGAAAACAAGCAAAGGATGGCAAAGATACCAAGAGGATTAAACACCATGCCCAGACACAGGAAATGAATGAAAAACAAGATGGCCGGCGCCCGTTCACGAGCGCGAAAGTAAGTTCGCGCGAGATTTTCCTCGCGATCTCGTGCGAACCTCTAGATTTCCCGCGCGATCTCGTGCGAACCTCTACTCGCAATGCGCTTACTGCGCGAGATTATACATAGCGGGCGGAAACGGAAATACGTCACGCAAACAAAATGGCTGCGCCCGTACTCGACCTTGGGGTAAATTTGCGTGTTGCGCTACAAGCGGCTCGCGAATACTGCAAAAAAACTCGCGAAACAACAAGCCGCAAAAAAATAAAATGCTCATTCGCACGAATTGCCGGCTTCCGCGGTCGGTTTCGCACGACGCCGCGCCCCGCGAATAGCGCGAAAAAACCGAAAAACGATTTAAGCAAAAGCAAAAGCAATGAGCAGGTGCAAAAGGTCAACCTCATGATTTGTAACGATTCTCTGTAGTGCTTCCTGAGGGGGCCCTCCAGAAGTCGGTTGCCTGCTTGCAACTATTGTGTGACCCTGCTCTGACCTTAACTGTATGCCACAAAGGTCCTGATTTACAGCTAAAGGAGCAGACAAGCAGGTGCCAGGCTGGAGCTTGAAATTCTTTCAGTGACACATTAATTAGCCCCTAATTCATTATTGTCAGTTGGGGCAGGGGAGGTGTTGTTAATAAACTAACCCCAAATTAATTCATGTCAGTTCTAGCAGGGCAGGTGGGCTTGCTTTTCCCCCCCATCTTCTACAGTGATGATGAACCAGAGGGTGGCATTGATGTAACAGAGGGTGGCATGGGTCAAAGAGAGGGTGCCAGTGGTGAAACAGAGGGTGCTGGGAGGATGTGATGATGAACCAGACGTAGAAACAACATAGTCGCGACCGTTGCGAGCCGACAAGTAAGTTCGCAATTGCGAACTAGTACCAAATCCTCGCGAACTGGCAGAAACACTTGCGAACACACAAAAAAAAAATCACGAGAATTCGCGGATTTTGCGGATTGCGAATTCGCAAATCCGCAAAATTCGCGAACGCGAGATTCGCAAAATACGCCCATGCTTAAACACGTCCCTCTGGAATCAAGAAGCGTAAGCCAAAAATCTGCTCCTAGAGCCTATTCTTATACCCTAAAACTATGGCTAAACTAACTATTTTCACATTCCATCAGCTGAATTCTAGCTCCCCATTGGCTGAACCACCTCACGCCACAGTAAACTATGACATCTTCCACCTCAAGTCCAGGCTTTCACACAAAGCCATTGTTCGTGCACAGAGTCCTGGCAGCACTTCCTTAGGCTGCTACATTTTGTAGCAAAAGATTGTTCGTGTAGTGCACAAAAATGCCGCGACTCACATCCTGGCCTTGAGCCTGTCCGTTCTGAGCTTCTCGTGGCACATTAGCAAACCTTTCACAGAGAGCCTTTTTGCAGTTCTTTTCAAACCTTTTCACAATAAAAGTTCATAGGCTTCTCATCCTTTTCAAAATAAGTTTTTCTCATGTGGCTTTTTAACAGCAGGCCTCTTTTCAGGAAGCATCAATTTTCTGCGCCACTTTTGCTTGCGTCACTGCGCCACTTTTAGCTCACGTCACTTTCCAAAAAACTATTATTTAAACAAACGCAAAACAATAATTAATTCAGGTAATGAAAGTCATTCTGTTTCCAACCTACATAGCTAATGTTAACCCATTAGTATAAGTCACCTAGCAGAAGCACACAAAAAAGCAGCACATTTAAAATCTACCATTCTTCACAATGTCCAGCAGGTTTCTTCATAAATCTGAAAGAGTAAAAAGATGATTAAATAATACACAGACAGACAATCACAACATAGGACAAACATGTAAGCACATATAATAAAGCACATGCCATGAATGATCAGCCGCATATTAATAGTGACAAAGACAATAGGACAAACATGACAAACAAAACAATATTAGTTATGTGTTACAAAACAGACTTGCAAATGCAACATAAAGCACATTAGTTCTGTATAATGATGTGGAATTTTACTCTAAATTGGTTTAATTATAACAAATCATGCAAACACTCATTAATATATTATTTCAAGTTATGAGAGTATGACATCACGAGCCAGAATAAAATTATTTCTAAACCTCGCTCCATCAACTATTAGTAAACACAGTGGGTGCTAACAGGGTCAGATGCCTACCCTTCATTCACAAAAGCGGAGGAGGCTCATTCAGTATATCCAGGGCCGGACTGGGAACCACAACCGGCCCTGGAAAAGTGCTCGGCTGGCCCCCCTCCCCACTCGGGGGGTTGGAGGTGCCGCTGAGCTCTTTGCCGGGGCCGGGTTTCAGTCGATTTGGTACAGGGCTGATTTGGCAACTATGCTGCAAAAACGGCCCTGTAACAAAAACGGCCCCCAGGGGCCCAAAACCATCCCCCACCCGTGCTGCACACCGGGGGATTGCCCTGTGCCCGCTATGGCCAGCCCGGCCCTGATTATATCCTGTCCACGCTTCGGGCCATCTTTTAAGGGCCTTGGCAGAAAAATAGTCCGGCACCAACGAGGGGGCGTGCAATTCTGAAAGGTAGAGGAGTCTTTATGTCAATTACAGAGACTCCCACAGGTCAGAATACAATGGCTGGGATATGTCTCTATCAATAGTTGGAAACTTACCTAGTCCCAGTGGATAGTTAGCACGTCCTGGATGGCTCAGTTGGCGTCGCCCGAAGTCTCTGTAAAGCGTCTCAGCAGGTGCGGCTCTAGGCTCCTGGACAGGGAGTGTAGGTAGGGGGCCCGGAAGAGGGGGTCCGGGTGGGGCGGAGCTCCCCGGAGCTCAGGAAGGGGGTCAGGGTGTTTGGAAGTGGAACAGAGCTGGAGGCCGCCAAATCCCTGCCAGGGGCCGCCATGCAAATATGTATCCATCCTCAGAGGATTATTATATTAAGGCTATATATTGGCGTGGCGGCCCTGTGCAGGTGCACAGCTTGCACATGCCTAAGGCCTTACCTGGTCTCAGCACAGGTTCGACCCCAGAGGGTAGATGAAACCGGGTTACATTCCCGGGAGCAGCACAAGTAGTGATGTCTACAGATAAAGAATTGGGGACATAGTTTACCTCATCAACACGCGGTTCATCGGAACGCGCAAGGGAAAGCCATTAAGGATAGGCTTTCAAAATTTAAATGATAGATCTAACATGTGAGGCAGTTACAAATGTTTCTTCCGTTTTTACTCCATTGTGAAGACGCTCTTTTTCATGCCAAGGAACTTGGTAGTCCTGAAACATCAGGAAAAAGCATCAATGGGAGCGGTTTTGTGGTGCGGCTGGTGATGCGTTGCTGGGAGGCAATACAGCCCAAGGAGTGGTGCACCATGTACAGTGACCACATTCCCGCTGGATGATGCTTTGTTAACACTACTCTATCAAAGATTGATGGAATCATTGGAAACTTCATTGGGCTTATTATCTGGACAGTAGCGGAATTGGGTACTCTACTTGGCGCACCACTCCATGGGCTTTATTGCATTGTTCTGCAGCTGCACCTAACTAGGGCGGGCGCGGGGGTCTTTGTGCACCAATCACTGCTATAATAAGCAAGTGAAGAGCGAGGCGCGGCATCTATAGATGCTCGCATTGTTTTGGTTCCTGGTTCCGCAGCTGGAACCCACAGGAACCTAAAGGTGCGCTCCTATTAATATAGAAACACTCTATCCAGCGCGTGGAGTGCTTGGCACCTGTATTTTTATTGAGACATTGAGGCCACAGCCAGACTGCATGTGAGGACGTTCTAGTAACTTTAATGAACATATGCTCGCAGCTCTGTTGCAAGGACATATTGAGCCACGGTCACGTTTGGGCACTAGAAACGAGCCGTCTGATGAACGCCGCATCGGCAGAGGGGGGCGAGTCACTGAAAGCTGGGGCCAGATGTCTGGCTGAGAGCGATGATGTCGTGGAGGTTCGAGCCCACGCCTGCATGTGGCTTCTGTGCGCCACCTGACTCTAAACTCGTGCCCCAACATGGCAGACAGCACATTAAACTGTTGTAAACCAGGAGACGGAAAAATAGGACCTGAACTGCACAATGTAAAGCAGGAAAACCTGTGATTATTCACGACTGTCCAACTCGCACATTGTGTGATCCTAGCAAATATTTTTATTTCACAATGCCTTTTGTTCTCCTGTTTCTACACTATTGCATACCAGAGCACCTTCAATCATAGGCGATGGACGTAGGGGTGCGAAGGGTGCTGCAGTTTCCCTAAAATAACCATGTTGGAGTTATGAAGGTGAATGAGCAAAAAAAAAAACTTCAAATGTTATCTTGTCTAACAGGTCAAGTGTCAGACTCTGCCTTCTGAGAAATTGCTGCTTATTCTTTTAACATGAAGAAAGGAGTTAATTTTTTTCCTGACTGCAAAGTGTGTGAATATTGTAGGGTGGACTGTGTCCATCTTGCTGAATTTGACTATGAAGGCTGTAGGGAGCAAATTTTTAAGTCTCGGCAGCCTCGCTGGCGAGATTTAAAGACTCTAAGTAGCGAGGTTAAGCCCCGCCCCTCTTCTCCATTGGCTGGCCTCCTAAACGGCGGCCAGCCATTGGAGAAGAGGTCCCAGTGAAGTTCTTTTTTTGATCTAAGCCCCGTCCTTTTGCGATTGGGGGGCATGTTTTTAGGTCTCGCCTGTCGATGCGCATGCGCATCGAGCAAGCGAGACTATGGGGGCTTATCCACTCTTTGTCCAACTTGCAAGGAATCGTGGCGATTCCTTGCAGTGCCCGTGACTTTTAAGCTCAATGCGCATGCGCATTGAGCTTAAAAGCGCGTGCACATCAGTTCCCTCATCCGCACGTCGCATTTCTCCTCCCCCCTCGCCCCCTCCCCTGCCCGCCGTGTCGCATTTCTCCTCCCCCCTCCCCTTATCTGTCTTCCCTTCGTCTGTTCCCTCTCCCCGCTCCGCCCCCTCCCCTGCCCGCCGTGTCGCATTTCTCCTCCCCCCTCCCCTTATCTGGCCTTCCCTCCGTCTGTTCCCTCTCCCCGCTCCGCCCCCTCCCCTGCCTGCCGTGTCGCATTTTTTTTAAAATTTGTAAAGCTCTCTGGCGCCCTGTTCGTGCAATGGAAAATTTCCTACACTGCCGTACTGCATGAAATTCCATTTTGCGGACGTAGGTGTTATTTACGCCGGCAGATAGCCGCGCCACATACGCTCATGGCACCAGCATCTTTTATTTAAAAAATATAGTAGAAAACTGGTGTTTGAAATCTTATTGTAATGCTCTGTCAAAATTAGGTATCTATTTGTTTCTGAATAGCACTCAACCCTGCGGCTTAAACTATTTCCTCGCGCTCCCAATTGAGAGAACTGCCGCGCAGGCGACTGAAGTCAAATTAGCCCAGGATCACACAATTGGTTCAAGGCGGGAAGTTGGGATTAAAACACGCTTTTCCCGGTTCAGCAGCCAACAATTTACCCACTAGACCATGTTTCATGTATGAGACAAATAGAATATGCTCCCGGTGGGCGCTGCACTGGCACGGGCTCAGCTCTTCATGATACAGGGCGCCCTGGAGATCTGAATGTTGATTGGCTGCCAGCGAGCTTCGCCTGGGGCTTGCTCGCGTTTATCTTCCTAATGCGCAGCCTAGCATTGGATACCCCATGTATCCCCATCTCCCCCGGGGCCTGCGACGTCCCTGCCAAACAACCATGTACAAAATAAATTATTCCACGCCACCCGGAGCCGGCCAGCCCTCAGGTAGCGCCGCTGCTGCTCCGCACGTAAGTGCCAACATCAAAGATTCAGAACGTTTAAGTTGACAATTTTTAGTTTGCTCAGCCTTGGGTCCCCCTGGGGGGTCCGGCGAGGTAATCAAATATAGATGACATGCTGAAGGACTCGTGCCGCACCGACTGCAGGCTCCGAGCTCTTCCGTGGACTGCGTTTGAATACTGGCTTCCACCAAGGAAGAGCCGTATGGACTTACAAAGGAACCAGGGCTTGTGGGCTAGCCGTGTCTCTCAAATTGTGGCAGGGCTGGGGCAGAGTCAGTCTCATTTGCAAAAGGCTCATGCGTGGCTTTCAGATCAGAGTCCACAGTTTAAAAAAAAAGTCAGTCATAGTGCCAGTTTGTTGTGAAAAACGTCCTAAACATTTGTTTTTAATATCAGCCAGACCAAATGTGTGAACGCTCAGATACGGAGTGGCTAATTTGACACAAAACAGTGTATTGTGTGAGGTGAGCTCTTAATGTGAACAAACATTCCACTAGAGAAAAAAAAGCATTAGGAATCCCAGGCAGTCTCACTTTGCCTTTGCTTGTTGTTTGTCAGTATTGGCTTTGACAATGCTTCTGAAGCATTGGTAAAACCAATAGTGGTGAGCGGCCATGTTGAACTGATATTTTCTATACTTCCAAGAAGGCCATTTCATTGTGTGCCACAAGAGGAAAAAAAAGATTATGAACCAATTCAGAGACTCATTTTAGCTCAGTGACTTGGGGGGTCAGCACCTCTTGTAGTTCAGAGAACACTACCCACTGTTGCGTCTGGACTCTCTGGAGCCTTCCCTCCGTCTGTCCCCTCTCCCCGCTCCGCCCCCTCCCCCTCACGCAACGTCACACACCCGAAGCCTCACACCCCCTCACTCACACTCACCCTCACACCCCCTAACCCGCACACCGCCTAACACTCACACCCCCTAACGCTCACACCCCCTAACAATCACCCCCTAACCCTCACCCCCTCACTCTCACCCCACACCCTCACCCCCTCACTCTCACCCCACACCCTCACCCCCTCACCCTCACCCCCTCACCCCCCCACCCTCACCCCCTCACCCCCCCACCCTCACCCCCTCACCCTCCACCCTCACTCACCCTCAACCCCTCACCCTCACACCCTCAACCCTTCACCCTCAACCTCTCACTCACCCTCACTCACCCTCAACACCTCAGCCTCACCCTCACTCACCCTCGCCCTCACTCACCCTCAACCCCTCACCCTCACTCACCCTCACCCTCACTCACCCTCAACTCCTCACCCTCACTCACCCTCACTCACCCTCACCCACCCTCACCCACACTCACCCTCACTCACCCTCAACCCCTCACCCTCAACCCCTCACCCTCACCCTCAAACCTTCACCCTCAACCCCTCACTCACCCACACTCTCACTCACCCTCACTCAGCCTCAACTACTCCCCCTCACCCTCACTCACCCTCAACCCCTCGCCCTAACTCACCCTCACTCACCCTCAACACCTCACTCACCCTCACCCTCACTCACCCTCAACACCTCACCCTCAACCTCAACCACTCACCCTCACTCATCCTCACTCACCCTCACTCACCCTCACTCTCACTCACCCTCAACCCCTCACCCTCACTCACCCTCACTCACCCTCACTCACCCACCCTCACCCTCACTCACCCTCAACCCCTCACCCTCACACAGTGCAATAGGTCTCAGACCATTTCAGTTAGAGCTTTTAGAAATGTTTATGGCTTTTTTTATTTGTAATTCTTTAGCATTGGCTACAGGAAACAAAAATGCTAAACATTTACAAAAAAACCCATAAACAATTCTAAAAGCACTAACTCTAATGGTGCGAGACCTATTGCATTTCCAATGCTTGTTGACTTTTTCTACCTAGTGATGTTCTCAGTCAAAAACACGCCCCCCAGTCTGAAAAGAACGGGGCTTACAGACGCAGCCAGCCTCGAGGCAGGTCACTCAGGGAAGAAGCGTCGTCAGCGGCAGGAATTCACCCTCAGGCCACTACAGTTGGCCGCTCCCGGGTTCCTCCCAACGCTCGTGTGCCACCTCTTTTTTTTGGCTGCCCTATCAGCTGATCGGTGCCCCGGCAGCACTGTTTCGCATGTACCTGACTCCATTAGGTCTTGTGCGTTTCTCCCGCCGATAGCCTTTTCGCCGAGGGGGGGGGGGGGGGGGGACATTCACCGCCGCCCGCCGCAGCGATGAGTGTATGTGCGCTGGGCTCTTTAATACAATTTTTTATGGCCTTCATATATCCCATACTAATGCCCATTAATTCCAACACCGCCCATAGGAATGTCCAGCACACGCGATCGAATGCCTTGGTGGCATCTATAGTGAACACCGCCAAGGGAAACGATCCACACACTCTCTCTCTCCCATTTTAAAAATCTTGAAAAGGTTTGATTGTTTTACAAAATATTGTATTTTTCTCACTTAGCCTCTAGGATTCTCCCTGATTGTTTTATAATGTATTTTAACATTATGTGGCAGAGTGATTGTCTGGAAATCTGAAGCTCATCCTCCTCCATCTTACTGACAAAGCTATGCCCCTGCTGGTGTGTAATGAAATCCTGCACGGTGCGATTTCTGCTCTGTACTTGTCTGTTAAATTGGTGATTTGATTTCTTCTTAGGTAGGTCTTCTTAGTCAGAGTACCTCTAGTGTGGTTTTTATTTTGCATATCTCCTTCCTTTAAGAAGTGTGTTCCAGGAGTGAGATGTCTTTCGTTTGTGTTTTCTGTATTTCTATTAGAAGGGAGTGTCGGGTGCGCGTGTGTGTGGGCCTGTGCGCAAGGGCACTGCGTTGATTTGCAGTTAGTGCCGGGTTGTTACAGAGGCAGCAGACACAGTACAGGCAGCATCCACCTGATTCTTACTACTAAGCCCATGTGGCACCACTTGGTGTCGCAACTTCATGAAATGTTCACACCTGTCTATCTAGGCTCCCATGGGAGCCAAATTGCCTTATTAACTGGTAACCTCTAATAGCAATCTTTTTCAATCTAGAGTGTATGGCTTTGAAAAGTAATGATATGTACACAGCCAAAACGTGCAGTTCATTTTAATAACAAGTTCAAAAAGAGCAGGGAAAATGTTAGATTTGAGGTGAATGGGAGGGTGACATTGAGGCTGATATTCTGTCTTTCAGATACGAGGAGGATTGGCCTTAATATAATCTCACAACCAAGGTCAGAATTCCAGACCACCTGCTGGGCTGAGCCTGATACACGTAGTTAGAGAGAGATACAGAACTCAGCCTTGATAAAGGCCATAGACCTGGTTGAGCTCTTGGCATGGGCCGAAACATGTTGGCAAAGACACACTCGGGTTAATTGAGGCCAAAACTCAATTAAAAAACGTTTTATTCAAACCCCGGTAACCTACAAATAAAGAATTTGTTTGGGTACACCGAGAGGTATTTTTAACTTTCCCCTTTTATCTGGATCCCTGTTTATCCAGTTAAACATTATCTAAGAACTCCCATCTTTTTAGTTGAGTCTGCACTGATGGTATCAACCCACCCAGAAGTGGATTGGCGCCAACAATGAAGCATGTCTCAATAAAGTGAGTGAATCATCTATTTCAATATTTTTGGATACCTTGGCAGACCTAGGAAGCAGCATCCACTTCAGACTTTGTACGACTTCTTTTAGTTCCACATCGCCCAGTTGCCTGACTGTGAGAATACTGTGCCTGATATTACCTGAGAGAGGAGGGCTGGAGTGTACAGTAGAAGTTTCACCCTTGTGAAGCTCTCTGGGATAACTGTTGTAGGGGCCTGGTTTCTTCCTGAGTCGAAGGTCTCTGATGTACACATGTCTAGCATAGATTGAACAAGGTTCTCAATCTGAGTGAATGTGCTCTTTTCTTGGTATCCGGGATCAGGAATAGCACCCATGGTAGAGGGAAAGCAAAGAACCTGGACTTTACTTAGTCTCAGTGACATAAACACAAACAGTAACAAGCATTGACAAAAACAATAGGTTTGCCTATGAGAGATCTATTGGCTTTGCCAGTATTTTTTAGACATGTTGCATAGCAGCAAAAGTGCCATGACACATTCAGCGTTGGCTGCATCATGATGCTAGCATTTTCTTTACTTTCAACCATGTTCCACTGCAGCGAGGTCGCTGCTGTACAGACTGACTAAATATTTGGAAAAAAGTGATATAACGAGGCCTGCGCTGGCTGCAACAACGCACTTTTTTTATGACGGACGGGGTAACAAAAAAGAACGTGGGGGAATGGGAGAAATGGGGCTAGTAATAGTGAAGCAGGAGGGATGGGGCAAGCAACAACAAATCGGCAGGGGGTGGGAAGTACAGGGCAAGCAACAAGATTGCTGGAGGGGGTGGTATGGAGAATGAAAGCAACAATGAAGTGGGAAGGGATGGGAGGGATGGAGAAAGCAGAAAGGTTACAGGAGCTGGTGGGAGAGACAGAAAGAAGCAACCAGGGTGCAGGAGGGGGTAGGAGGGACGAGGGCAAGTACCAAAGACATGGTAGGGGGTGGAGGGATGAATCAAACAACAGGGACATAAGAGGGATGGGGGAGACGGGGAGAGGTAGAGCGGGCCTGCAAACACACGTATAATATAGTAAAAATAAACAAGCGCTAGTATATGTATTAGGCTTTGCCTACGTTATTAATATTAAAACTTTTTTGCTGTAAGTTGTAGCTTGGTGAATAGTTGTGCAATATAAGTGACTGAAACTCCATACAAGTGTTATGACTTCGTTTTTTAAACAAGGCAATATATTGTGCTGTTACTGGTGGTATTATAAAATGAGGAGTTTTTACAAATAGGGTAGTACATGTATGGTGACAGAGGGTGGTAACACATACAATTGCTTTTGGTGCCATGTGAATCCAAGCGCCAGCCCTAAGGTTACTTTCTAGCCATCAAAAGAGCTTGCTGATCATGGGCATTGGCACAGTGCGCTCTGTACTAGAGTAACAGGGGTTCAGCAGGTTTGGGTTCAGATGAATTGACAGAGTTACTGCAGCAGAAGAATAGCAGGGAGTGCTGCTAATCTAGATGTGCAGGCCTCCCTGTTCCCGAATGAAAAACGCACGGCAAATCTAAACTGAGAAGAGTTGACAGACCCCTTTTTTAGGTCTCGGCCTGCGTAGGCTGCGCTTGCGCAGACTCGCTGGCGAGATTTTATGTTTCTAGAGACGCCCCACTTCTCCATTGGCTGGCTTCCTAAACGGAGGCCAGCCATTGGAGAAGAGGGGCGTCTGTCCATTTAAGCTCCGTCTTTTTCAGATTCGGGGGCGTGTTTTTTCATGTTCTTTCTCTCCTCTTCCCATTGGCTGGAATTTTACATTCCAGCCAATGGGAAGAGCAGAGAGAGAAAAAAAACGCCCCCCAGTCGGAAAATGACGGCGCGTTTCTCTGAGGCATTTCTGCTTGACCTCAGAGAAACATGGTGGTGTGGAGCGCTCCTCTAATAGCGAGCGCTCGAGCGCTCGTTTCTCTGGTATCCCTTGTTACCCATTGTTTCTGAATGAGAGCTACAGGCATACACCGGTGAATTTTAACTAAGGATAAAATTCAAAATCGTAATCGTACTGACAAGCAATGGTTACCACGTTACTAAATCTTTTGCATTGGCACTTGTTGGAAGGCGACAAGCCGCTAAGTCTATAGTTGATTTTATTTAATGGCTTTGTGTCGTGTACTTTGAATAAAGACCCATTTAACACCACCAAAAAAAAATCAGTTCGGGTGTGTCACGTGACCCGGAAATAGACGCATGTAGACCGGAAATGACACGTATGCTAGCCAGAGGCAGACACATCAAGACAGAGGAGCGGTCCCGGCCACAGCCTTCGGCGCGCGGTGGTGGAGGCGTCGCTGCAGGGTCTCCCGGGGGAGCTGCGGGGACGCGAGGGGCTCGCAGGCTCGAGAAAGGTAACGGAGCGCAGGGGCTGCAGGCGGCTCGGGAAGGAAGGGATGCTTTCAGACATTGTGAGTGGACTGTATCACAACTGGGGGAGGGCGAAAGCCAATGGGGAGGGGCTGTCAGTGGGGCGTGCATTCCTCTACCAATGAGGAGACGAGGGCCCATGAGTGTCTGCGGCCAGCAACAAATGACAGGAATCTATGGCCCATCTATCTATCAGCATGTTTGTTTTGCAGCTCTAGAAGGGAGTGAGCCCAACACCATTCAGCTAGTCGCACGTTAGTTACTTTATCCTTAAATTGGCATATTCACTTCTTAATCTACTAATTTAACAAGGAACGTATTCGTCCAGCATCCTTTTACTTTTCAATCCATCAGCGTAACCAGTTGTTTATTGTCCGGCCTTTTGAGGCCTCATCTATTCATCAGTGTTTCCCATACACAGTGGTTTATCTCTGCATCCACCAGAGCCCCCTCCCAATTGTTAATCATCTCGCCTATAAGAAACTGTTTCACCTCCTTTCTTGACATGAACGCGTAGGTTCACTATGTGTTTACAGAATCATCAGTTTACCCGCCTGCCCTTACGTTCTCCATTCCCTTCTCATAAATTAACTTATCAAACTTTCGAACTATAAATACCTGTTGAGGTCAACTCAATCTATCAGTCCAGAAACTCCTCGATTTATCCCTACGTGTGTTTGTATGCTCTTCATCAGTTTAGCTGCATGCCAATCAATCCAGCCCTCTGCCCATGTGCCCATCCAATCACCGATTGTCCTGCCACACATTTCCATATCCATGCAGCTCAAACCAGTCTCACCCACATCTGTTGGTTAATTTGTCTATTAGTCTGTCATTTAATTCGTCGGCCCATCTATTTAATTTGCTTCTTTGTGGAATTGCTTGCTGTTGTCTGTATCAGTGCACTCATTGATATGTCCATAGGTGTCCTCCTCCTTGCACCAGTGCATTCATTAATTTTGCTTGGCTGGTTGCCATGTGTGTGACTCTGTGTGTGTGTGGCTCAGTGTGTGTGGCTCTATGTGTGTGTGTGTGTGTGTGTGTGTGGCTCTGTGTGTGTGGCTCTCTGTGTGGGTGTGTGTGACTCTGTGTGTGTGTGTGGCCCTGTGTGTGTGTGTGGCTCTGTGTGTGTGGCTCTGTGTGTGTGGCTCTGTGTGTGTGTGGCTCTGTCTGTGTATGTGTGGCTCTGTCTGTGTGTGTGTGTATTGCTCTGTCTGTGTGTGTGTGTGTGGCTCTGTGTGTGTGTGTGTGGCTGCGTGTGGCTCTGTGTGTGTGTGGGTGGGTGCATGTGGCTCTGTGTGTGGCTCTGTGTGTGTGTGTGGGTGCAAATGCAATATGTCTCGCATTTGCGAGAGATTAAGCTATTGGCATTGTAAATGACAATGCCATTTATTTATATGTTTTAAAAACAAAAATAATGTCATGAGCAATGCCAATAGCTCTAACTTTAACAAAGACGAGACCATTGCATTGTAAATGCTTGTTTTACATAGTCATATTCCAAATGCATTAAATAAAGTGCTTTACATGAGCATCAGGTTCCATTACTCAAGACCAGGCTTTTTCAGGAATTTCGAAATTAAGAAATTTACCTAGAATCACAGGATGTAGTCTAGTCGATGCCGAGGCTCAAAGCCAAGTCCCAGAGTTCTGAAGTCAGGAGCTCTGCAGATTAGCCCACATCTCTTTCACAATGCTGCGTGTCCTGGTGCAGAAAGTCAGGGTGTAGAAAGCACTGGCTGAGCTCTGCGAGTATAGACTACACGGAGATGATAGCTAAAAGTATGCAGCGCATAGAATCGTCCTCAAGTCATAGGCATTACGAGGCGCAGTGGGAGGATGTTGTGATAGCTCTTTCCTGAAAATGCAAGAGGAGCCCGAGTGGGGAAAAAGCATTAATTACAATTTCACAGCACCACACAGAAGTAACATTACCAAGTGTGAGAGGAGGACGGACATGCAGAAATCATCCCAGTGTGCTGTAAACACTCACTTTTCATCGACTCTAAAGTGGGCAGTACCATTGCGTCACAGGGGAGTGCAAGCCACTCTGCTGAATTGACGAGAAAGCAGTTCACGTCTAAATTTAATGTTCAGAATCATTCTGCTCGTGAAGGCTGCGTAAGTGCGACCGCTCACAGTGTTGGAGAGCGTGCAACATTGAACAGTCTGCGTGTGCCTCATATTTAAAGAAAGACCAGGGCACACTGCGAAGAGGCACATGTATGTGCGGAATCTAATGTCAGTGAAGGGGAGGAGCGCAATTACTACAATCCAGCAGCTGTAGACCACAGTTCCCTTTGCAGCCGCGGCCGGTAGTGGGATTACCGGCCGGGCGGTGACATGGGGAGGGGGAGGGGCAGGGTGGGGGTTAGTAATGTATGGATTACGGACTTTAAACGGTAAGTAAACATAAAAATAAATAAAACAAATTTTGTTGCACACACTGCAATGCAAAATGCGATGCAGTGTGTGCACCGAAATTCGTTTTATTTATTTTTATGTTTACTTACCTTTTAAAGTCCGTAATCCGTACATTACTACCCTCCACCCTGCCCCTCCCCCTACTCACGTCACCCCCTGTCCGGTACTCCCACTACTGGCCGCGGCTGTCCTTTTGAGAGTGGTGCCGCGTTGTGATCTCTCAGCTATGCCCACACTTCAAAGGCAGATGAAAACAGTACTCGGGCCACAGGAGCCTGATAAGTGAAAAACACACGTGGAAAAACAGGAAACAGTATGCTACAGCCAATACAAATGGAGGAAAAGTCAGTGGCAAGCACAGGAACCAATGAAAAGCAAGGGGGTGGGATACAAACCTCTTTTAAGATTTATATTAACCATAGATTTCACAAGCACAGCAAAAGCACTGTGCAGGCGAAGCCTAAAAATTCCCTCTACAAGCATACGGCCAGTGGAAGGCCACTGGCTGCAGATAGGAAGCAGTACTTGGTCCATGCTCCATCGAAGACAGGAACACACAAAAAGATAGCTGAAGCAGGACACCTTGACCAATGAGAAGCAAGAAAATGAGAGCAACGTCAAAGTCAAACAGTGGTAAATAATGGTACGTAAGAGACATTTTCTAATCTCATTTTAAGTTTTTTTTTTGTTTATACATGATTTCACAATGACAGCACATGTGCTGGTGCCGTTGAAAACTAAAAAGATTATAAACACAAAAAACAAGCAAAGTCAATAGGTCTCGTGTTTGGGACCTATTGGCTTTGCCAATGCTTATAGGCAGACTGCACAACACCCCTGCAGCACAGGTAAATAATTAAACAAAAAGAACCTTTGACGCTACCCTTTTTAGGTAGAGCTATTTATAGCTCTTAACTATTGTAGGGGAAACAACACTCTTGAACAAGCGGATTCCTCCCAATGCATGTTGTCTACTGAAGCGTGACGCTTCGCCAGCGCGCTTGGCCTCACTCACACCCCATATGCTCTTTCCCTCCCACTCGCTTGCTCCCCTGGTCCCCCGGCCCCCCCCCCACCTGACTTGAAAGGAAGCCTCGCACACCAACATTTGTCTCTCACACCACCAGACATCAAAGGCTGCTGCTCCCCCGCCCATCCACCTCCCCACAGCAATGCCGAGAGCGTGTTTTATAAGATTAACCCTGTTACTTTCGTTTCTCTCTATTTCTTTCCCTCTGGACTTTCACCGCCAATCTTGCCGTCTTCCTCACTCCTTCTTTCCTACCAGGTTTCTTGTTTGTTAAACTCCAGAAGCATGCACGATGTGCTTTAAATGGGGGTTAATTTAGCAAAAAATATATATGTGTTTAGATCGCACAACGTACTGTTTCTTTTAACATTGTATGTTTTTATTATCTTATAGCGCGGCACATCGGTAATAGCGCCAGCGCATCTTCTTTTTAAAATGCGGGTTGATTTTACAAATATATATATTTATGTTTGCAATGCGGGACGCCTTAAGCATAGGGTCCTGCGTCTTGCTTTTGTTAGGCTTTTATTCTGTGCACACACTACGATCCCGGTCTTTTCAGGGCAGCCAATGCTGCCTCACAACCCCCTCCATGCTGATTTAACAACAGTAGGGTGTGAGGCACTGGGTGGAGCGCACATGTGTGTTGCTCCAAGCAACCCTCACCCGCGGATGCTTTTCACCAGTTAGACAATTTCAGCTCGCGGCTATGGGTGTGTAGGTGGGGGCTCTCAGCCCACTGAAATCACACAGTTAAGACAGAGACTGTCTCCCATCGCTGTGCCGCTCTTTCCACCGACACTCAACCTCGCCTTTCAATGCTACGAACCTTCTTTTTTGGGCAGTTTATTAATTATGCTAGGTAATGGATACCGCGACTTGCTTTACCTGCCAGATGTTTGAGCCAACCAGTGTCCGTTGTGTGCAAAATATCTTGCCAACTTGGATTAATACAGTAAGACACTATCTTTCAGACTGCTTGACTGTATGTCAAATACCCTGTGGGGCTTTCCACCATTGCTTGTTTTGTTATCCGCCGCTCAAACACACTCCTATGGACACCGACTGCAGGGACAGTGGCACGTTGGAGGAGCAGCCCCCCACTATTTGCTAGGTAAGCCCTATCTCTCACGGGTCCCTCTAGCATTAATAATATGTTGTAGTGATTAGATCGAATGAATCCCCTTGCTTTTTTGCAGACGGTTGCCAGCACAAGGCGTAGCAAATCCTTGAGGATTGCTTCATATGGGTCACATAAATCGGTAAGCAGACAATGCAATTGTGTTGGGAATTCTGCTTATTATTAACATGGTTGCGCACAACATTTGGACAGTTAATGTAGCTCGTAATAATTGGGAGCTGCAGACTTAGACACACATTGAGTTATGCTTCAAAGTGCTTGTTTGCTCACAGAGTCACGCTTGATCTCACTCATGGCACGAATATGAGATTTGGCAACACTTTTTTAATCACACTGAGCACGCACTATAGTTTACCTTGACTTGATGTAATTTCACATTCTTCATGGGCAGCTACCCAGTGCTAAAAAATGCTGACAGTGCATGGAAAAGTCGTGCTGTCTGCACAAACATATTTTTGGCTACGTTAACCTGTGACCTTGGCAGTATCGTAGCACCCAAATATTCAAAAGAACTTATGTATAGTGAATGGCATGCTCGTCTACGCAATAACTTATAATAGGTGATTTTAATGAGCGCCGCTCTCTTGGGTCAAGTGCCCATAAGCCATCCTAGTAAAGCAATCGGAACAACGTTTTAGAGCAATGAATATGTACATCAGATGGTATGTGTGCTGTCCAACACCCCTTTAGTGATCCTTCACCTCATCATTCTGCATCTCCACGCCAACCCTTCTTTCACCCCTCTTCTCTCCTTTCTCTTTCCTACCCTCTATCTATCCTCCTTATTACCTTCCCACAGCATCACTCAACACTACAGCATCACTCAGCACCACTCAACGCCAAAGCACCACTCAACGCCACAGAACCACTCAACGCCACAGAACCACTCAACACCACAACACCACTACAGCACCACTCAACGCCACAGCATCACTCAAAGCAACAGCATCACTCAGCGCCACAGCATCACTCGGCACCACTGAATGCCACAGCACCCCTCAACGCCACAGCGCCACTCAATGCCACAACACCACTCAATGCCACAGCACCACTCAGCACACAGCATTCCTCAATGCCACAGCATCACTCAATGCCACAGCATCATTCAATGCCACAGCATCACTCAACACCACTCAATGCCACAGCACCACTAAATACCACAGCACCACGAACACCACAGCACCACTCAACACCACAGCACCACTCAACACCACAGCACCACTCAACACCACAGCACCACAGCACCACTCAATGCCATAGCATCACTCAATGCCACAGCATCACTCAACGCCACAGCATCACTCAGCACCACTCAACGCCACAGCACCACTGAATGCCACAGCATCACAGCACCACTGAATGTCACAGCACCACTCAGCACCACTGAAGGCCACAGCATCACTCAGCACCACTGAAGGCCGCAGCATCACTCAGCACCACTGAAGGCCGCAGCATCACTCAGCACCACTGAAGGCCACAGCATCACTCAGCACCACTGAAGGACACAGCATCACTCAGCACCACTGAAGGCCACAGCATCACTCAGCACCACTGAACGCCACAACATCACTCTCTGCAACCATTCAACAACAACTGGTTCTAATATGTTCTCTCAATGTTTCAAGCTTTATTACAAATGTCACAAAAATATGTTAGTATTTCACCGCTGTTCTTGGATTTTCATCACAATAAAATACACTGAACAAAGTTATTTACAAAAGTTTAAGCTATTGCCATTATAAATTACAATAACTTTTATTTAAGTATTAATTATCAAAAAAATAAAAGCCATTGTTATTTGTAATATTAATACATCTAAGTCAAATGCTATAGGTGTCACGTTTTCAAAAGTTAAAACTATTGGCATTGTAAATGACAAAGCAATTAATTTCGCTATTTTCAAAACCAACACATCAATAAAATATTTGTCATTTACAATACCAATAGCTCAAAATTTCCTAATGCGAGACCTATTGCATTGCAAATGCTTGTTTTCTATATCGTTACCAATCCGATTTGGACTGATAATTGAAAACAAATAAAATCTGGGAAAGCTTGTTTTATGTTTAGGTGAATGGAGAGGATGCAACAAGGGGCTTGGACTCAGTGAGTAAAAGGAGAGCGTGTTTTTACGCTTGTAAAAGTAACACAAAGCGCAGAGTGAGGTACTGATTCTGTTGAAGTGTGAGTAAACACAGAAAAAAAACTTCGGGTGTACAGAAGGGTCAAAGAGCAGAGAGTAAGTCGCTAAGGGTATTTTAGAGCTACATCATGTGAAATATCTCCTGAGAAGAGTATTGGATATTCACGAATATCGGGTGCCTTAATTTTTTTGTTAGTTGAGACGCATATGACAAACGTTATCCGCCTCTTCTAGGCGGCACCGAGTGAGTTAACCAAATTCACCACTAGTGGCTTGTTAGTGTTAAAGTCCCTGGCCCGATAAGTGTCACTTGTCTTGATACCCATTCTTTGGTGCAGTTTATAGGTATGCTTCCTTGTCACTATTTTTGTCACTTCAGATCTGAAAACAAATAGGCAATTCTCAGCAGACATGAATAGAAAATGCCCCTCCTCCTTCGCAGAGTCCTCCCATGGATAGTGTTATGCAGGGCTTTAAGTGGGCCGGGTCTCACCGGTGCTAAGCACCAGCAGTTTTTTAAAGGGGACCTCGAATCGAGAGCTCACACTGCTCACTTCTCACTAGTGGAAAAGTGAGGGCATGACGTCATGCCAGGTGAGGTAAGAGTTGCAGGGGAAGGGAAATCCTTTAAAGTGATCCATTTTCTCTCTGGATTTTCCTTCTCTTTTTGAAACTCAGGAGTAGCAAAATTGTCCTGGTGTCACCAGGGCTGTAAGTGGAAGCTTTTTGAATATTATATACAAGCCATAGTTGCTGCTTATTTATCTTAACCAACTAACAACCATTGACAAAGCCAATAGTTCTGTGTTTAGGTATGATGTTACTTGTATCATATATCTGAATGCAATGACAGAGACAGCAAAATACAAGTCGGGCGGCACACTATGCTAAGCACAGATTTTTAGCTTATGTGTTTTTAAGCTATGCCCTTCATTACATTGATAACGCCCCTTTGAGAGACCCTCCAGTTTTTTCATCCAACTTAAAGCTCTGGTGTTATGTCTCAGCCCATTTCACACGTATTCTGTTTGACAGAGGACACTTCTAAAGAAGCAAAAGTGGTACAATGTGAGAAACAGGCTCCAGCCAGCCCCTTTACGGATCATTAACTCACAACTGACTCTTCAAGAGGCTTATCTGCCCTGCTCACCAGAGACATTAACAATAATAAAGTGAAGTGGGTCCATGCACCTGCTCCAGGAACCTCTATGCTGGCCTTGACAAATGTAATCCTCACGAACAACCTAAGCGCATCACCTTCTCAATCTCTGCTAAAGTTTGGTGCAGACACCTGTGTTTGACCTGTAGGAATGACGCCCTGCACCTGCTTTCGTTGCCTGCTAAGACAGTGCATTGGGTCAGCGCACTCAATAAAGAGGGTGGATGTGGGTGTATGTGCAGTGCACGCGTCTTGAACAGTTGCACCTTTTAGGAAGCCTGTTCGTCCAGCTCTGCCAGCTGGCTGCTTCTATAAGATGCTTGGTGAATTAACGCAACTGCTAGAGAGTACTGCGCCGTGTTCCTAAAGACAGAATCAAGCACAACTCATTTGCAAGCCAACACATTGCAACACCACCACATAAGACCTTCTACAAAATTCTCAAATTGTAACCCTTGTATCCTGCTTGTTGTAAAGCGCCATTTGGCCATGTCCTCCTATATGCAATTGCAAAAATATGTCTGGAGGGTTTGAGCAATGGAGACAGATTTTGAAATGTGTAGGAAATATGGTCGGCGCACCCTGCATGCATCAGGGGCGCCATTAGTCACGCCATGGGCAGGTGCAAGCTGGAAGTGGCCGGTTCTGGTGCCTCTCGCGAGCATGGAGTGATGTCATCAGAGTTTGCCTCGACCAAGACCATGGAACAACTCATCGCAGATTAGGGAAGCTGCAGCAGGAGCCACGTCGCAGAAAGGACACCCACCCACCCTCACCTAGGAAAAAGGCTGAACAGCAGACTTTTTAAGCAAACGGAAAAGGGGGCTACCCAAAACATTGTACTAGAGTGCTGATTTTGTCCCCTTGTAAGGGTATTCATCACTGGGGGCATGGGGCTGGGAGGAGGGGGGGGGGGGGACTGACCTGCTGGTGGTCCTAGATCTTGCTGCCCTACCCTGAGTTGACCGAATTGACAGGAGTTGATGATTGAAGGGGACTTCACCCCGGCAGGGACAGAGCGTTATGCAGTGCCCTGGTGTTGTGTATTTTGTATCAAACTGTGGGACATAGGTGCAATCCCCTATCACCACCACAACGTCACTTTTCTAGACGTTGTGGTTGCTATAGGAGGTTAGCCTTATTTAGCAGGCAGTGTTAAGCCATTTAATGTGGCTTAACACTGCCTGGTAAATAAGGCCCCCTTTCATGCTATTGTTAGCGTGAAAGGGGTGGGCTGTGTGTGTTGTGGTGGGGGTTCCACCACAACCCCATTGATTTTGACGCTGCCCCCTATGTACAAGGGCAGCGTACACAGGAGGCAGCACCAAAATTAAAACCAGGGAAAACCTGGTCTTAAATTGACGAAACGAGGAGAAATGCACTGTTTCTCCTCATTTTTTCTTTTTCCATGTGTCCTGCCTTGTGCAGCACACATGGAAAAATCAAAATGCAATGGTTTGTTGATGTGCAGGAAGGCCCCCATTTCTGTACATTTTGTGACTTTCATGTGTGCTGCTTTAAGCAGCCTTGCGTTTCAGAAGTGGCGGAGAGAGACATGAACCAATGACGGCTAACACCTCACTCCACTACTTCATTGTACATAAGCCCCCTGTGCGTATTCCACAACCCTCTGTGATACCAAGGGGAAGCTTGCATTCAATGGATGTTGATTAAGTTTGAGCGGTGAACTCCACTCTACTCGCTTAGTTTGCAGAGTTTTCCACACTCTGTGTTACGTGGAGCTTGCAGAGTTCTGAGGTTTTTTTCCTCGCTCGTGTTCGTCAACATCAAGTTGGCGAGCGTGGAAAATCAACCTCCCGGCGGGATTTCTCAACTCAGGCGGTCAGATTTCTCATTGTGAGTGGTCGCGTATGCTCGCGACCACTCACGTTGAGAGACCGTACTTTCGCGTTATGAAAGCTGCCGCTCGAGTAAAAATCTACTTGAGTGCAAGAAAGGAAGCGGCGCCCACTTGCTCTCTGCATGGTGCCGTTTGCGATGATTGCACAGTGCGCACAAGCACCTGGCACTATAAATCACTGTGATCAACATTTATCTAACGCACTCCGGTGCTCGCTGAGCTCCGCGTAGCACGGCAGAGTTTTTTTTGCACTTCGTGGAGTTCCACCAAGCGGAATTCCGCAAACTCTGCCAACATGGTTTCTCAGGTACCCTTGGGAGGAACGTCTGTTGTTGGCACCATGTGCTTACCCCTGCAGGGGATGTATATTTGAAAGAATTGTTCTGACATGATGGCATTCTGGGGGGTGCCACTGCAAGGGGAATTCCTCCAAAATGGGCCTTGTACAATGTATAATTCAAGAGGCAAGTGCAGCTGGTGCGCTGCTTTGCCTTATCTTGTTTCCTTTTGTTTTTATATCTGCCGTTTTCATTCCTTCAATGGATTTGTGAAAGGAACTACGTCTTGGGAGAACCACATAAAGGTGTTTATCTCTCTCTCCCCCGGGACCCAAGGAAGGGTGCCTGAAGGGAGGTGGGGATGATGCAGTTTAATTTGTTGCACGGAGACTTACACTTTGTGAGCGCACTAGGGACCCATATCTCGCACACTGCCTCTGCCAATACAGAGATAGTGCCTCGAAGAGAGACACCCGGCGCAGACCGCCTTTTCGAGGACGCCCCCAGGACTAGCAGAGGGACAGTTGGTGGTCTTACAGGCACTACAGCAGCCCAGATGCTGCAGGCAGGGGACTTCCTTCCTTCTGCACCAGCATGACGGGCCCACAGTGCCTGGGCTCTGCACCAGCATGACAGCCGCGCAGTGCCTGGGCTCTGCACCAGCAGGACTGGCCCTGCACCAGCATGACGGGCCCGCAGTGCCTGGGCTCTGCACCAGCAGGATAGGCCCACAGTGCCTGGGCTCTGCACCATCATGACGGGCCCGCAGTGCCTGGGCTCTGCACCAGCATGACGGGCCCGCAGTGCCTGGGCTCTGCACCATCATGACGGGCCCGCAGTGCCTGGGCTCTGCACCATCATGACGGGCCCGCAGTGCCTGGGCTCTGCACCAGCATGACAGCCGCGCAGTGCCTGGGCTCTGCACCAGCAGGACTGGCCCTGCACCAGCATGACGGGCCCGCAGTGCCTGGGCTCTGCACCAGCATGACGGGCCCGCAGTGCCTGGGCTCTGCACCATCATGACGGGCCCGCAGTGCCCGGGCTCTGCACCAGAATGACAGGCCCACAGTGCCTGGGCTCTGCACCAGCATGACGGGCCCGCAGTGCCTGGGCTCTGCACCAGCATGACGGGCCCGCAGTGCCTGGGCTCTGCACCAGCATGACGGGCCCGCAGTGCCTGGGCTCTGCACCAGCATGACGGGCCCGCAGTGCCTGGGCTCTGCACCAGCATGACGGGCCCGCAGTGCCTGGGCTCTGCACCATCATGACGGGCCCGCAGTGCCCGGGCTCTGCACCAGAATGACAGGCCCACAGTGCCTGGGCTCTGCACCAGCATGACGGGCCCGCAGTGCCTGGGCTCTGCACCAGCATGACGGGCCCGCAGTGCCTGGGCTCTGCACCATCATGACGGGCCCGCAGTGCCCGGGCTCTGCACCAGAATGACAGGCCCACAGTGCCTGGGCTCTGCACCAGCATGACGGGCCCGCAGTGCCTGGGCTCTGCACCAGCATGACGGCCCGCAGTGCCTGGGCTCAGGCCCTAATCTAGGGCCTCAGATGACGTTCTATGGGGAGAGCAGATCGATGTGCAGATTAAAAGGCACACGCAAGCCTTGTATCAGTCTGCAAACATCAGGGTGTGGAAAATAAAGTAAGAAAAGCACAAACCAATAGAGCACAATTCCGTTCTTTTCACTGAGTCGGTTGTACAGCTTCAAAGCAAAACAATCGTCAAGTAAAAATTGACTTTATCTGTATCAAACATTTTAACAAATGTTATGGGGTGGGGTGAGCAGGGGCAGCTTCTCTGCTAAGGCAGAGGAGCATTGCCCCACTGGTTTTCAGCACTGCAAAAAAGGAGAAATAAAAAGATAATAACACGCTGTAATTATAATTGTATTTTCCGTGATGAGTCAGTTCAGCGGGATGAGGCTGGGACGGAGTGGTTGGGACACTTTCTAAGTGCGTATGATTGCCAAACAGTCATGGACACTTAGCATGTTCTCCACCGGACTGCAATACACAGCCTGGGTGGAGAACATGCACAGGCTCTCACTACCTGACCAGTCACAGTGCTGCTGACAGCAGGATTGTGATTGGCTTAGGGGAGTATGGGAGCCTGTATGCTTTCGGTCCACACAGAAGCCGAGGACACAGAGGATTGAGGAGAGGTGGCGGCCAGCTGGGCGGCCCGCTGGTAAGTGATATATATATTTTTTTTACCACATCCGTGCGGCAGGAATTTTAGCACTGTGCTGAACATTCCTTAACTGGGTGTGGTCGTGACGGAACCATTCCGTCATCAGCACAGCTCAACCGTGACTGATGACGGAATGGTTCCGTCACCCGCATCGAAAGGGTTAAACCCCCCCCCCCCCGCTCCACTACTTCTGGCTGGGAGCAGCCGCCACTGTGTCAGAGCCTGGAGGGATTTTGCTGCTGTTGATAATCATGATTACAGATGGAAAGAGGAAGAAAATCTTCCCAACAGAAACTACAACTCAGAGTATCAAACTTCTTTCCCCCCCCCATTTCTGCAGCTTGACTGGTGTAGGGAACAAGGCATTTGGACCACATCGCACCATCACTCATCTCACTAGACAGCCTCCCCTTGAAGCAGGAAGCCTCTTTACACTTGCTTGCATCGTGCACAAAGCCCATCGCTGTGGAACTCCAAAATGTCTGGCACAAAGATTTGTCAGATTTGGAGGCGCTTGCTCCCTCAGAAGCACCGACTCTTTACTCCTTGAACCACCAAGATTTGACAAATACAGAATTTCACCCCGTTTTTCGTGGGTAATGATCCCAGATTTGTGAAATTCTGTTCCATTGGAGACCCGTATGGACACACCCAATAAACCTCTAGAAGAACGGGAAATGTTTACCAGTCGCCAGATACCTACGAGACTAACCTTTGATGCTGTCCGACACCACCATCCCTTCCGCACCTGACTACCCTGCTGCTCGCCTACCTCCTAAACTATTTGTAATTTCCTGACCTTTAGGAGCCAATTACGATGCCGTGCGGACCCGAGTCTGTCCGGCATCACTCTGGAAATAGAAACAACCGACCTCCAGTCATCGGTTCCAGCCTAGGGATTAGAATGCAACCGAAACCCTGTTCAGTCACAATCCCATACTTTACTATGAGAACATGCATGCTCTCAAAGCAAAGAGCAGAGGTTTAGTTCATTCCTGCACCCGGTGGTAGGCACCTAGAGGATCCTGCCACCAGGTGCAGGGATCAACAGGGGGACAAGCCATTCAGTAGCCTTGCATCAATGGGGGCCCTGCTGGGGGCCCCCAAAGACAGTTTCCCAATGCCTTTCTGTGTCTGAAAGGTCGGCACAGAAAGGCAGTGGGAAACTGCCATCGTAATCCCTCGGCTGGAAAGAGGGATAGTGTCCAAGGTATTGCTGAAGGCCTTTCGAATGGTGGACGGCCTCTCTGAGCCCATTGTCAGCCATTTGGAACTCCTGTTTGAAATAATTTCCGACCAACTCCTTCAAAATGGGTCGGTCAGAAATTATTACAAACAGAAGATTACGATGTGGTAAGGATGGCTCCGAACAAGGGTAAGAGCCATTCCTTACTACAACATAATCGGGCCCTTAGTATCATCAGTTTTATTTGTGTTACCTATAACCCTCTCGCTTTAATGTATCTCCCTTCCATTCTGCTATACTATATTTCATACTATGCAAAGCGTTCTAACGCCTTCGGGTCATGTGCGCCCTATAAAAAACTACAACAAAATAAATAAATATTTAATAGCATGCCATTTGATGGAGTCAGGATTTTTGGTAAGAAGACTTTGGGCTTTGGAGTGCTTTTAGGATAGCCATACAACAGACCGCTTCCTGGGGTTACGTTCTTCTGCTCTCTAGTTCAGCCAGCAGAACCGGAAATTCTGTGGTTACTTGAGGGGCCTTGGCTACAAACAGAAGCAGCCGGCAAAGCCTGTCCAGCAACCAGTTCAACCTTTTTGTGGCTCCAAAGGGAGAGGTGATAGCAGAAGAAGGATGGGAGGTAAGGTCATTCTTGGATCTCAGGCTTCTCCACACCTTCTGCAGGAAAGACAAGTTTAAGGACCTTCACTCAGGTCCAGACAGCCTTGGATCCTTGATGGTGTCCTTGGATGTGGCGCGTCCCTGCAGTCCCACACGCATTTCTCCCAGTTTGTAGTGGGGTCAACACACTTTCCGTTCACCATCATACCCTTCGGCCTTACCTTGGCTCTCTGTGTATTACTGAAAGTGATGTCCGTGGTCGCTGCTCATCTTCACAGTTCAGGAATGCATGTTTTCCTGTACCTCTAAGACTGACTGCTAAAGCAGTCTCACCTCAGTCAGTCTCTGTTCACTTAAAAAATGTGATTCCATTGCTGTCCACTCTGGGGCTTCTCTACCAACGTGGTTACATTCCTGGTTCTGCCTGTTTTGAGTATTCCCTTTATATGCGCCACTATGGGCACAGTGACTTTGAAAGCCTTTCCATCTCCTCAACGAGCCTTGGACATTCAGGCAATGATCCTGATGTTCTATGCTTGTGCTTTCATTCTAACCCGCATGGTTCTTGGGCTCTTTGGTCTCCTAGCCAGATGTATACTTCTGGTGCCTCAGTGCCTAATGTCTGTGCGGACATGTGGTCTCTGCAGTGGATCCTTCATCTTCATTGGACCCAACATTGAGATGCCTCTCGGCCACAATCCACTCATCAGAAGAAGGAGCCCAGGACTTTCTTTGCTAGATTGTAGATGCCAACTTGGTATGGGGCAGATCATATTGCCTGAATGAATGAATGAATAGCATTTTTATACCGCGCACAAAACTTAGCCCCAAGGGGCATCAAGGCGCCAGACAAACAAACAAAAGGTCCACATTACCAGAAAGATGAACCAGGAAGCCACTAAAGGCGCCTACACATCCAGAGCTCATTTATTGACAGAAACATTGTTTCTGGGCTTGGGAGGTCACCTGTCCAAGGTGAAAATCAAAGGACTCTGGTCTTCGGTGGAGCAATGTCACCAATCATCTATCTGGAGCTGTGCACCACCCATCTGGACCTCCAGGCTTTTCTGCCTTCCACTAGGGGCAGGTCAGTCCACTTTCTAACAGACAATATGACCACATTGTGGTACTGAAACATGCAGTCCAGTATAGGGGTCCGTGCCCTCTGTCTAGATGCTTTGAGCTATGACTGTGGCTGGATCCCCTCAGTATCTCCCAGTTAGTTTAGAGGGATTCCTGAATGCTAGGGCATACAAACTCAGCAGGCATCATCTTGGTAATCACAAGTGGCATCTGCTCTCAGTGGGGTATGCCCTAATTAAATCTGTTTGCTACCACAGAGAATAGGCCTTTTGAATCCTGGAGTTTCCTCCCCAAAATTCTATGGGAGATGAATTCCAGCCCCAGAGGAATCACAGCCTTCTTCATGGTTTCCCACCTCTGTCGCTGATCCCTCAGGTCCTAGAGGTCAGGTTCAGGAGGTATTGTGTCCAGTTCATTTCGATATCCCCAGAATAGGCTTGGTGGGTCTTGTGCTGGACCTGCTCGATTTAATCATCTGTCCTCATCTTCAACTGCTTCTTTGAAAGGACTTGCTGTCCCCACAGGGGGGCAGAGTTCTGTACCCTATCAACGCAACCTACACCTCCATGCAGGGAGATGGAGCAGAATCAACTGAGCTACTTTGACCTTCCACCAGAGATGGCGGCTGTGATTTTGGCTACTCACCTTCTATCCATCAATCAATCAGGGGGTTTATAAAGTGCGCTACTCACCCGTGAGGGTCTCAACGTGCATGGGGGGGGGGAGGGGGTGCAGCTCCTAATCATTTAAAGAGCCAGGTCTTGAGGCTCTTCCTGAAAGTGTGCAGAGTGAGGGAGCGTCTGATGTTGACTGGGAGCTCGTTCCAGGTCTTTGCTGCAATGTAGGAGATGGCTCTTCTGTATTCTCTGGTTCTGTGGATGCGCGGGGTGTCTACCAGGGCGATGTCGGCGGAGCCGAGCAACTACTTTGGCTGCTGGTCTTAATTTCTTACCTTGTGTGAGGCTACAGGTCGATCCTCCTTCAGCCATGTTGTCCGACGTTATATTGTTTAATTTCTGGTTAAAGGTTACTTCTCTCTCCTTTCAGTCATTCTCCATTTGCCTGATCAGCTCCCTTTATTCAAGTCACCTGTTGTGATGACTTTTATATATGGACTTTCATGTCTTTCCCAAGGCTCCTTTTATTATGCTGCAGTAGGACTTTAATTTGATTCTTAACTTTTTGATGTGTGCACAGTTTGGGGCCTATGAAGAGTCGCTCCCTCACACTTTTGACTTTCATCATGCTTACTTCGTATAAAGTCAGTGGGCGAATCATGCCTTCTTTTCCTCAAGCAAGGATTAAGATAAAAATTACTGAAACACTGGAAAAGTAAAAGTGCTATATCAAATGTATCAGACACTAGCCAAGCAAATGATAAACAAAGCAACGGAGGAACGAATCTGTAGCTCCCCATCCAAGACAAAAAGTTTCCATAAATTCTGACAACAAAAGTTGCCAGATTTGAGGGTACCTTTACTGATTAGGAGACTCAGACAACTTAAATAATTCGGTAATTAGGTGCCATGAATTTATGAATAATAAAATATGGGCAATACAGTCCTGTTTGGTCCAATACTGAATGGCAGTGTATAAGGGGACTGGAGACAGTAGAATTCATTCTACTGATATAGCGCGCTTGATATTGGAACCTTCTAGTGAGAGCCTCAAACTTCTTTTCCTCAACTTTAAAAAGAGTGAGCAGAGGATACTAGTGGCTTTGGGTGAGAGCAAAGCTGAAATTGAGGATAGAAGAACATCAAGAAGACGAGGCTCTGTGAGAGCCCTTTTCAAACCAACTAGCCTTAGTGGGAACAGAGCTGATCTGCAGAGGGGTTTCCCATCAGCTTGTACAAGGGTTGGTCCATGCAGGCCTCACCCCCTCCATCAAGTCATAGCAGGGATATATGAAGCCAAGCAAGAGTGCCTACCCAATGGATGCTCGGCTCTCGATACGTCTTAGGGCCGCTGCCCCAATTTCCACTCCAGCTCCTAACAGAACTTTGCAAATCATTATTAAAAGGATACATTTAGTTCTCCCAGATATAGACAGAAACAGAGAAATTAAGATAATTTTTTAAAGGAACGTTTCTTCACAATCTGGCTTTGTTAAAAAAACAATTTACTGTTCTAATGGAAATGCACTAGATGATCCGAGCTACCATGAGTAAATCATGGAGCAGGATTTATCCTGCTGGTTCACAAATATTTGCATAACTTTATCGCCTATTCAAGTCGGTGATGGTTCTGAGCAGCGCTGCCATTTGCAAGCGAGCGGTTTGCCCTCCATGGGGGTGAAAGATTGCGCGTTTCTAATTTGATGGACCCAATGTTTGCCTACCGACATCAGGCCGGAAGCTCTTACAGCCATAAATGTTTCTATTGTTTGAGTAGCTCTTAGGCATCTCCTAAGAGATGGTGCTTTGAGGTTACTATCAGGTAGCTGCGCTCCTCTGTTGCCCTATGACTCAAAAAGAGGTGGCACTATCAACATTATCGACAAACAATTGATTTTTAAAGGAACCCACTGTACAGCCAGCACTCGCCTTCTGCTACTTCCAACAGGGTGGTGTTTGTTGGGCTTCGGAGAACTATGTTCATGGTCTGATGAGTCCTGCTCTATGGCTGTCGCGTTTTCAAGCCACAAGTGAGAAAAACAAGGACCCCCTGAACAGTAAATAGTTCAATTCCTAGGACAGGGTAAAGCTGTATAAGAAAATAACTCCTAGGCAATCGGGATAATTCAAGCATTAAACATAAACAATGTAATATAGGGACAAACAAAGGAGAAGAAGAAAAATGTACAAAAAATATTAATAATTCTTTGTTGAAAAATTATATATATAAAACATGGCATTCAAATATATAATAACTGAAATCTAAAGATATCGCCACTTTTAAACCTTTTTAATTTTTGTTTATGTATTTGTTGTTATTATGAATTTGAATGCATTATGGATTGTGTAAATCACAATTTTTTATATATGAATTTTTAACAAAGAATTATTAAAGAGTGAATATTTTTTGTACATTTTTCTTCTTCTCCTTTGTTTCTCCCTATATTACATTATATGTATAATGCTTTTTCAAGCCACGCCAAGCTCAGCCAAGCAGCCTTCATCACAGAGATGATTTGAATTCAACCAAACATAAGACATGCATTATTTAGAATCCATTTTATTTCACATTTTTCTCACAGATTTCCTCCTATGATTTGAGTAGATTTCTGAATTTCCAGGAAATTCTCCTGTATGTCATGAAAGTCTACACACATGGAGATTTCTGCTGCTGTGCAAAACTTAACTCGGCAGATTGCCTGGGCGCACAGTTTGCAGGAGATGCGTCTTAGCACATCAAATTATTTTCTTATTTTCTCCATAAAAATGCTTTTCTTGGTGGAGAAATCTCTTCCTCAAACCCAGACGAACTATGGTGGTGTTTGGAAGGCATTTCCACCATGCTTCTATATTTAGTCCAACAACTACCCCAACCATGGTGGGGTGGTCTATTTAAGTATGTAAATGTGTGCAATGCCATGTGGAATGCAACTATGTGGGCAATTATATTTATGAAGTGAAGGGCTCTTTCTGCTTCTTTGAAACACCCATGTTCTCACTAATACCTCGAAAGTTAGTTGCAAGTTGCACACAGGTGTAACCTTCACAGATACCGAGTTTGTCAGGTCACTATTCATAGCTGCAGGTGGGTTCTTTAAGGTACCTAAATAGGCTAAATATAACTTACGTTTGCAAAAAATGTTGTCAATTTTACCCTGATATACTTCCCAAGACACATCCCCGATATTGTTAGGTGCAGAAGTAACTTATATGAAAGAACATTGACCATTTATTAGTTTAAGTAAAAATGTGTACTATTTTTGCTCTCTTTAGTTAGTGCATAACTACTGTAAGTGCAAAAAGAACAATTGGTGGACAGAATGCAGAACAATGACCTACATTCATCCCAGTGCAGAGATCTGGGCCTAAATCCATCGTCTATTTTTTTGCTCACCATGCCATTCCAGTTTGAACCCAGCCATATGCAAATCAGTCTTCACCCTGTGCCCAATGGGAACAGTCCAGCCCGAACTGCCAGGCCAGGTCCTCCCTGGACTGGAAATAAGCATCCTAGGACCGGTTTTGGGTTTTCAGCCCTCATCAGCCAGGATAGCTTGACTCCAGTGGCTTGGAGAGCACGGGACCCACTTCTGGGCATACCCGTCCCACTCGAGGTGACAAATGCAAAAATAACAATTGGTGGACAGAATGCAGAACAATGTCATACATTCACCCCAGTACAGAAATCTGGGCCTAGATCCATTGTTTTTTTTCTCACCATACCATTCCAGTTTGAACCCAGGCATATGCAAATCAGCCTTGACCCTGTGCCCAATGGGAACAGTTCAGCCTGAACAGGCAGGCCAGACTGGGAGTGAATGTTGATTTATTCTGCATTCCGTCCATCAGTTGTGTATCTTTTGCTTACTGCTGTAAGTGTGCATTTTTAAGGAAATGCACATCATTAAATGGAATAATATTTACTTGAAAAATGCGCTCTGATTGGGTCAGACTCTATGACCTCAGAACTTGCTGATACATTTGACCTGGTGTGTGATACGGAAGTGAGTGGTACTGTAAACTCTGCCAGAACCTGACAGATATAAAACTGTCATCGGCTGGCAGTTCAGCAGCTTTACTGCTGCAGTTTTTGTTCTAATGTGATGCTTTACTAGAGGAGGTTTAATCCCACAGGCACATATCATTGTCAATACCAGATTTACTGCATGTGTGGCTCACTGGTTAGAGGCGGCAGACCCGTAAGTAGAGAACGGCCCGGGACCAGGGTTCGATTCCCGACGCGGCAGGGTCGTGGACCAGGGTCAGCGGACTCGATAATTCTCGCCTCGGTGCCTACTCTAGTCAGAAACCACACTCGGCAACTCTGGGCATCAGCTTGCCTCATCTTCACAACGGCCCCCCCAGACCGCCGGGGATGCTTGGTCGCACCTTACAGATACCCATCAGGGACCATCTCTCAGGGTGAGCCAGGACGGGTTCCCCAGCGGTCGAAGTGTGGAGATACTCCTCCGGGAGTCGATTCCAAGCGCTATATAAACCCGCAATTAAATTAAATTACGTTGGGTATCGATCTTGGGACATTACCATAAATCTCTAAATCATGTCCTGTATTTACAACGAATATTATATTGTTGCAGTACACGTGGAAGATAACATTTTATTAGCAGGAAGGTCGCTCTCAGCTGGAAGACACACCTACAGGTGCAGGTGTGTCATCTGACACTCAAGCAGATTTTGAAAATCATGAACTATTTGCACTTTTCCCCAATAAATGCCTAGACATAATTTGTATAAAGTAATTTTTTTTTTTTTTTTTATTTTGAAGGTTTTATATAGCGCGACAAGACCCTTGCGGGTATCAGAGCGCTTTACAAGGTAAATATAGAAGACACATTGGCATATCTTCTCATGGCCCAATTCACTTGAACCAGGTCTATTGTGATTATACCATTCTTGATTCATATGGAACCCTATGTTATTTACTATAAGCCTATGTGTCTTCTATATATACCTTGTAAAGCGCTCTGATACCCAGAAGGGTCTTTTTTGCCCTTCATAAAACCTTCAAAATAAATAAATAAATATAGTAAATAAGATAGAGTTCCATACGAATCAAGAATGATATAATCACAATAGACCTGGTTCAAGTGAATTTGGCCACAAGAAGAGATTTCACTTCTTTTTTTTTAAAGAAACAGTAGAGGGATTCAGTCTAGTTTCTGGAGGCAGAGCATTCCAGATCCTGGGTGCCATCCCTGAGAAGTCTCAGTTGTATGTTTTCTTCTTGAAGAATCTTTGTGGTTTCAGTAAAAGGTTACAGGCACTTCTGGACGCTCTGTTGCCACATGATGGCACCAATTTATGTGTCAGATAGCTGGGAGTGTTGTGATGGACGGTGTATTTTTCTTTTCACTTATTCTCTCTCACTTGCTCACTCACACTTACTTACAACCTCTGTAGCTCAGAGTCCTATAGTGCATTTGTCAAGTTTACTCAATATTCATGCACCAATCCACATTTTAACCAATAAACAAGTTGGCCACTCTGTGTCCATGGCCGACTGGCAATTCTGCCATTTCGCTGGTAGGCTACTTTCAGAGGTAGGGGCTGTTTTCCGAGTAGGATCAGCTTCCAGGACCCAACCATGGAAGTCACCAAGCTTCCTTTCTATTCTACTAGCAGCCACCTGCAGTGTGAGGCTACTTTGAGCATTTTTACCGGGGATGATTTTGGCTTATAGTCCTGGACTTTAAGGGTTTAGCCTTCAAGTTACCTGTCTTCTGATTGAATCCATTAATAGTTGTTGAGATGTTTCGCTTGTTGATCATCGCCCATGTTGTCTTCTCTGCCTTAAATCAGGAAGATTCTTGTAGACCCCTGACTGGGAGACCAAAGAAGGTTCCCGAATTTGGGAAGTGATAATAAAAAAGTGGATGGGGTAACCAAAAGATTGAGGTAGGGATAGATCAAAGATAGAAAGTAGATGTCCTTTGGACAGGTGTCCTTTATTAGTGGAATTTTAGGTTTAAAGTATTTTATTCAGCACGACACACAAGGACAGACAAATAATACAACAGACATAGCAGGCAGAAAGCCAGACTTCAAAAGCGGCAGCAACAGGTAACATCCTGTGAATTCCGATCGCTCAATAGCAGAAGACAAATGTCGCCTCAATGTGTCATGAACTGTTCAACAAACCCCCCCCCCCCAACAGCCCCCCCAACTCCCAACCACCCTACACCCACCCCCCCACCCCTCGTCCAGTGCACAGTTCCTAATAGCGACACACATCAGAGCCTCAGTGTCAAGGATGACCATTCCTTAGGGAGATCATGGGGCAGAGCCCTCCGGGGTCGGGAGCCTGAGAAGGCGGAGATACTTGGGGCAGGTGAGCTCCCGAAATTCAGTAAGCAACAGGGAGTGAAAGGGTTGCCAGAGTTCTCTAAACTGATCTACATCACCCGCCACTGTAAGAGACATTTTCTCCATACCCAACACGTGCCATAGTCTGTGAAGCCAGCCAGTGATGGACGGTATCGTGGCCGTGTGCCAGTGTATTAAAATGTTCTGGACAGCGGAGCCTAGAGCTATCGCTATCTGTCTACCCCTGCGAGATCGAAGGGGATACATTAGATCATTCGGAAGCCCCAACAGAGTATAAGCAGGGAAGCGGGGCAGTTCAATTTCGAAGCTAGAATCAATTTCATCCAACACTTCCCTCCAGTAAGGCTCCAGAAGCGGGCAGTCCCAAAGTATGTGAGTGAGAGTACCTCGGAGCCCACATCCTCTCCAGCATGTATCATTCTTACTACGATCAAACTCACGCACTCGTTCAGGTGTGTAATACCAGTAGGTAGAAACTTTAGTTAGTGTATCTGTGAGCCCCATGTGGTAAGCTAAGTGCCTCGCTCTGTACGATATGTGTTCCCATTCTTTATGGCTTAGTGTCCTCCCCAATTCTCGTTCCCATCGCTCCCTCCCAGGGTGATAAAGGTGTGACGCTGGCGGCTGCAGTAGTTTATACAAATCAGTGATCAGTTTGGAATCCGAAGTCCGCGTCATGAGCCAATGTTCATAGGGGAGAAAATGCCGGTCGGCCGTCCCCCTCACCTGTGGCTGAAGAGCCCAGTGGCGAGCCTGCATATAGTGATGTCGCTCCGTCTCCGGAAGCGAAAACTCTTGACGGAGTTGGGGGAAGGGGAGAACCCCTTCCGGGCCATACAGGTGACATAATGCCCTACAGCCCGCCTGACGCCATCTCGTAAAGGCCCCCTTTTCCATCCCCGGGGTAAAGTCCGGGTTGTCCACCAGTGGGGTGAGCGGAGACGGGAACGTGGTAAGACCGCGCAGAACGCCAGTAGCGTCCCACACTCGCAGAGGCACTCTCGTGACAAAGGAGGCGTAGAGGTTTTTAGGCCGGTGCGGGCGGTGCAGGAAAGGGATCTCCTGCAAGGGCCTCCCAGCCACCGACTGATCCTGAAAGAGCCAATGCTTATCAGATTCCCATTTACTCCACTCTACAAGGTAGCGCAATTGAGTAGCTTGAAAGTACTTGCGGAAGTCAGGAATACCCAACCCACCTGCTTCCGGGGCCAGCAGTGAGAGGGCCCTACGCATCCTAGGTTTCTTACCCTGCCAGACAAACCGAGAAACGTCCGCCTGGAGCTGCGAGATCCATCCTACCAGCGGTTGGAGCGGCAGGGCCCGAAAGAGGTATAGTACCTGAGGCAACACCGTCATCTTGACAGCGGCTATCCTGCCAAGCCAGGAAAAAATGCCACGGTTCCACCGGCCCAACTCCTCCCTAATCTTGGCACCTAGAATCCGGTAGTTCGCCGACACCATGGCCGGCAAGGTAGGGGCAATCTGGATCCCCAGATACGGCACCGCTCCCGAGGACCAGAGCATAGGGAACCGCTGCTGCAGATACGTCCTAGTGTCCGATTCGAGTGAGACATCCAGCGCCACCGACTTCCCCATGTTCATCTTGAACCCTGACACAGTGCCAAAAGAGGCCAATTCCTCCATGCACGCAGGTAGAGCCACGCGAGGCCGGTCAATGGTCAGAATAACATCGTCAGCGTAGAGGCTAATAGCGTGTTCAAAGCCCCCCATTCGGATGCCAGTCACCATCGGGTTATCCCGCATCCGCTGGGCCAACGGCTCCATGTACAGCGCGAAAAGCAGGGGCGAGAGCGGACAGCCCTGCCTGGTGCCCCGTTCAATACCAAAAGAGACCGAGGCACACCCGTTGACCCGGACCACCGCCGATGGGCGATTGTAACAATTAAGGATCATGGAGCGGAATTTCTCTCCAATACCAGCTTTAATCAGCACTTGTTTTAAGTAAGGCCAGTGGACCCGGTCAAATGCCTTCTCCGCATCCACTGACAACAGCATCCGTTCCCCAGGAATCCGGGAAGCCTTTTCCAGCAAATGGACTACACGTTTCGTATTGTCCACCGTCTGCCGTCCGGGGACAAAACCGGCTTGATCGGGGTCGACCAGACCGGGTAGGTGGAGAGCCAGTCTAGCGGCTAGGATCCCCGTATACAACTTCAGATCGATGTCCAAAAGGGAGATCGGCCTATACGATCCGCACTGTGTCGGATCTTTACCGGGCTTAGGGATTACCGAGATGGTGGCTCGAAGCAAATCAGGCGGAATGGCCCCAGGGTCCGCAAAGGAATTGAAAAGACGCGTCAGGATGGGACCCAACGTCGTGCAGAATGTTTTGTAAAATAGTGCAATGTAGCCATCCGGCCCCGGTGCCTTACCATGTTTAAGTCTGGCAATAGCGGATATCACCTCCTCAACCCGGATGTCTCTGTCTAAGTGGTCCGCCTGTACCGGTTCTAGTGAAGGCAAGACAACCGAGCCCAAATACGCTTCCAGGGCCTCCTCATTCGGGGGATCTCCCGAATAGAGGTCTTCATAAAACCTGCGGAAGACAGCCGCTATCTGCGCGTCATCAGTCTCCAGTCGCCCCGATGGGTCAGCGATTTCTTTAACAAGCTGGGATTGCCGCGCCACACGGAGCCTATTTGCCAGTAACCGGCCACACCGGTCCCCACCGGTGTAAAAGGTGTGCCGCAGCCGCAACACCGCATACTCAGCCCGGTCAAGGTCCAGGGCTGCTAGAAGCTTCCGGGCCTCCTTGAGCTGCCGCCAGATTCGGGGAGCCCCCGTCCTGCGGTGGATCTGTTCCAGCTCTCTCACCCGATCCGTAAGTTCCTCTCTTTTGGCCTGCCGTGCCTTATTATCTGCCGAAGAGATCGCAATGAATTCCCCTCGGACAACAGCCTTCAAGGCCGCCCATTGTGTAGCCCGACTAGTATCCGTATTGTCATTATGAGACTGAAATTCTTTAATCACTGTCTCAATGCGAGCCACGACCTCCTTCCTGTGCAACAGCGTGTCACGAAGGCGCCACGTCCGAGGACGAGGGGCCGTCGGAGGCACACTCAGCAGAACCTCAACAGGAGCATGGTCCGAAAGGGAGATCACCCCCATCTCCGCTCCCGAGGCCAGCGCCTTTACCGGGGAGGTAACCAAAAGGTAATCTAACCGAGCATACGTCTTGTGCGCGTGGGAAAAATACGAATAGTCCCTATCAGTCGGGTGTAGCTGTCTCCATAAATCAAGGAGGTCCACCTCTGCGAGTTGAGCTCTGCGGTCCGCAGAGAGTTCCCCGACCTGAGGGGAGCGCTGCGCCGACCTATCTTGAGCGGAATCAAAGACAATATTAAAGTCCCCCCCGAGTATGATATGCCTATCCTGAGTAGCCGAGACCTCTTCGATCGCCGCCTGCAAAAAGCGGTCCTGCTGCTCATTGGGACTGTATGAGGACCCGATCGTAAACAGGAGACCCCCTATCCTAAACCGGTAAGCTAGTAGTCTACCTTTTTGCTCAGTGAATGTGTGAAGAATTTCCCCCCTAAAGTGGCGTGCCACCAGAATCGCCACCCCGGCCGTTTTTGTGGTGCAAGAGGAAAAGAATTGTGTAGGGAACTTGTGGGACTTGAGTCTGTGTGTGTCTTGTGATAGCAAGTGCGTCTCCTGCAGGAGACAAATGTCTGCCTGTGTGGTCTCTAAGAGCGAGAGGACTGCCCGCCTCTTGACAGGATTATTCAAACCCCGAACATTCAGGGTCACCACCTTACATGTGGTGGGAGGCATGGACAACAGTGGAGCAGAGAGCAGCAGGATCCCCCGTCAGCAAGATTGGGAGGACAAAGGCCAAGCATGGCACAGGGCGCAATAGAGCACAAAGCAACGCACAGGGACATGAGAAGCAAACCGTGTCATGTAAACCAGTGAGCATACCACCCATCCACCAGCCCACCGCCCTCAAAATGCATCGCACCAACCGCCCCTCGCCCCTCCAATTCACACGCAAACCTTGAAGACAAGCCAAACCATAGACACTATAGCTCAGCGGAAGCAACCCAAAAAGTACGGACACTGCCAAGATAACTAGATACCCCCTTGTGCACTGGACGACCCCCCCTCCCCACTGCCAACTCCCGGATCCCCCCCTCCTACCCCAACCCCAACCCTTCCGAAACTCTCCCAGTGACCCCGTCCCACCCCCACCACCCCCCCTACCCCAGTCCCTTCCCTCAACTGGGACTGGCACAACTACCCCGAACACCCCCCCACTCCCCTCCCCAAAGTCCCGCAAACCCAGTGTCCCAGTCCGGTCCTTGTCGGACAAGCCTGTGGAAAGTCAAACCAGTGGACGTCCAGCCACCACGCACCTCTCCGTGCCCCCCGCCCCCCCCCAGACCCCCAAACCTGCATATCCATAGGTGCGATGTCGATCTCCCCCCGGAGTTCATTCAAGCCGCCAGAGCCACCTCAGTCATTGTAGGATCAGCGGCCCCATCCCGCACCTCAGCTTCCGGCTCCAGCCCAGCCGCAGGAGAGTCCGTCCTTGTCGAAGAAGCTGATGACTGCCTGCCAGGGACCGTCTGCCAACCATCTCTGGTGAAACGATTCCGGCGGGGCGCGGGAGATCCGTACTCAGCAGCAGTGATCCCTAGCACCCCACAGGTATCCTGAAGGGAACGCAGCTGATGTAGGGTGCCATTCCAACGAAAGATGAGACGGAAAGGGTGTCCCCAGGAGTACTGCGTGCCATGACCCCTAAGAAAGTTGGTCGCAATTTTAAAAGCTTTGCGCTTATGGAGGGTGTACGCGGCCAGGTCCTGATAAAGGGCCACTCGATGGCCCCGGAATTGCAGGGAAGATCTCTTTCGGGCCTCCCGCAGTATCCGCTCCTTCAGGGGATAATCCGGCAAGAAGGCCAAGATATCCGGAGGGGGTGCCGAAGTCCGGCGCTGCAGGCCCACTCGGTGCGCCCTATCAACCCGGATGGGAAAGTCAGCCGACTCGCCCAACACCTCTCGGAACAGGTCCCCAAGGTACGATGCGACGTCCTCCCCCTCCTCCCGAGACGGAATGCCTCGGACACGGATGTTGTTCCTCCTGGAACGATTCTCGAGGTCCTCCGTGTGTGACTGCAGGTCCAGCTGTTGTTCCCGAAGACGAATGACCTCCTGCTGTAGTTGCGCGTAATTTCCTCGTCTCTGGTGTGGCCTGCTTCTTCCACCGTAGCCACTCCTGCTTGAGCGTTTGGAAGTCATCTCTCAGCGAGCTGAAGAGTGATTCCAGGAAGGACCTCGTAACCGGCGGCTCCCCCCCGCCCGCTCCCTGGGAGCCACTCGGATGAGATGGGGACGGCTGACCCCGATCCTGTCTCGCATTGTTCCTATGCAACATCTCAGGCAGCGTGCGATCTCCTTACCGCGACCCCTTATTCTGCGCCATGATGGCCGTCAAGATGCCTCCCTCGGGAGTCCAATGTATGGCCCCAGGACCGGGCCAGCGGCCCCACACGTTCTCACCTCGTCTGCTGTAGTGGGTGGAGGGGGTGGAGGGGTGGGGGGGGGGGGGGGGGGAAGCCACCCCCGGGGTTCAGCTCCGCCGCAGTCCGCTCCTGACACTCCGATCTGCACCACACTGTCCTCCCCGGGGTCCGCTGCTCTGCCAGTGCTGCCTTTCCAGCGTGCTTAGGCCTCAGGTCGCCTCCAGTCAGGCCGCAGCCTCGGTCCCCGGCAGTTGCTAGGGCAGGGCCGGGCCGGCCCGAGACGCCTCCCGCCCCCAGAGGACTGTTCAGCGTTCCCCGGGTCCAGGCTCACCCCCCCACAGGGCCGTCGACATGCCACCGCTCCCTTCAAGGTTTCACACCGGGAGTCGCCACTCCGCCAGGTCTGCCTTGCCCGGGCTCTGGGCCTTCGTTGTCTACCGTCTAGGCCGCAGCCGCGGCCTCGGGCAATCTCAGGGGCGGGCCCGGGACTCACTGCCTCGCATGGCGTCCAGCCAGACCGCCTCTATCTCAGGCTGTCGGTGTCGCTAAGCCGCCGATATGCAGCTCTACTCCGCAGGGCTCCTTCCCTTGCTACCGGGGACTGCGCCACCTCCGGTCGGGCCGCCCCAAGTTAGGCCGCAGCCGCGGTCTCGGGCAGTCTCTGGGGTGGGGCCGAGATCGAGACTCCCTCCGTCTTCGGCGGGCTGGTCAGCGCCTCCCGGAGCCAGGCCCGCCCCACCGCTGGTCCACCGATGTGGCGCCGACCCCCTTCAGACCTCTCGCTGGGATTAGCTGCTCCGCTTTCTCTGCCTCGCTGGAGTCCTAGGCTTCCGCCCCCTCCCGACTAGGCCGCAGCCGCGGCCTCTGGCAGTCCCGGGGGCGGGCCGCGGGTCCGGGGCTCACCGCTTCTCCGGGCGTCCGGCCAGCCCACCCCGATCTCGAGCAGTCGGCTTCGCTAGGCCTCCGATGTGCTGCCACGCCCTGCAGGGTCCTTCTCTCAGCCACCTGGGGTGCGCTGCCTTAGTCGGGCCCCCGATCCGGGCCGCACCGCCACCGCCGCCCGGGGCTCCAGCGGCCGGGGTCACCGCTCCGGCTGCCGCGACCGGTGGGGGAATCACAGCCCAATATCGCCGCGCTCAGAGGCCCTCACGGCTGTGCCCAATCTTCCGAGCTATTTAGGGGGGAGAAAAGCTATGTATCAGGGCTCAGGGCCTAGGCGAGAGCGGGAGCTCGGGAGGAACACGTCCGTTCACTCCGCCATCTTGGCCACGCCCCTATTAGTGGAATTTTAGAGGACTAATTTTGAAAGTAGACGGTCAAAGGGAGATCCTGGGTGGGTGCCAAACAGGGTGTAGAGGAGGAGGAAAGATAAATTAGGTGTCGGAGCTAAGCTATGCCACAAACTGCAAGCCTCAACATGGTGGTGCATCAAAAGATCTCCCATTGGTTGCTTTGTTTGCTTTGGTGCTGTCTAAGTCGCCTCTGGGAGTTCATTGAAGGTCTTTTGCGAATGGACCTTAAGGTCCTCTAAAGGGCCTCCTTTCTGTCTCATTTCAACCAGGGAAAGGTTTTCTAGGACATCTATGTTGGCCTCCATAGACATTTAGTAGATTCACTACTCTGCAGGAACAATAACGGAGAATGTCTCCAAAACTACATGAGCCTGCTACATCTCTCTTAACGCCACTTCTCACTGACTCCCTTCGTCATCGTATGAGGGTAACCTTTGTTTCATTCATGTCAAACCTCAGTGCCTATTCTTCTCACCATCGCTTCTTCTCTTCAGCATATTTATCATGCCTCCGAGGTTCTCTAGCTTGGTGGTCAGTCTAGAAGAATTAGCCTCAATTCTTTCCAGTTTGTTTAGAAAATCAGTACCTATTAGAGTCTCTTGATAGAGCAATGTGTTGCCCTTTCTCAAAATAGTGCAGATAAACCACCACACCAAGATAAGCTGTAAAAGTGACCATAAACAACCTGTTCCTTCAGAGTCCTGGTACCGCCATGCACCATCTCAACCCTCCTGTGTGACAAAACTCTGTCCACTTTCTTCCTGTGGCTTTTTGGAAACCAAAGCAATGAATGGTAACAAAGTTTTCTCTGCAGTTCCAGATCCATTTATCCTCCAAACACAGGTCCCACACCCAGATTCTGCAACATCTTCTTAGGATTTGCCTCACAACGGTGACTTGTACTCAGGTCCGCATCTGGGCGCACATCTGGGTGCATGATGTTTTACCAGTTGCTCTCTAGTGAGGAACGTCTTGTCCTAGCCAAATAGCTGACTGGTTTACACCACCTCTCCTTCCACTTTAGAGAATTGCAGCAGTTATCCTGATCTCTTTTGGCATCATTCACACCACTCCAACAGGGGAGGAGGTAACTGATCCGTGGTACCTTCGGTCCACAATTCCTTGTCTTGCCTCCTTTGGGATGCACCATTCTGTTTCCCCATTGCCATCCTTCATGCTAGAGACATGGGCAGATGACCGTCATGGCTATAAATACCAGTCACATGATAGCTCTACATGTGCTTGCAGAAGATGCATCCACCATGTTTGATGCCCGGACACCCCACAAATGCAGTCCATTCCTAACAATGATCCCACCTCTTGTCACACTCTGGTGGGACCACCTTCCTCCAGTGACCAGCTAACTGGTTTACTGTTGAGTGGCCAACAGGAGAACATTGGAGAAGGTGTATGGAGCTTGCCTGTCACCACACCACTATGAGACATGCTCAACACCCTCATCAATGTCAAAAGAAGGGTGAGAACAAGTGTAAGAGATGATTGGGACCTCATTATTTTATCATAGGGAAGTTGTGTTAAAAGAGACAGCTGGAAGGTCTGTTATACAGAGAATACAAGTTGCTTTCAATACTTTCCAGCAAGTTGGAGCAAACCATGAACATAGGACTTTATGCCCGGTACAATAGTCGCATCACCTATGAGAACAAGGTAGAGGCTATTGGCGGTTGCTGATTCCCAGAAATAGGGAAAGTGTATTGTCTACTGTTCTTTCCTTATTTAATAAGGTTTTTGTGGTAAAGGTGTGACTTATGGTCATGTTTTGCAATGATGAGATTACTTGTATGATTTTTATTGTATGGTTTTTAACTATGTGAAATTGAGGTGTTATGTTTGAATATATGCATTTTATTACATAAAGTGTGTTTTTAAAAGTATTGTACAAACTAAATGAAAATATTTTTTAATAAAAATGTCTGTACTGCAAGATCTAGTGGAAGTCTATAATGATTAGAGTAAGGATCTTGAGTGAGATGTTTTCTCTCTCCTTTTTTCTGGGAAATAGGGAAAGGGGTTTATTCATGTGTACTGTACGAGAAATGTATTTTGTCATATGTAGGATGTTTCTCTGACTGATTATATCAAGGGATAATTTGTTGTTTAGTATTGACAGTACTCCATTCCCTTGGTACTTGACAAGGGGTCTCTATTTTAAATACACATATTTTGCTCTGCAGTCTAGGAATGTTTGTTTGTCTGCAAACAATAATGAGTATGATTTTAAAGCATGTTACATAACCTTTATTTCACTGGTATGAACACTTTTTTTAAGTGCATAATCTTCCTTTTGATGAGTTTTAGGGCTGGGCTCATTTGGGCTTCTAGTGGAAGGCCTTGTGCTAGTTTCAAGTTTCTTTTTAAGGAGGGTTTTTGCTAGGTTAGTAATTCAGACCTGGCAACACAGCAGCAGTCGAGAAGCAGCAGCAAACAAGGAATGCAGAGAGGTAGATGGTATCAGCGACAGGGGGAGGGATACTTACCGTAGGCAATTTGTGTTAGAGGTTACAGTGCTTTGGGACACTTGCAGAAGGCAAACTGAGTAAGACACAGGAAAGGGGTGTTTGTGTAATGGGGAAATGAAAGCAGAATACAAGTTAGCAATACATCAGGGTAATTCATGGGAGGAGTGTCGATTCACTGAGCTGCCTGCTGAATGACCACACTTCTTAATACAATTCACTCTGCAGAGTGGGTTTAAGGCATAGATGCTTATTCGTCTAGTAGCAGCTGGTGATCTTTAAAAGTGGTGAGGCGAAATGCCACCCAGGAGTTCACCCCATTTTGCTTTCAAAATTTGCCTAGCTCATACTCCTTCAAACATTTACTCTCATCCCCTCACTTATTCTAACTCACATTCTCACTTACTCATTCCCACTTATACTCTCTCCAACTCACTTTTACACACAAACGTACTCACACCCTGGTTCTCATTCTCACTTACTAACACACTTACACACACTCACTGCTTCTGGGCCCTGGTGCAACTGCACATGCCAGCACCATTGATAGCTACACCCCTGACTCACATCCACAGTATGTCAGTCTCGGTTTGGTTAGAATGTGCCAGAGTTTGTGTGAGGGACTCTCACCCACTTACGTGGTCACCGTGGAAGTGTGAGACTGAGAAGTGGCTTGGAGCATGACAGCATGTATGTGTCACTGAGCTTCAGCCCGTGCTGTGGTCACTGTGATTAGTGTGAGCTTGAGAGGGGGTCAGTGTGTCGTGGGATAAGTGTGTGAAACTTCCGGAAGCTAATGTAAGTCAAAGATAGGCTGCCAGTGTGCCTGTGCACGTGAGAATGACTGACCCGGTGCTGCACCAGTAAGCCTTAGCAAGCCTGGGTGTGTTTTGTGTGTGCCACTGTGTATGTGTGAGTGGCTTGGCTAACGCTGCAGTCACTGCAGCTTGAACAAACCTGCACAGGTCTTTCTTCCTATACAAACGGGCGTGCTCAAGGCTTACAGCACGTGTTTTGTGCGCCCATTGTAAGCGAACTTTGCTGAAAGTTCTCGTAGTGCTGCTTTGAGATAACTTAAAACAATGAGCTACAAACGCGCACATTTGTTTCTTTTGAAGCCTTTGCTTCAAGTAGTATTTTTTTGACAGTAGAATTAGTACTTGTTTTTCTGTGCTTCCTTTTAATAAACGCATTTCATTTGATTGGGTTTGGGCTGGTTCTGCGGTCCCTTCGACATGAGTGAGCCTAGGTCTGATGTGCTGTCACCTCGGGGTGCTGACAGTGCCTGCCCCGTGCCCTCTTGAGCCTCTCACGCACTCACCTGCTGCAGTGGTCACTAAAACATGCAAAGGCCAAACCAGTGCCAGAAACATCCCCAGTCCCAACATCTACGGATGAACACACCGGCGCCAATGGCAAGTTACCGCCCACAAGAAGGACTTCCCTCCACTCTGGATTTCTGAAACAAGATTCATTCTTCATCTTCACTTTGATCGATGTTTGTCTTCCTTTCTCTGCTCGAGGCAGAAATAGTCTCTTCGTATCTGGCCAAGAAATGTGCTAATGTGTGTGAAGGAAAAACGCACTCCAACAAGAAACAATCTCTCTCCAGATACAGTAAAAAGAGGTGGAAAAAATGTAAACAGAGAAGAAATCACAAATAAAAAGAAGAAATAAAAAGTGAAAGAGAGAGGTCCACCTGAAGACGTGAATGAGAAAGCAAAGGAAACCGGCAGTCAGAGGTACGGAAGTGTCATGAAGGAGAGGAGAACAAACAGAGAGAAGGGAGGACGTCGGGTAGAGACCGAAACCGTGAGATCTACAGAGGTGGGAGTAAGGAACAATGGCGAGGGCGATAGAGAGAAAGTGATAAGTGTAAGAATAAGGGAATGGAATATCGAGAATGGTATAGAACAATGGATTCACGGACAAAGACACTGACAGAACGAGAGAGAGAGAGAGAAAAGGAAGAGCAAGGGTGGCGGAGCGACCTGATATGGGGTAGAAAGAGGAAGAAAGAGGTAACGAGAAGAAGCAAACCTTGTTAAGAGTAGAAAGACAGGGTTGGATTGGGATTAAGATTTGGCCCTGGCATATAAGTGGCCCACATTTGCGTATTGCCTTTCCGCAAAACACTGCTTTGGCGGAATTTTATTTAAAAAAGGGGGGGGGGGTTAGAAATGGGGGTCTCTAGTTGGCAGTGGCTGGCCACAGTCCATGTAAGGACCCTTCTTCCTAAATCAGAGTAAGGGGGGGCTACACCCTTTGATAACCCCTGCTCAACCCTGTGGTAACGTAGCACGAGCAGCTAGGCTTATCTCAGAGGTAGTGTGTAAAGCATTTATGATCATACATAGTAACAGTGAAGGACACTACAAAGGGACACCACACAAGTTGTTATACAAAATATAAGTATCTTTATATATAGACTTAACACAAGACCAATAACCGTAAAAAGCCACAATACTGAAAAAGGGGGGTACTCTTGAAAAGCTGGAAAAAGAGTTCAAAGTGTTCAAATAGAGGTTTAGTTCAAAGCAGGGATCTCGGTTACCCTTTTACTTACAAAGTACCTGGATTTCGTAGCAAACGAGCTGTAGCAATGATTTTCCCCACGCTAGGCCGGCGATGCGTTGAATCCTTACCGCAAGGGAGGATGATGCGCTGATCCTGTTGCGTGTGCGATCGTGTTGCGATGAAAGAAAATGGCGCCCGGCGAGGGAGCGATGATCCGGGTGCGATGCGAGGAAAATGGCGGACGCACGGCGCCCGCTCTGCGATGTCGTGATGCGATGATCTGGGGTTAGCGAGCCTTCGAAAAAGCCCGCAAACGTGCAATGCGATGATCTCTGGGGTTAGCGAGTACTTTGGGGCCCGCAAGCGTGCGATGCGATGATCTTTGGTTTGCGAGCGCTCGGCGACAGCAGCGCAATGATTTTTCTTACACTCTTCGGCTGCGGCGGCTCGCAAACGGCGTTAGCGACGATTTCAGCACTCTTTTCTCTGTAGTAGAACTAGAGGCCCTGGAACTCACAGGGGCCTCACCTACAGATAGAAATCCTCGCTGGGAGGAATCAGGAGGCTGGTGGGGGAGTCAGATGTGCCTGTGACTCCAGCAGGAGTCTAGCTCTCTTCTAGCCCTTGGGTGATTGCTTAGCAAAATAAAAGTCCCTCAAAAGTCCATTTCCCTCTTCTTCCAAGTCCAAGGGTAACTAGTGCAGGCCAATCCAAGAAACAGCACACAAGCACAAGGACAGTCCTCTCCTGCAGATTCCTCCAGTAACACGGACAGAGGTTCCTCTTGATATCCAGGAGCAATGCAAAAATCAGGGGGTTGGGCACAGATAATTATACCCCAAAAGTCTTTGTTCTCAAAAGTCTATAGTCACTGAACCCAGCCAGAACCAGTTCTGCTCAGGTCTGGAGCACTTTCTTTACCAGGCTGCATCCTTCCTTTCAGAAAGAGGGGGTACTGCTATCAAACGCACAGTAGGAGGTGGAGCCAGTAGTCACTTTGCCAGGCATAGCCCTGCTCAGATCAAAGGGTCACCCCTCTCCTACTCCAAATGCAGATCTCTCTAATCAACCCAGGTCTGACTCAGCCTGCCTTGCCCCTCTAAACCCAGACAGCCAATACACATAACAGCAGAGCACAATGGAAGGCCTAGGCAAGAAAATACCCACTTTCTAAAATTGGTATTTTCAAACACAGAATATTAAAACCAACTTTGCTAAAAGATGTACTTTATTGATCTGAGCTCAGGCATACTAAACTCGAATTTCTACCATGATCCCTGAGTCAGATAGGATAGATGTAATAGCCAGTCTGCCCATTCTAGCCTATGGAGAACAGGTAGCCTTGCAGCAGTGAAAAACAAAATGGAGGGTGATTCACTACCAGGACATGCTACACATATCAAGCCCTGTCCTACCTTACACACACAAGGCACCTACCATGCAGGTGACTGACATGATGCTAAGGGAAGGGTCAGGGGCTGGGAAGTGTGGGCACTTCACAGCCAAGATGGCAGTTCTGAACTGCACACAGACACTGCAGTGGCAGGTCTGAGGTACACTTACAAGCTGCTTCTGTGGGGGCCCAAACCAGCGCTGCAGGCCCACCAGCAGCATTTGGGTTACCAGCCCTGCACACACACATGCTACACTACTAGGGACTAACAGGTAAACCAAATAAGCCAATCAGGGATATACCAATTCACAGTCATATTTACACAGGGAGCATTTGCGCTGTGGCACTGAATGGCAGTGGCACAGCGCCCAGAGCATCTAATACCAGCAAAAACAGAGGAGACAACAGCGAAAAATGGAAGGGAGACCCATGGCATTGGTGCCAGGTCTAACACAGGGGATAAAAAAAATGCATGGATTAGTTTACACCGGTGAAACACACCTGAAAACATGTGAGGCCACTTTTGCTCAGGTCCTGTGCCCCCGCTAAATATGCATATATTAATAGGCCGTGCCAGTGAGAGAACGGGGTGACACTGCTGCTCGTTGATAAAAGGGAGGTAATGGACGCCCATCTATCTCCAAAAGGCCACTGGCCCGATATAACGCAGACACCGCCCAAATTGGCCACCCAGGCTGCTCAGAAAAGCAGCCCACAGCTGGAATTCGGATACCGGCACCTCAGTCATTGCCCGAGTGCCCGCTTTACCAATCCAGTGCTGCAGATAATGAGTAAAGAAAGAAACGACAATAATGGAAAACACTGCATTCTGTTCCGAAGCAGTAAAAAAACTTTACACACGGGTCACTGGTGCAGTTCATCAGAACATACAGCAGAGCTGGTGAACGAAGCAGGTGAGTGAAAGACAACATGCACAAACATATAGGCCATATGGGGGCCGTCTGACTGAAGCTTATACAGACACACAAATAGAGGAATAGCATCATAAACATATGTGAAACAATCACTGCTGACGGTGTCTGCTCTACCACCCTCTTTCACTCTACCTACAACCCTTATTTATACATTCAGGGTGGTCAACTCTACTCCTGAACATCGTTACAAGCACAAGCACTTTCAACTCCTTCCCTCCCTTCCGTTCGATCAGCAAAAAAAAGTTCTAAAATAATAATTTAAACGTGTGGAGTCGGGGTTTGCCCGCACGCCCCACGCAGCACTTGTACTGTTTTCTCGGACCTCTCATTAATGAGACAGGCTCTGGGCAGTACCGGACACACGCTTCTCTGCGCACGGCGCGCTTTCAGCATCACCATGGAGCAACAGGACACAGGCCACTGCCAGTGGACACCAGGTAAACCCTCCTGTGATGCATCTGAGAGGAGCACTTACTATACGGACTGGTGGCCATCTGGCATGGGTGCAAATTCAGGATGGTGAGTGTAAAAATTCAGGACAAAGGGTCAAAATTCAGGACAGAAAGTCAAAATTCAGGACCAAAATTCGGGATAAAAGGTATGTTTTACAGACACATCAAAGGAGGTCACGCAATAGTATATGAGTACGTAAATAGACAACCAACATAAGTACAAGTGAAAAAAAAAGTTGTGCTTGGAAAGCAAGCAGTGAAAGGACACTCGTAATTCGCCCATGGTCTAGGTGTGGGACAAACACAAGAAGTTGAAGGAAAACCCACCCAAGCTGATTAATAAGAAGCAACCAAATGAGAGTGACAAGGCAGCCAACCAATGGTAAGCAATGGATGGATTCTAAGCCCACTATAAGCTAACAATAGGTCTCGCAGCAGGCACTGCATGCTCTATTTAGAAGGTGAGACCTGAAAAAACCCAAAATGTGAAACTCTATTCGGTTTTCCAGGCATGGCATTATATCCAAAGGAACCCAAAACTGTCTGGGGATATGGGGATTATATGGACAGTCCATCACACCTTCCTGAAAATGTGTTAATTATTGTGAATAAATTATAAATTTTACAACACTAAATATATAGGGGCAGATTTATGAGGCCCTTGCGCCACGTTTACGCCGCTGTTGCGTCACGCAAGGCGGCGTAAACGTGGCGCATCCCTACGACCGATTTACAACGTGACGCATCTAGGCAGATGCGTCACGTTGTAAAGCCCTGCGCCGCTTGTGGGCGTTCCGGCGCAGGGTGGGCGTTCCAGGGCAGGTGCGCCTCGCAAAAGTGGTCGCAAAAATCTATAAGATTTCACTCAGTCACTTTCAGGCCAATGCTGCGTCAAAACCCTGCGCCTGCTTGAAGCAGGCGTAGGTCTTGACGCAGCATTGCAAAGATGGGGCACCCCCGAGCCTTGCTGGAGCTGCGTCGCGCTTGCGACGCAACTCCAGCAATGCGCCACCTTAACGGCACAGATGCGCGACGCATCTGTGCCGTTTTTGCCCCATGGTGCGCCGCATTGTAAATGCGGCGCACCATGGGTGGCGGAGCAGCGGCGCAAGATAACTGGCGCATCCCTGGGGATGCGCCAGTTATCATAAATCTGCCCCATACTTTATATTTTTACTTTAGCATTTCCCAAAATGGTTATTTTCTTCGCTTTCACTCTTGCTAATTTTATACTCAGTTTCCTGGCTTTGTTTCTCGTTATTGTCGTTCCAAATGATTTACCAGATGCCATTTTAACACTTTTGTTGGTCGGGGTGCTGTCAGTATACTCTGTTGGTGTTCTACAAACAAGTAATTGTGTGATGTCTCAGGGAGTGAAATGCTCGCCGCTGACATATGGAGTGATCTGAATTCTGGTAAGGTAGCTCAGTCTCAGAACTTTTTCGAAGTTGCCACTTTGAGTGCTAAGAGTAAAACATGAAGACATATCGCATAAAGTGAGCCCTGGAAGTGCTAATTTAGGACACAGTCCTGGCCACAGTTTTGGTCTGACTGGTATATTTCATCACTGAAGAGCAAGAGCACTGGTACTGTACCACCTTAGACAGTAGTAATGGTTGCTTGTCACAGGGAATTTAAAGGCATTTGCAGCTATTCACTGGAAATGCAGCAGCAGGTATTCACTTATCAAAAGTAAACAACAGAACATAACACAACAGCATATGCAAAGAGCATAACAATACAATAAAAACATAAAATGGCACAAAACAGTCAAAAGAGAATGCAACAGAACAACCATAGTATATAAAGCATAAAAACACAGAAACCTTAAGAATAGAGCACATCACTACCAGAACCAAATACCACACAATATACAGAAACATTCCTGCCTCGAGAAACCCATTATTGTCCTGCGGGCTGAGGATTTACAACTGATTCTAGCAGGAATCCATGGATTGCCCCAGTTTAAGGCACCTGGTGCCGGCTGATCTTAAAGAGTTAAAGGTCGTACCTGACTACCCTGTGGAATGAGACTGTGTGTCCCCTCAGTAAGTGTGTACCATCACTTCTGTTCTCCAGCAAAGTGGCATCAGAGAGTGGCACAGCAGCTCGCAGAGCCTGGAGTGATGTGAATGGGAAATGAATTATTTGAAGACCCTGTGCCTCACAGGTCCAGGTTCAATGCCAGCATTAATCCATTGAAAGTTGTCAATTCCAATTTGTGATAATTATGGATTTGACTTTTGTCCTCTACTTAGTCCCCAGCCTGCATTGACTAACTCCATTGTATCCTTCTTGTTGCCACCAGGCTAACCCCTCCTGTTTGATTACTTTCATACATTTCTATGAATTAATAAATCAGGATTCTTATAAAGCTCGACTACTCACCCATTAGGGTCTCAAGGTGCTGAGGGGTGGGGGGGGGGGGGGGGCATGTCTTGTGCCAGGTCTTGTGGTCATTCCTGAATTGAGGCAGAGACGGTGATTGCCTGTGATCTAGAGGCAGGGAGTTCCAGGTCTTTGCAGTGAGATAGGAGAAGGATCTTTGTCCAGCAGTGGTCTTGTAGATCCGTAGGATGGTGGTCAGGGCCAGTTGAGCGGAGCGGAGATGTCTGTTGGGAGCGTAGAAGGGGAAGTGGTGGTCAAAGTATGCAGGTCCAGCGTTGTGGAGGGCTTTGTAGGCATGTGTGATAAGCTTCAAGGTGATTCATTTGTTGATAGGTAGCCAGTGAAGTTCTCTCAGGTGGTAGAAATAGATAGCGCTTGCTAGTCAAGTTTGGTTTTGAAAGGAGCTTCGTCATCGAGGAGCCAAACACCCAATTTTTTTGTGTGATTTTAGAGAGCTGTTTAGGTCTTTCTACAGATCAAGGCTGTACGTGTTTCCTTACACTGTGCTCTCTAACTGCGTGCTGACAGTCCCCGCTCACCTTCTTCAGATGTTCAGACGTTCAGATGAGGTACCTCCTTCTGGCACTTGAGCAGAAATTCTTCTAATTGGGGAAAAACAGCATTCTGATAAGGTGGTGAGTATGGTGGCATGTTTAGGTACGCACTGGTGGCTGATGAAGGGAGATCAACCAGCCATAGCACGAGAGACACATGGGGAACTAATTCCTAGTTTGCCCTCAGTAGAGATTTGTCTTTGGATATATAGGCTTGTTTTGGGAACTTGCAATGAACCTTTGAAAGAACTGTTACAGCTTTTGTATCAGGAATATCAAGAACTTTGTGTTATTTAACACAAGGAAGGGTAATTCTGAACTTTGCTATCTTAGTGGAAACAACCAGCATTTTCTTGTGTGAAATATAAAGACAATTCTGTGGGAAAGTAGAACTAAGACTTGTTGACTAAACCTTTCCTTTCCAAGTCTTCTTCCTTGCAGTACCCACCCAGCAGGGGGAGTAAAGTTTTATTCAAACAGTAGTGTTAGATTTCGAGTTAGTGAAGCATATACCAGCAGAAGTCCAAAGTGTGGATTGATCCTGTCTGTCTCCTAGGAGATTCTGAACAGAAGAAGCAGATTCCAACTCCCTGGCCAGCAAACCTTGTCGGAGGTCACTGGGACCTTATATGGTCTGCTAGTGGTTGGCACATGTGTACACTGATTGGTGGTTGTATCTGGTGTTTCTATTGGGTTAGGGTTAATGTCCTCATTGGTTGGGTATTTGAGGGGTCTGAATGGTTTTTGGGTCTGTGATTCAATCATTGTAGGGTTGGGACTAGGGCTAGTGTTAGGATTTCTATTGGAAGTAGGGACTAGGGCTACCTGTACCATTGGCTGCTTGGACTTAGGTTGGGACTACTGGTAGGGCTAGGGCCTTTATTGGACGTAGAGATCAGGGTTTTTGAACTGATTGGGTGCTTGGACTAGGGCTAAGATTGGCAGTAAGGTCCTGGTCTCCTATTGGTTCTAGATTTTAGGGCTAGTGTTGTGATTGGATAGTGTTAGGGCTAGGGTTCCCATTGACTGAAGGGGTCCCCTGATTACTAGGGCTATAAAAAAGGCCAGGCTTAGGGCGTCTCAGCCCGGGCGTCGAGGTTAAGGGCAGGGAGGACAAGGGTAGTTGCCTGTTTGAGCCTGTTAAGGGCAGAGAGGACAAGGGTAGCTGCCTGTTTGAGTTTGTTTGAGACTGGTTGGGACTAGGGCCAGAAATGCTGCCTTTCAATGCACTACCCTATCTCTCATCCTATACATCTATCAATATATCCTCTACATCCACTCTCTCATTTATCCCAAACCCCATACCACTACTATGATTGCCAAAATAACCCTTTCTAGACTCTCTCTTGCTCTACCCCTCCTTGCATCATCTGACACCTCTTTTTACTAAACCCCTCCAAAACTCCTTTTTACTCATCCAAAAGCCTCCTCCTACTGCTAAGACCTAAGAAAATAAAATCCTTCACTCTTTTTTTCCCTCCACTATCCTTGTCAATCAAAATTAAGACTAACATGTTCACTTCTCAAATACCATATTCAACTATACTAATATACTGCCCAAATAACTGAATAACATATCTACTACTCAAATTATTTCATATTTATACTATACTAATTTTCAACACTAATCCTTTATGGGTTCCGAAGTGGCGTGCTACTCGCCAGAAAAGCGCTTCAACACCCATCAGGGGTAACAAGTGCTATATCAATGCTAATCTTTCTTCCCCTTTTATGCCACCGCTTTCCTTCTCACTCCCAGTAACAGACTAATATCCACCACTGAAATTACCTCATATTTCACCATATTAATTCACCACTAATCCTTTATAGGTTTCCTGAATAGCATGCGTCAACAAGCGATAAATAAATACAAACCTTTGTCCTCCTCTATCCTTCTGCAATCATTCCATATCCAAATAACTGACTAACCTATCCACCACTTAAAATGTACTTGCATGTTTCACTATACTAATTCAACGCTAAACCTCTATGGGTCCCGGAGTAGCGTGCTACCCGCCGAAAAAGCGCTTAGACGCCTCATCAGGGGTAGTAAGCGCTATATAAATGCAATTACAATACAATACAATAATCTAAATTAAGAAAGAATAGGTAGGAAAAGACATTTGATTTGCACGAGTAAGGTAAAATGTAAACTTTAGAAAACCAAATCAAGGTTTCTGAAGAGAGAATAGGAATGCCTAGGCGAGAAGCCTTTGCACTCAGGTAGTGGAGATTAGCAGAGTCAAGAAGCGTCTTCTCAGCTCAAAGTTAGCAAGCTTCTCCACTCAGTAGTCTAAGGAACACATAGTATTATAATTCAAGAAAACACTTGTAAGCAACATTATAGCTTGTTCCCACTCCCAATAGCCAATCATCTTCTTTCTGCACTATGGGTGCTGGTAAGCTCCCCTTGTTCTCATTTTATTACATTTGTCCATGCATGGCTATGTCTTTGAATTGTCACACTGGACAGACTCTCGGGCACAAACAGCTCTTCCCACGAGTCTTCCTTCCCGGCATTTTCTCCCCTGCCAATGAGAACCTTACTATCAGTCATCTAATATATAACAAACAACTATTCACTAAATAGTAGAAGGCTTCTGGAAAACACAACAGCAGTTGGAAGAAAACATGACATACAAAACAGCCACAAAGAAAATGTGCAGGTATCTTCGCCTTAAACACATACATGCGACATTCAAGATGGCATTAATATTAGGCTAACAATATATTACAACAAGTTAACTCGTGTGCCTCTCTTAACAGCTGAATGTGGTCACCTGCTATAAAAAATATATGATCAACGTGCACATGATATTTTTATATTGCATAATGCAGATCACATTTTACTAATAAATGCATTAGCATTGCAAATGTAAATTTACACTCTCCCACTATTTATATAATGTGTAGGGAGGAGAGGTATTTTCTTTCCCACCTTCACATTTTTTAAAGACTTTCACTGTCTCACATCTCATGTCTTCTTGCTACCACTAGTGCCCTCTCATTCCCACTTCCATTCTTTTTTTCACCTACTCATTTCATTGCAATGTCACCATTTCCATTCTGGCCCCTCTGTCTAGTTTCTTGCTCTTTTTCTTCTATGCCCCATCTTTTTGCCCCTTCATTGCCCTCACATGTTCTTGTCTCACACCCTGCCAAGATCTAGAAGTACAATTAAAGCTTCTATATAATGTCTCTGTCCTTCCCTTTAATACCCTCATTTTCTCCATGAATAATAGCGTAGTTGGTTCTATGTTCTGACATTATGTGCATTTTTGGGATCATATAGTTTTGGTCTAAAATGATGAGGCATGTAAGACAAAAAGAGTCTGTTGGCACATAGTCCAAAATTAAAGGCACATGCTGCTTGAGCTCAGCAACAGACCCGCTCAGCATGCTCATCAACATAGCAAAAACCATTTGGCTGCTTTTTTACATTTCTCCTGCTCATCCACCTCATACATGTGTTACCTAAATTTATTGAGTGCTTCCCAGGGCTGGCGGACAAATCCAATACTGAAGCTAAGGGAGACTAATGGTATTGAGTGAAGAGCCAGGTCTTTCTGATTTAGTATTGATGCACAATCCTATTTTCTACTCTAAACTCTCTCCTCTCTGCTCCTTCTCCACCCTCCTCCCTCAGCCTAGACATACTTGCCTTTTCACGTAATCTCTTGATGCTGCCTGGGGTCTGGCCACCCTGGTCATGTGTACCAAGCATCAGCTCTCAAAGGCAGATTGGTAAGATCTTCCTCACCCACGCTTCTGAGTAGATTGAGACAGCCTCTTGCAACTTCTCTTTGGCCCTCTTAGGTTCTGGAAGAATCCTGGATGCAAATTCCTACACTCTAAAGCTTTAAAGTGGCCAACTTTTATACCGACTTTTCAACTGAAAACCTTCATTGATGGTCACTACCACCCCTCCACGGAGGAATGAGAGCAGTTGCTCTTACAGAGGACTGGGTGCTGACAAGAAGATGTGTCCAGAATGTCTGCTTTTTCCCCTTTGAGTGTATTGAAGATAAAAGGCAAACAACCATTGCCAAGTTATTTACTTATTGTAAATTTGTTATTGTCTTGCAACTAAACAAATACATACTGTAGGATGAGTGAACCAGGTGTACGTATAAACTGGTCGCAAAAGTGTTTGCACATTGCTCATCGACTTTTTGCAACCAGTTTTTCATTTTTCAAACCAACCTACTAGTAGTTTGGTTACATAAATAAAGAGTTGCAGTGAGTCACAGACCAACCTGCCTAATTAATATTAATTAGGCAAGCCACTATTTGCAACCCTGTGCAATTGGCTCTAAACACAGGGATGGTGGCCTGTAAGGGATAATAGACCATAATCCCCGTGAGTGCGTTCCTAAATAAAAAAAACGTTGAATTTGATAAGTGCGGTATGTCTTACATTGACAAGACAATGCAGACTATCTATATTCACGTGGTTTATAAATACTAACTTCTTGTGGTATGAGGTGTGCCTTGACTGACGTGATCCGGAAGGTAGCAGATAGAAAGAGCTTGTGTTGGAAGGAGGACAGTTAGTCGTCAGATGAGACAGGACGTAAAAGTGCCAAAGCTTTGGTGCAGCACATGGGGATTTAAAAAAATAATTTAGGATTTTTTTGCACATACAAAGCACAACATACCATCATGTTAGAAAGCGATGTTTGAAAAGCAAAATGTTCTGATTGAAGGGCAAAAAAGAAAAAGTGGGAGATCCTTACTGTGTGTATTCCTCATCCCAAGGGATAGCAAATCAAAAACCTTTAGCAAATTGAAATGTGAAATAATCATACCCATCGACCTTATATAGCAGATACCACATTTTCATCTGTACTTTCCGAGAAGGTCAATAGCCAGCCCATGCCTTAAACCCTCAAAACTGCAGGCATAGGCCATTCACAATCTGTAGCAAACACAACAACAAGTCAAGAGATCTGGGTTTTAATCCCTTTTGTGATGTTGCTAATTCATCTTCAGTGCCTGGACGATCTCTTTTCAAAAAGGTTTTGGAAGACACCCAGATCTTTTCAACGTTCCACTGCAAAAGAGCCAGCTAATGGCAGGAGACTTCCATATGTGTGAAGCGATGAAGAGATGCGTTAATAATTGCCGCATCGGACTCCTGAGTGGATACTCACCATTGTTCCTAAATTCTCCAAAAAGAAACATAACCAGGTTGAGGGTCAGTTCATTGTCCAAAATTGCTCTATTATGTGATAAGACTTTGTTTATTCCATGTATATACATAACCACTGAATGTGAAAAATCGAGCCCGCATGCCACAAACCTTTCGGCTATCAAGCGTTGCCTTCAATCTAACAGGAGTAAAGCACCATCTAGTAAGCACTTGGTAAGCAATGACCTTGTACGGGGAGCAGATGGATGGCTTTAGCCACCCTTGCCTGAGCGTTAGACCACAAACCACCCAAACGAAAGACAAAAATAGAAAATCCCTTCAGCACTGCTACCCATACCCATAGGACACTACCAAGATCTTCCTAGATGTAACTTATTTTACTTTCATTCTAACCTACCTACATAAACAACTTCGAAATATAACAAATTCTATACTAAACTCAGACAACCAATCACCGACAAACAGCAGACACAGCTGATTGATGATCCACATGGAAGTATGGCCATGATAATGGTTGTAAGCCCCATACACAGGACAATAACATTCAATGTTCTGCCTTCACTAGTGAGAGTAGCGTTGGGGGAGCGTGAGCGTAGCTCAGGTGATTACAGCAGCAGAGTGTGTGAAGTGTATTGATGCATGAGCAATGGGTATGTGAGACAGGCCCTATTAGTAGTGGTTGATGTGGGTCTGTCAGATGCCCTGGGGACCCTGAGATGAGAGATACTTGTCTAGTGTGGTTCGTTTGGTTTGTTTGTGAACAGTCTGTATTATTTTCGCTGGTTTCTGTTTGGTTTTCCCTGCATCTGTTGATGATAATGGACATGGTCTCATGACCCACGAGACTAAAGCATACACTAATATTTTCAGTCGATGGATACATTGAGCCATGGTGAGTTGGATACAATCAGGATCTGTAATCTGAGAAAATCACCATGGAAACCCCTTGGGGTGAATGTTTGCTCTACAAATACGCGGTTAAGCTTCATATACAAGAGGGGAGAGTTGCTCCCCACGATGGACCAGCAGGTACACCTCAGAATGAAGTGCCACTTACTAGAAAAGCTTATTTTAGTTCACAAAACTTTGTAGGGCTCTAAACAATGAATGCATCCGAAATCGATTAGAGCTCGATGCTTTTGAACTTCGTCTTTTGTATTTACGATTCTGTAGTGGTTCCTTTTTTTAAAAATATATTGACCTCTAGTTTGATAGTTCGTTTAGGATTCAGAGAAGAAAAATGAATAAAAACATGTGTTTTGCGACCTAAACAATTAATTTGCTGCCTCTTTAGGGATTATAATTTACTTAAATCCTAGTAAAATAGAAATAATAGATATTCACAAATTAGCACTCCCGTGCTATGCTCTGTGGAATTGGTGACAGCTAGTATGCGTTGACTTGTAGGTCTTCTTTTCTGATGTTGATTATGACAGTTTTCTAACTGCCTCAGTGCGGCTGATGAGCTGTTTACGTCAGCCATACTACTCTTAGTGCGACTGACGTCAAGAGTGCGGCTGCCCCACCGCTAAAGAAAACTTTTATAGTGCATGCATTAGAAGGAAATGTATTTAAAAAAATCAAAGGGAAATGTTCCAATGCATCCCTAGTTTGTTTGTTTACTGTGACGCGCAGCATGCACAGCATGATGACGTCAAAGTAAATAAAGTCAAAGAAGGCGGTATCGTTATGCGTCATCTGCTTTTTTTTTGCAGTTTCATATAGCACGAACTCGACCCGAAGGTATCAGAATGCTTTACATGAGCACCAGTTGCATTACAGAGAGACACATACATTTTTAGGCACGGAGAGATTAAGCGATTTGCCCAGAATCACAGGAGGTTGAGCATCCCGGCAGAGACTTGAAACTGGTTCCCCAGATTTGAGGTTGTCTTTCTAGCCATTAGGCCACATCTGCCCTCGAACACCGATTTGTGTAGGAGAGGTACAGTTGAACCTGGAATCCTGTATGGGGATTACCCCAGGATCTCCTTGCGGGGACCCACCCAGTAGGCACCAGGGAAATGTTTTTGTGGGGAGCAGCCCCCATTGGCATGGGCAAGTGCTCTCACCAGGACACAACACTCTCTCTGCCTGCCTGAGTGGCAGATAGGGGTTGTTTATCCCCATACCATGCAGATGCCTACTAGACGCCATGGAATTTTTGAACAACAAATATGGGTGGGTTGGCCCTCCCTTGCATCGGCCATGGCCCAACCCCAAAAGAGTCAATACAGAGTTAGGGGGCAGATTAGGTGAGTTTACCATTAATTTGTCCCTCCCCACCAGCATGGGCAAAAATCCCATTAGACACCAGGGAATAATATTCATAAAAACAAGTGGTGGGGCGGCACATCAAGGCATCGGTCCATGTCCCCACCACAGAACAGGCCCAATATTTTTTCTGCCCCCTGGGGGTGGGGGGGGGTCGTCTGAACCCTAAATTTGCCCCTGAAGGGACAGAAGGTGCACTACACCCGGCATGTTTTCTTCAACAACAAAAGAATGGGGTGGGTACTGGCCTCCTTTGGGCCACACCTAACCCCGTAGCATCCCAAAAGCCTCGGAGGCAGAAGAAAGCCCGCAGATTTGCAAGGGATATATTTGTCAAAATAATGGCGTCGGGCCCGCTTCCCCAACTCTAGAGCCCCAACAACCTTCTGTCCCCCTGGGGCTTACAGCCTCTCCATTCCATTGTAAGCAAGGGGCAATTTGCATTCTTTTCAGCCTTGTTTGGATATATGGACTGGTTGAAAGGGGTAAATTCCAATTTCCTTGAACTTGCTATAAGAAAGACTGCACTGTTCGGACTCTGGGACACCTGGCAACCAGGGAACCTTATGAACTCCTGGTATTTCTAAAACCTAAAGACCTATGCAAATCCAGGGTGATGTGGCTTGTGTGGATTTCACTGTGTTTTCTTACCGAGAATGCCCTGCAAACTTCAAACAGTGGCTAAAATCTGCCATTTTCCTCACATTTCCCTATGGCAAACTTCCTGAATCTGTGGCGATTCACTGAAATCCTATCACCCAGCGTTCCCACGCCTCTCCTAATAAAAGAGGTACCCCGCTTGCCTCGCGGGCCTACCGTTTGATCCGTCTACAAAAGATTGTATAACAGAGAGCGAAAGAGAGAGTTTATGTTTGTGTGCAAGGATGCTCATGGCCATTATTGTGACTGTAGTGCATGAAGGACCATTCAGAAAAGGCCATACAGAACAAGTGCTAGTCACATGCAACACTCCTCTGGCGACCTCTAGTGCATTAAAGCGATATGTGCAGAAATGTGTTACATACAGATAATTACATTTACTGCATTGGAGGGAAACACAATGATCTGTACTTCCATATGAAGAACTACAATGACCATAATGCAGCACAACTTGAGTATTTATGCTGCCAAGTCCAGCACCGGGTCGAACTGAGATGTAGCAGACAAACTGCAGAAGAATTAAGTCCGAAGGTCCACAGTGCAATGCAAGATAAAAAAAAATAAGCGAGGGGGGTGGGGGGGTATTAAGGCCAAGTGCACACCTGGAAGATCTCCTCAGCCACATCCCGCAGCATCAGCATCCCTTTCTGAACATTGTGATCTGTTTATTGGCATCTCATCACTCTAGGTAATTTCAGCATTTACTGTCCATGGATGTGAGTGAAGGGATACATATCCAACAATTTATGGGAGCTCATTTCTGCTTAAGGAAGGGAAATTGCTACCAGGCTTTTTAATAAATGCCCTTCAATGCTGGTTTCCCCGCTGCAATCGTTGTGTGCCCTTAAGGCTTGGCGAGATGGTAATCACAGAGAATCCATTCACACTGCTGGAGTGTCAGAAATGTGCTGAATTTCATAGAGAGTGAAAAGCAATAGCCTTATGGAATTGTCTCTTCTATAAAGAATTGATCCTGAAATTGGATTCGGCCTTCATGGAAGCGCCTTCTCCGCCGCGCGGCGTGATGTGCGCACACGCGCAGTTCCCTATTAGTGTTCTGTGATTGCAAAGCAGTAAAGGATAAAAGGCTATTTACTGTGAGCTGGCATGCACCCCTCGGTAGGATGCACAGGGCAGGTAGGGAGGGCAGTGACAGGAGAACCTTTGTATTAAAACATATTCAGGATACTGAGACCTGGCTCAAGTTTCCTCCTTTCAAAATATATAGTCTATAAATTCCTATTCACAAGAAACAAGGCATCCTATCCTATCCTATCCTTTCCTGTTGTGTTCTACACTATTCTATCCTATCCTATCATATGTCCTGTCCTGCCCTGTCCTATCCTATCCTATCCTGTCCTATCCTATCCTATCATATGTCGTGCCCTATCCTATCCTGTCCTGTCCTGTCCTATCCTATTCGATCCTATCATATGTCCTGTTCGATCCTATCCTATCCTGTTCTATCCTATTCTATATGTACTATCCTATCCTATCCTGTCCTATCTTGTCTTGCCCCATCCTATCCTAACGCATAAGCCTATCCTAAAACTCGTAATCCTACCTTACCCTATCCCATCCTTTCCTATTTTATCCTGTCCTTTCCTATTTTATCCTAAACATAATCCTATCCCACAACTCATAATCTTATCCTATCCTTTTCTATTTAATCCTGTCCTAGCCTGTCCTGCCCTTTGCATTGCTATCCTGTCCTTTTTTATCCTAACTCATAACCGTTTTTTACAATTTTTAATCCTACCCTATCATATCCTTTCCTGTTTCATCCTATCCTATCTCACCCAGTCCCATCCTGTCCTTTCCTATCCTAACTCCTAATCCTAGCCTACAACTCATAGTCCTATCCTATTTTATCCTATCCCAACCTACCCTACCCTATCCCGTCCAATCCCATCCTATCCTTTCTCGTAATCCTATCCTATTCTTTCGTATCCTATCCTATCCTCCTATTTTATCCTCGCCTGTCCTCCTATCCTATCCTATACTATCTCGTACTCCTATCCAACAACTCGAAATCCTATCCTATCCTATCCTATCCTATCCTATCCTATCCTATCCTATCCTATCCTATCCTATCCTATCCTATCCTATCCTATCCTATTCTATCCTTTCCTATTCTATCCTATCCTATCCGATCACATCCTGTCCTATCCTATCCTATTTTAACTCGTAATCCTATCCTGTCTTGTCCTATCCTGTCCTATCCTATCCTATCCCGTCCTGTCCCGTCCCATCCTATCCTATCCTATCCTATCCTATCCTATCCTATCCTATCCTATTCTATCCTATCCGATCCCATCCTGTCCTATCCTATCCTATCTTAACTCATAATCCTATCCTGTCTTGTCCTATCCTGTCCTATCCTATCCTATCCCGTCTTGTCCCGTCCCGTCCCATCCTATCCTATCCTATCCTATCCTATCCTATCCTATCCTATCCTATCCTATCCTATCCTATCCTTTCCTATTCTATCCTTTCCTAATAAATCCTATCCTATCCGATCCCATCCTGTCCTATCCTATCCTATCTTAACTCGTAATCCTATCCTGTCTTGTCCTATCCTGTCCTATCTTATCCCGTCCTGTCCCGTCCTATCCTATGCTATCCCATGCTATGCTATCCTATCCTGTCCTACCATGCCCAGCCCTTTCCTATCATATCATATCATATCCTATCCCTCTCTTTTCGCCTTTGGTCATCCTTACCCTTCATACATCGCTGTTCATATGTGATATCTGAGCAGTGCCTTCCTTATGGCCCATGCCGAAGTTTGCTTTGCCTGTGTACCTGGACCAGGTCTCCTGGGTCATGGATGGTAGTTTTTTTCTCCTCTGCCCTTGATGTTCCATTTATCTTTTACTGTCATACATATCTGAGCCGTCTTTGTCCCTCTCTTTTTTATCCCCTCATTACTTCTATCCCTCTCATCTCTGTCACATTTCTCTCTGTTTTGGACACCAGAGGCATTTTTCTATTTGTCCCTCTTTGAAATCTGAGACACCTTTCTTTTGAACCTGGATCTTTGAGTCTTAGTTTCCTGATATAATATAACACACCATTTTTATTTTTGTGCATTTGTCTGTTTTGCTTTATTGTTAGTAGACGAAGAAGAACCAGGCGAATTACAGGCCCAAACCAGGGTCTGCTAGAAGTTGAAGGAGCATTTCTTGGTTCCTGAGTCTCTGGGCCTTGTTACTATTAGTTTTGGTATAATTGGAGGATGGGAAAGTCATGGGAGGCACTGTTCACTAATAATCTTTCACAAATGGTCATTTAAGGACGCAATGTGATGTGTGGCTGTGAAAGGTGAGTTCCCCTAGTAGTTGGTGGTTTTGACAGTGTTCATTGGGTAGGATGGAAGGATGAGTACTGCTTCTGGATTTAAGCTCAGTTGTGGCGAATTGCTGTTATTGATGTGGTAGTGGGGCTGCTGGAAGTAGACTGTAACCTCAGATTTAGCCTCACAGTTTCTTGTTACTTGAGATGGTGGGTAGAGGAAGGTCATTAGCCCCTTACAGACTTGTGCTGGCACTATTCTGGGGATCCGTTGACATTTTACAAGGTGTGTGTGTGTGTGTATATGTATGTGCATTGAGCCAAGTTGGCATTTTCTGAACAATGCCATTATTTTTTACTCTTCATTTTGACATTCAGGGGCATATTTACAAGCCCCTATTGCCACCAAAATGTCTCTTTTAGTGACATTCCTATGTCGATAGGGGTTTTGCCTTCTTTGCAAGGCATTATTGAGCCACTTAATGTGGCTTAACTTAATGTGACTTAATGATGCCTTGTGAATAAGCCACCCTTTCATGCTAAGGGTGTTGTGGTCAGCGTTCCACCTCAACACCCATTGATTTTGACACTGGCGCAAATATGGGGCAGCGCCAAAATTAAGATAAAATAAAGTGGGCTACCCAGGTGAAACAAGACACAATGCTTTATTTCTCCTCATTTTTGCTGTTTCTATGTGTGCTGCAGTCTGCATATATCTATATAAGCTATCTTATTCTGTCCCATATTTTGGGACCATTTTTTTTCAGTTTGCTGTGTCTTAGCAAGCTTTGCATCTGTCATAGATGTCTGAGCCATTTTTGAGTTTTCTTCTGATCCAGATATCTGAGGCATTATCTTCTCTCTTCTACATATCTGACCATTTTTTGACTGTCTGTACTGTAGATCGTATAATGTTTTCCTCTTTCCTTGACATCCGGTACATTTTCCCTCAGGCCATAGATCCAGGAGCCACACTTTTGTTTTCAAATATATGTGTAGCCATATTTCCTGCCTTTTCTATCTAAATAATGTTTTGTTCTGATCTAAATAGTACGACCGTCTGTTTCCAGTGCCATATTTTTCAGTTATGTTTTGATCTATGCTTTTTCACTGTCCCATAGATATCAGAGCCATATTATCCTCTGTCCGAGATCTCGGACCCATCTGTCCGCTGCCCTAGATGCTGGTGCTGGGGCCCTATATCACTTGTCTTAGGTATCTGTTCCAGTCTTTCGTCTGCGAAAGTTAGCTGATCTCTTTCCCTCTCTTGGATATTTGAGCCATTATGCTCTAATTCCCAGATCTCTGATCCATAATTTCCTACTTCCCAAAGATTTGATTGATTTTTTCATCAGCCCCAGATATTTAAGTCCTATTTCCTCTGATTCAGATTTCCTCTCTAACGAGTATGTAAACAGAAAATGTCCTCTTTATTATATATCTGCATCATTAAATCTTCTGTTGGAAACAACAGAGTTAAATTGTCCCTCTTTCTGATCCACCTCTGTCATGTTTCTCTCTATCCTAAATAGCTGTACCATTTATCTTCTGTCCTAGTTGCCAGAGTCATTGCTTCTCACTTTTGAACAGCATTCAGAAAAAATATAGACGAAAAACCATATCGAAGAGCAGAAATATCGAGTTTCAAATATCATGATGCACAAATATCATGTACAAAAATATCGGTGACAAGAAAATCAATTTTAAGGTAAATAATATTGATGTTGAAAATATCTATGTTGTTGATATCGTTGTTAATTTTTTTGAAGATCATCTACAAAAATATCTTGTTTTTTAATTATTTGTGTGTATTTTAGTATATATTTTAATTTTATGTGTTTTAAATTGTTTGTATAGTGGTTGTAAATGTTTGTATAATTATTGTAAATGTTTTTTATTATAATTTGTTAATTTTAGATGTTTTTAATTTAAATGTAATAGTTTGTTTGTATTTTTAGTGACGTAGCGGTTTGTGGGGTTTTTAGAGGTACAGGGTGGGAAGGAAATTAATCATTATTTACAATTAATTATGTAATTGATAATTAATTGTGTAAAGTGTGTAATTAATTTAATTTTTATGACTACTTTTGGTGTATGTTGCGTTTTGTTTTGTAGGGGTAAGGGATGTGAAGGAAATTAATTATAATAATTAATGTTAATTACCTATAGTGATTTAATTGATCATTATGTATATTGTTCATTAAGAAATGTTTTGAGTTATACATGAGGTGTGCGTTGTGTTTGTAGGGATAAAGGGTGGGAAGTGAATTCAATATAATTAATTTATTATTAGTTAACTTTTAGTTAATTGTTAATAATTGTTAAATTGATAATTATGTAAATTATGTGATTATGATTTTTTTAAAATAAATATTAGGTGTGCATTGTTCGGTTTGTAGGGATAAAGGGTGGGATGGTAATTAAATATAATTTGTTTTATTATTAGTTAATTACTATCAATTGTTTAATTGTTAATTATGTAATTATCAGCATTTTAAGATATGTTTTAGGTGAGTGTTGTTTACTTTGTGGAGGTGTAGGGTAGGAAGGTATTTAAGTAATATATGTAATTATTGTTACTTATTCCATAAAACATGTGCTATTTATTGTATTATGTGTTAATTGTGTTATACTTTTTAATTGTAAATAACATTTTAGTTGTTGGTTGTTATAATTGTGAAAATATAGTGTTGTATTTTAGTTATATTATGATTATTTATTTTAATTTAAAATTGTATTAAACATTGTAATAAATATGTAATTATTTTCATTAAAAGAATTATATATATATTTTAGATTTAAATATTTACATTTGTTGTTATTTAATGTAGTTGTTTGCATGTTTTATTTGTTCGAAGTGAACTACTGGAGTGGGAACAGTAAATGTTACCCCTCCGCTATTCAATGCTTTCTCTACTGTTGCACAGACTAGAGTGTGAATAGTAGATTTCACCCCTCCTGTGTCCAACCCTTTTTCTAATGTTGCACTCACTGGAGTGGGAATAGTACATTTTACCCCTCCTGAGTCCAACACTTACCCTACTGTTGTACTAACTGGAGTGGGAATAGTACATTTTACCCCTCTGCAATCCAACGCTTTCCCTACTGTTGCAGTGACTGGAGTGGGAATAGTAATTTGTAACTCTCCTGAGTCCAACGCTTGCCCTACTTTTGAACAAACTGGAGTAGGAATAGCAAATTTTACCCCTCCGCTATTCAATGCTTTCCCTACTGTTGCACAGCCTGAAGTGGGAATAGTAGATTTCACCCCTCCTGTGTCCAACCCTTTTTCTAATGTTGCACGCACTTGAGTGGGAATAGTACATTTTACCCCTCCTGAGTCCAACACTTTCCCTACTGTTGCACTAACTGGAGTGGGAATAGTAATTTGTACCTCTTCTGAGTCCAACGCTTGCCCTACTTTTGAACAAACTGGAGTAGGAATAGTAAATTTTACTCCTTGTGAGTTCAACACTTTCCCTATTGTTGCACAGATTGGAGGGGGAATAGTACATTTTACCCCTCTGCAATCCAACACTTTCCCTTTTGTTGCACAGACTGGATTACGAATAGTAAATTTTACACCTTCTCAATCCAACACTTTCCTTACTGTTGCGCAGACTGGAGTGGGAATAGTACATTTGCCCCTCTGCAATCCACACTTTCCCTACTGTTGCATCAACTGGAGTGGGAATAGAGATTTGTACCCCTCCTAAGTCCAACACTTTCCCTAATGTTGCACAAACTTAAGTGGGAATATTAAATTTTACCCCTCCTGAGTCCACGATCCGTGATTGGATTGGGAATAGTATATGTATTATTTCTACAATTTCATAGTTTTATTTATATTGTTTATATTTATTTTATGATGTTTCTGTGTATGTAACATTATATTATTTTGATTTATTAATGTATGTATTATATTTTTAGTAAAATGCATTTTATTACTTTTGCTTTTTATAATTTTGGTATGTTTTGTAGATTTTTTTCCAGGTTATTGTTACGGTTTGTAATATATATATAGGCTGACTTCTGAATGCTGTTGCTGGATTTGCATCCATTTCGCAAGCTGCTCCCAACACTGAATAAAAGCCGAATTCTGAACCTTGCTCTGGGCTCTTCTCCTCCTTGCAGGCAAAACTTTTTTGGATATATATATATATATATATATATATATATATATATATATATATATATATATATATATATTGTTATTTTTTTTACGTTTTCAAAAAATGTGTAAATGGTAACATAAATTACAAATATTATTTTAATAATAGATTTACATTTTATATGTTTCAATATATATGGGAGTTTTTTTAATAAGTATGAAATTTAGATATCATATCATTTTAAATGATTTAAATATATTTAATTTATTAGAATAGGACCGCCTTGCAGGTCGGAAAATGCATTTGTCTAGTGCAGCTTGTGTTGCGGCCCAGGAAAAGGTCCGCAGCACAAGCAGCACTAGAAAAATTCATTTTGAAGGCATCCATGCACTATGAGTTAGGCACCACGTGTGGGGTAGCACTAAATGTGCCCCTCAGGCCACTAAGCAGTGAAGCACGGAGGCCCTGTTTGGGGCCACCAAGTCCCTTTCAGTCTGCCTATCCATGGCGTTGGGATGGCAATGAACAGGCAGTCAGAAAGTGATATTCTAATCCCTACAGCGGTGTATGTGCAGGCACCGTCCCATTGTAGGATTTAGACATCCGACCAATGTCCCGACGTGATCTTTGATCCTATCGGAGGCGATGGCCCTACGCCCAACCACTGCAGTTTGACCGGCTGCATTGTAATACAGCGGTCTGACCAATGACCTAGATAGTGGCCAGATGACCAACAACAACCTGTTGATGGTGGTCCGCTCGCCATCGTAATGAGAGCCTAAGATCCTGAACTGCGGAAACATGGAACAGCTATCAGCCAAAGACTCTCAGGCATTAGGGATTTGGTTCCTTCATGATAAAATCAACTGAAGTAAGACAATTGCAATGCAGTCTAGTCAATCAATCACCCCTCAAGTAAAAAAGTTACTAGAAGTGCCTTCCTCACCAAGTGGGCCTTCTGGGACATTTTACTACTTTTATCCAGAGAATGTCCAGGGCGCCGTCCCCATGCTTCCGTTGTGTCTCAGCGATGCTGATGGACGTTGCGTGGACGCACCACTCTACCTCGTGCCGAGACTGCAAGGAATACAATGAGCAGCAGGTAGGCAAATACTACCCATGTGCTTCGGGGACCACGTTACTGCAGCCCGTCAAGTGTATTACTAGCTCACCGCGGCCACAAACTGCCCTCCTTCAAGGCACTCTGCATTCCCAACAGAGCTATCCAGACGCTAGCATCTTTTACTCAAGCAAACCTTTGGCAATATGGGCACTCTGAACTGGCACATTTGCTGCCTGGCATGGTCTATAAAAAAGATGCACATTGGTGGAACCTCATTCTCACTCAGCCAGCAACATGCAGACGCCCTGTCTTGGATAAGATAAGAAATATCCAAGGTCAGCTGACACTCAAGAAGGTCTTGTGTTCCTCAACAGATGACATTCGTAGACCGTATCTACTGCATGAAGCAGAGATAGTCACTTACCAAGGTGGTGGCGTCAACATATGCAAATGTATCGCTCACGCCTCCGGGCCTCGGTTAATTCTTCATCAGAGTTGCACGTGACTTGAAACCACACATCTCATCATCACACACAACACAAACACACTTCACACAGTGGCCACATTCTATACTTACTCTCTTCCAAACAAACACATCCAACATAGAAACATCATAAACTTCCACCAAAATGTGCTTTGGCGGATCTTCAGGGGTTTAAGGCGCTATATCAATAAACTACAATACAAACAGAATATTTTATCCTTTGCAAGCATTAATCTGTCAGAGAGCTCAAGCACTTTTGAGCTGGACCTTGTACATGCATGGCTGTAGTTTTCCGGGTAGCCTGTCTGTCTGTAAATCGTTCATTTCCAGGCATAGCTGCTATGCTGTAAGTATATACAGCATGTCATTCCAACCATGCTCTGCTGAGTCCCTCCTGCTGGGTCTCAGCAGGAACCCTGCTCCTCCATGGCTTATAGCTTGAACTTTCCAATCACTGTGGGATATGACATCCTGATCACTGTGGGATATGGAAGGGACCCCCATGAAGAAGTGTTCACTCTTATGCACGAGGCAGAGTGGGCAGGATGTGCAGTGATGCCTGGAGGTCACAGACCCTCTCCCAGTGGCCCCGCGTTGCTGTCTCGCGCGCTTCATTGCTGCATGGATTGTAAACCCTGTGCTTGGAAGGCCTTTCATGCTCAGATCTCAAGGCGGAGCCAGACATGGAATTCAGGATGTATTTCTCCTGATAGCACCCAACACATCTCCGGAAACAACAGAGACCATTTGCAAATAATTAAGATTTACCTTCGCACATAAATAAATAAATAAATAAATAAGTAAATACATAAATAAATAAATAAACAAAAAATCACATAAATAAATAAATAGATTTGCAGATATATGTAGTGCGGCTAATCACTCGTAAGGGTATCCATGACGCCATTCTATCTTTTACGTAGATACTGTCAGTTACTACTTTTTTTGTACAGGTTAGAATTAGACTAGGGCATGAATTAAATGTATTTATTTATTTAGAAATTTGATTCCTTTCCATATGCTGTATATTGTCAATAGGGCCTTAATAAAGAAATATAATCTCAAAATAATATATAAAACTTTACTTTATTGCCTCTTCAACCCTCACTGTCTTCACAAGATGCTGTAGGCGCTGAACACAGGGGCCTGCTCGCACTCTACATTAGACGAAAGGTTATGAATCAATGGGGGATCTCCAGCTCTTCATTTCATAACAAATCTCATAATAAAATGGTCATGTTCAACAGTAAATAGCTGTTCAATTTCCTCATTTCTTTTACTCTACTGAAATATTCCAAAGCTAGTATCCTTGTACAATCTATTTAAGGCTCTTTGAAACTCAGTTGCCACTGTTTTTTATTTTATTAATACCGTCATCTGAGGAACAGTCAATCTTACCACTATGTCCTCTATTGGTAACTGTAAAACTAGCAGCAAACTAAAATTAGTAAATATAGTGAATGGAACTGGATGCGCCGTAGATATTGCCAATTTAGCTTTAGCAGTCAGTTGTTGATGACCTATTGTTTACAATGTGAATCCATACAGCGAGCTTTTGGGTCAGCTTAATTTGTTGTCTTTACTCTGAATCTCATTTGCTTGTTTCTTATCTGAAATCTTTCCTTCCTCTTCTTGTGTTGTTTTTTCCCTTGATTTGCAAAAAGGGGGTGGTGATGAACAGAGTGTCTGAGTTAAACAGACCACTCTTACCCAGTCCAAAGATCAGGGCTTGATCCATCACCGTTATTTATCTCACTGCCCCATCCCAGCTCAGAACCTGGCTATATGCAAATCAGTCTGTCCCTGGCCCAGTGCATCATGGGAACAGGGCAGACTTAACTACCAAGCCAATTCTTCACCAGAAAGGAGACAAGCTACCCTTGGAGCATAGCTTATTTACCATTATTTTGACTGGATAGCTTGTATCCTTCCTCTGTGAAAATTCAGGAAACTAACATGTTTCTTTTTCTTTCACCACTCCATGGGAGTGCATGTGGTTTCAAGCTCTCTCCCTTGTGTGTTGCTCCACCCACAAAAAACCCCATGCGCTCTGTGTTGCTCCACGTTTCCGCCAGCTCATCCCCCACCCCTACCCTGTCCATTTTTTTCTTTTACTTTTAAAAGCCCCCCACTCTTCGACAGCTCCACCACCCCCTCACCCTGTCGCTTGTACCTCTTCATGGCATTGACTTCCACTGCACCACATCATGCTCTTTTTATAAAATAAAAAAAAAATATATATATATATATATATATATATATATATATATATATATATATATATATATATATATATATATATATATATATGTATATATATATATGTTTGTTTTTTTGGTTTCTTGTTTTTGGAGAGGACACAGAAGATTGCATTTGCTCTCTGTCTGCTCCATTCTCTTTGATGTGCTTAAGTGACTACTTTTTTATGTACTGCTGCCCATCTTTTATTGTGCCCATGCTGTTCCACATCATCAATCAAACATTTTTTGTAAAAGCAGAAGCAATTTGCGAAGGCGAAAGGTCGGCCAATGGCAATAAAAGGTGAGATCTCTTGGCTTTAACTATGATTGTTTATCAGCTGGCGAATGGAATTCTTCAGAGCATGAGCGATTTTATTGCCCCTGTGTAACACAGTGGTCATTGCCTTATAAAAAGATCCATTAATCCCAATTCAAAATGTAACTCTTGAACTGAAAGGGTCTGGTGTACTGCAAGAAGAGACTTTAATACCTTTCCTTTTACTCTAGCAAGAAGAAGAAATAGAATGCAGAAAGGGGAATACCATCTGTACCATATCAAAACTAGATGAAAATGTTTACCCAAAACATGTGTCATTTGCCTAATGAGTTTTCCCCTTTGTAGCATTAATACTAAGGAGGTTGCCCAGAATGACGTATTTCTTTAGTTGTCCTCACTTTTGCACCACGTTGCATAGTGAAAAAGTGACGCAACCCTTGAAATGCGATTTCTCAAGCCACTCAAGGTCCACTTACGTGGCTTGATAAATATGAAGTAACGCAAAGCAGCGCAAATCACTATGTTCAGTTACTCTGCTCCTGAGAGGCGTTCCTTGGGCATTGCGTCGGTGTTCCCACGCAATACCGATGAATTTTTACACATTCGCAGATTTACCATTACTTTAGACCTGGCAATTCGCCAAAATTCCACGCCTTCCCAGGGGAGGCATAACGAGGAGAAATATCTCAGTTTCTCCTGGGGACTTTCTTTTTCTATGTGCGCAGCACACATAGAAAGAGGAAAATGCCACAGGGGATTGCTTTTGCACAAGAATGTTCCCCTTCCTGCACAAAAAGAATCCTGCCTACAACACAGGTACCCTTGCTCCATGCTGCAAGGGTGCCTTCATTGCACTAGGCAGCACATTGTGCACCAGCACTGGGAAAGGGCAAGCCACTTTTTTAGGTCTCGCCTTTACCATTCCGCGGGAATGGGAAATGGGGAGAATTCAAGTCGGCAAAATCCTCTTCAAACCAAGGGCTTTCAGCCTCGCGGTTTTCTTGCAGTTCACGTGAATCACGTGAGCAAACATGCACGCGCATTCACGGCCAGGGCTTCTCCTCCCCTAGCAGCACTCCTCCCACACCAGCAACTCCCCCCTCCCACAACAGCACCTCCCCTCTCTCTCCCCGCAAACACAGCCTTGCCGTAGCAGCACCCCTCCCACACCAGCACCTCCCCCCTCCCACACCAGCACCTCCCCTCTCTCTCCCCGCAAACACAGCCTTGCCCTAGCAGCACTCCTCCCACACCAGCACCTCCCCCCTCCCACACCAGCACCTCCCCTCTCTCTCCCCGCAAACACAGCCTTGTTTTCATTCTGTGCAGTGCAGCACCATCGTTGACCCGATTTTGTAAATTAAGATGCTTTGCCAACACATGCTTGTTATCACACTTAAGGTAAATCTATTATTTTTTCAAACGCTTTGTGAAGTGTGTGTACAAGCTTTGTTTATGGTAGGCACGGGAGAGCCAATGCAGCAACTGGAACCCAGTTCCAGTTCAGTAGCTTTGGATGTTTCGCCACTTCTTCCCTATTGAGAACTGAAGGAGAGTTCATTTGTTTTGCGCTGCGTTCCTCATGCACGTCTCGCCACCTACGCTGCTCTCTTTTACCTGCCTCTTTCCTGTTGCGTTGAATTGTGCGCTTCCCCAACTGCCTACCCTGCTCCCGCACCCTTCATGTTGCTTTCACGTCCCTCCGGCCCTCTCCACGTTGCTTTCGTATCCATTCCCCCACCCAACCCCATATTGCTCTCACATTCAATGGTGTTGCCTCTGCACCGCCCAAACCTCTGCCTTGTTTATGTTAATGCCGTACAACTAATTGTGACTGACTTCCGTTCCTACTGAACCAGGCTGTAAGACTGGTGTTTCTGGCGGTGGGAATACAGATTTTTTAAAACAGATGTCTGTTCGGAAGTCTGCTTAGTTCGCCTAACTCTGTCATGGCCGCGCATAGCACAAGGCTCCGCCCAGAAGGTATAGTATTACTGACAGTGGCAGCATAGGTTGTAGCCTGTAATGCTGTCTTGCAGCAACAGATAGCTGGCTACTCATACTTTCAAGAAGCAGAGCACGCAAATCACACGGAATTCAGGCAAAGGGCAAAAGCTGGACGGGCTACAGCACCAGCACAAACCCCCTTCCGACACCACCCTTCCTTTAAAACTCGAGGACACAGGAGCAGCCTCATCACCCACTGGAACAAGCAGGAACACCCCGCCCCATGGTTCCACCCGTTGTCACACCTAGTGAGTCTGTGCCATCGGCTGCAGATGTCTTTGTTTGCACCCTTTCAAATTCATTTGGGAAATAGCTTTTAGGCGTAATATTTGTGTAGGTAAAAAATTAGATTGGCTGCTCAGCTGAAGCATTCTTTGCCCATGAATTTGCCAAGCCCCTCAAACTGTTCATCACAGAGCAGCTTAATCACAATATGTTGATGCCGATAATGTGAAAATAGATCAAGTAGTTATCATGGCAAGCACAGTGCCTAATGCAGAGTTTGCTGCAGTGTGCTAAGTTCCTGACTGGCAGAGCGTCTGCACAGTAAGCTATCCCATCAGTGAGCAGCAATGAGATTAGAGCAGGGAACTTTTCTCTCTTGATTTGACGATTTGATGACATTGAGCTGTTTGAGTTCCCCGTCCATGCTGCTGCAGTCCAAATCTGGGTTAGTACTTTACTTGGAGCATGCCTAAAATAATTGGCAGAACCACTAGACCCCAAAGGCAATGCCACTCACACACGCAACGCCACTCACACACGCAACGTCACTCGCACACGCAACGCCACCCACACACGCAACGCCACTCACACATGCAACGCCACTCACACACGCAACGCCACTCACACACGCAACACCACTCACACACGCAACGCCACTCACACCCACGCAGTGCCACTTTCAGACACACAACGCCACTCACACCCACGCAAGCCCACTCTCACACACGCAACGCCACTCTCACCCATGCAATGCCACTCAAACATGCAATGCCACTCACACATGCAACGCCACTCACACACGCAACGCCACTCACACACGCAACGCCACTCACCCATGCAACGCCACTCACCCACGCAACGCCACTCACCCACGCAAATCCACTCACACCCGCAACGCCACTCACCCATGCAATGCCACTCACCCACGCAACGCCACTCACCCACGCAACGCCACTCACCCACGCAACCCCACTCACACACGCAACGCCACTCACACACGCAAATCCACTCACACCCACGTAACGCCACTCACACACGCAACGCCACTCACACCCACGTAGTGCCACTTTCAGACACACAACGCCACTCACACCCACGCAAGCCCACTCTCACACACGCAACGCCACTCTCACCCATGCAATGCCACTCACACATGCAAAGCCACTCACACACGCAACGCCACTCACACACGCAACGCCACTCACACACGCAACGCCACTCACACATGCAACGCCACTCACCCACGCAACGCCACTCACCCACGCAACGCCACTCACCCACGCAACGCCACTCACCCACGCAAATCCACTCACACCCGCAACGCCACTCACCCATGCAATGCCACTCACCCACGCAACGCCACTCACCCACGCAATGCCACTCACCCACGCAATGCCACTCACCCACGCAACGCCACTCACACACGCAACGCCACTCACACATGCAAATCCACTCACACCCACGCAGTGCCACTTTCAGACACACAACGCCACTCACACCCACGCAAGCCCACTCTCACACACCCAACGCCACTCTCACACACGCAACGCCACTCTCACCCATGCAATGCAACTCACACACGCAATGCAACTCACACACGCAACGCCACTCACCCACGCAACGCCACTCACCCACGCAACGCCACTCACCCACGCAACGCCACTCACCCACGCAACGCCTCTCACCCACGTAACGCCTCTCACACACGCAACGCCACTCACACACGCAACGCCACTCACACACGCAACACCACTCACACACGCAACGCCACTCACCCACGCAACGCCTCTCACCCACGCAACGCCTCTCACACACGCAACGCCACTCACACACGCAACGCCACTCACACACGCAACACCACTCACACACGCAACGCCACTCACACACGCAACGCCACTCACACACGCAACTCCACTCACACCCACGCAGTGCCACTTTTACCCACACAGCACCACTTTCAGACACACAACGCCACTCACACCCACGCAAGCCCACTCTCACACACGCAACGCCACTCTCACCCATGCAATGCCACTCTCCCACGCAACGCAACTCACACACGCAACGCCACTCACCCACGCAACGCCACTCACCCACGCAACGCCACTCACCCATGCAACAACACTCACACATCCAACGCCACTCACCCACGCAACGCAACTCACTCAAAGCCACTCACACACACGCAGTGTCACTTTCACCCGCACTGTGCAGTGCACAATAGGTCTCGCAGTAGGAAAGTTGGAGCTATTGGTTTTGTAAATGACAAAGCCCTTTATGTTTTTAAAATGAAAACAAAAATAAAAGGCATTGTTATTTGCAATTGTAATAGCTCCAACTTTCCTACTGCGAGACCTATTGGCAACGCCAGTGCTTGTTTTTGATGCAGCGACGGAGCAATCAGTGCATCACACTGCACCATATCTGTTTATTTCAATAAACTTTCTTTCAGTCATGATACCACAAAAGTGAAAATTGCATATATATTCAATCTACTAAAATTTACATGTACAACAATTCATTCTGTTTCACTAAAAAGAATACTAACTGATCAATTCATATGACTTAATACATAAAAGTATGAGCCGTCTAAAAACTGCACCAATAAAATAGAAAATCACATTTAATTAAAGAAATAACACATCAATCATCACTGGGGACCCAGCATTCAGGTCTATAGGGACCACTCAGTTGTCTACTCATCTTAAAGGCATAGATACATTTCCTCACTGGCAATGCCTAAAAAAGAGCATACTATTGGCCTGATGAGAAGGATGATATATTTGACTTTTGAGCCTTTGTTCTGATTCCCCACATAGGGCCCAAAACTTTGCAAGTGCACAAACAAATAAGAGCCTTGCATCAGATTTTAAAATGTGCAAAGCTACACCATGGTCTCTGGTTCCCAACTGTTTGCAAATAGAGAATTGAGCATATTCTTCTGGGCCCAGAGTATGCTTGGCAACCAAAGAGAACAGGGCCAACAGATTCAAGTGGAGTAAAGTAAAAGGGACAGCCCTTGTTCTATGGAGCATTGCATAGCCATGAGTTTTTACATGAGTTCAATGGTAGTGAATCATGCCTAAATTGGATATAAAGCTTTCTATCAGCAGGCAGCTGAATATGGTTGAGGTAGCCTTACAAGGAACAAAACTATTTAAAATCCAGAAATTTCTTGGCTAGTCTGCGCAGCTTACTACCCCTGATTTTGTTTGGGTCTACCCAATCCCAGTGCATGGCTTTTAGTTGCTTTTTTGTGGGAAGTCTGGATATTTAGTGCTACCCCACTGACCCTCTACCTCGATACTATCAATTAGGTTTTTGTTCCTAGGCAAACCTATCTTCTGATGTATGTAGGGTGCAAATTTTGTCGAAAGGTGAGGCATATGAGGACAGTTTAGTGGTCAAAACTAGTCTGTGCGAGAAAAGAAGTGGGCAGAGTTTTACTAGATCTTTAACAGATTTAACACCCAGATCCAATTTTAGACAATACAGTGGAGTACTTAACAGAAGTGACACCAAGGGGCATATTACCAAGCAATAGCGATAATTATCGCTATTGCTTGGTTAGCGATAAAAATTTATCGCTGAGCTTCGACGATTTTTATCTCAGATACACCTTGCTATTTTATCTCCGCTTTCTTGGCTTTTAAAGCCAAAAAAGCAGAGATAAATCCCTTGATAATATGCCCCTCAGTTCCTAAGGAACTTGTTCTCTGTTACTGTTAAACCATTTGCTTTTTCAATACCCCACAACTCAGCCCCATCAAGGGCGCAGCTTTGCTTTTATAAATCTCTAAACCTGATACTTCCTTAGGGCCACAGTTATCTGCTTAAACTTTAGGTTTGACTTAATTAGATGTTACTTTCAAGACATACCTTCTGATGATTTAATGCCCAAATATGTGATACTACTCACCTCCTTAAGGGCATATTGTTTAGAGTTATTGAATAATTTATGGGAATTCAGCATCATAAGCTTTTTTTAGTAGTACTTATTTGTAGGCCTCTCTCATCGCGGAAAACCTTGAATTTGTTTAAAAACGGCTGAAGCTCCCTAGGTGTTTTGGAGACAAGGTGTGTGTCATCTGCAGAAAGAAGTTTTTTCTTATTCCCTAGTGATGGCGCATCCGTTGGGGTTCCAGATCAAAGATAACAACTTCTTTAATATTGAGAGAAAATGGCATTGAGACCAAAACACAGCCTTCTCGGACCCCCCTGCTGATGATTTTAATGGGATCAGTGACTTGGCCCAGGGCACCTCAACGCATCCTGGCATGATTATCCACATGAAGGCGAACAACTAATGACAAGATTTCTAGGCATCCCCATATCCTTCAATACCAGCCTAAGCGTGTTTCGAAGCACAAGGTCCAATGCTGACTTCAAGTCTATAAAAGCTACATACAGACTCACCTTGCCCAATACCACCACCTTCTAGTAAAGGAGGATATGTTGAAAGACCTGAACAATTGTTCCTGTTCTCTGACAGAATTTTGCTTATTGAGGAGACAGTATGTTATCCTCAGTCATCCAATCATGAATCCTCACCAAAAGGGTACGGCAAAACACCTTCTGAATACAGTCTTTAAGGCTAATGGACCTGTAGTTATTCTGATTATTCCTATTGTCTTTTCTGAAGACGGGAATAACTTCATCTCCCTTCCATGAGTCAGGAATTGGGGCACCACGTGCAATAGCATTGGAAAGTGGCAGTATGTAAGATATGTAAGATGGCCAATTGTCTTTATCATGGCAAAATAAATCTCCTGGTCCAGGAGCTTTTGCTGGCACAATGGCCTTGATAGAAGGCAAAAAATTTACTACATGGAAAAGAGAACCCTTGATGTTGTTGAGGTAAATCAAAGGGGTACATCCCTGAGGTAGAGGAGATGCTAGTGCAGTATAGGGCACCAAAGTGCTCTTGCCCAACACTGGCCGCGATGTTATTGGCTAGTGGAGGTTGATTTCCCAGGTACCCCTCCCAACAAGTGCCCAGAATTTCCTAGGATCTTTATGAGAATAAGCCTCCCCAATTTACCTCCGCTTCTTCTCGTCCCAGTTCCTCTTGTCCTGGGCTACAGTCAGTTTATAGGACCTCCTTAATTCACGCACCAAGGACATATTCTTAGTTTTAAAATCTTTGGTGAGTCGGTGCCTTAGTGATCTGCATTGGCATGAGAACCAGAGGTTTTTCTTATTTATTTACTCCTGTCTATAGTTTGAGCAATGGAAATAATCAACAAAATATGAGGTTAGCTGTTGAAAGTACTTTGCAGGCAGCACTCGAACTCCCTCTTTACTTCTCATATTATCTGCGTAAGATTGGATCTCGTCCAGGCAGGCCTCTAATTCCTGCTTGATATTAATAGGTTTAGATTCGTACCCCAGGAGCATAGGTCATTTAAGACGTTGTTTGTAGGTAGTATCTCCTCTTTTATAATCATTTTACTCATAGGGGCACTATCTAATTCGCCCCAGGAGAATGCTAAACCCAAGCTTAATGGATTATGGTCACTGTCACTACTTTTAGCTACAGTCATATGACTTAGGGTTGGCCACAGGCTAAGATCCACTAGGATATAATTAATACGACTAGCACCAGTTGGAGCAGTGAATGGCAATTCTCCTTCTCTATCTGAAATTTTTCTCCCATTCGTGGCTCTCAGCTTATGTTCTAAGGGCAGTGTTTTTTTATGTATAGCTGGTTGTGAACATTTCTTAATTGGAGGCAGATCAAGAGATGGAACTGACCATAATTTATCCCCTTTGTTAACATCTTGAATATCATACTTATCTAAGGGCTCGACAGTCACATTAAAGTCACCCCTTATTATCAGGGGATATGCAAGCTGCCTCATGTCAAGGAGTTCATCTAGGATTTGTATAGTAAGAGATTTACCACCTCATTTGGTACCTCTAGCATAGACATTATAAATGTCTACAGTGTGACCTGGTTTGCCTTTCAGTCGGACCACCAGAATATCTGGGCTGTTGGTGAGTAACTCTTCAATTCTACACTTTAACTCAATACTGATCCAAATCAACATGCCCCCTGATGGATCACCCTGTTTAGATGCAATTGCGGACAAATGGAATGTCACATAACCTGGCATGAACGTTGGCGTTAGACTCCGGGGGGCATATTATCAAGGGGGTTTATCTCCGCTTTTTTGGCTTTAAAAGCCAAGAAAGCGGAGATAAAATGATCTCCCTATTACCTAGCTGTCGCTAACACCAGTTAGTGACAGCTAGTAGGAGATAGTGACCATCTTGGGCCCCACTTTGCATGTCAGTGATATTTATCACTAATGACATGCAAAGTGGGCGTGCCAAGATGTTAGCGACTGAAAACAGTCGCTAACATCGCTATCTCCTATTACCAACTTTTGGAGATATTCGCGCTAAGCGCGAATATCTCCAAAAGCTAACACCTGCCCTGAGCAGTTCTTAGCCATGTTATCCAATGGGAGGTGGATAACATGGCTAAGAGCATTAGCTCGGTAATTCATGAATATCGCGGACTTTTCAGCGATATTGATGCATTGCGGCGATTTTTATCGCATTTGCGGTAAAAATCGCCGCAGCTCAGCGGTAAATTTTTGTCTCTAACCAAGCAATAGCGATAATTATCGCTATTGCTTGGTAATATGCCCCCAGGTTTCCTGAAAAATTCCTTTATCATGAGAATGGATGAGCTTGACCCACTGGGGAAGGCACAATTTACTTTTAACTCTGGCCACATTCCATGAAACCAATTCAAGTAGGTGATGGCCTGTGAACAGTGGGGACTTGGGATGGCGAAGAACACCCTGGGCCACTTCCTCTTAGGAAGGTGTTAGCCTGTAGGTGGTATTTACTGTAGTTTGGATATGAGCTTCCACTCCTAAATAGGACTGTATAGAGAGGTTGGTTGGGTTTAAGCCATCCCTATATGTTGCTGATGATGTTGTCTCGTTAAGTAATGGTTAACCTGTATTTAAAGCAGGGCTGTTAGACCTGCCTTTTACAGCTGGTTTATCTCCAGATGTTTTGCTTTGTGTCCTTCTGTTTCTGACCTGTTTTTGTTGTTTTTATGGTTCTGGGCACTTTACCACTGCTGATCAGTGCTTAAGCGCATTTGTTCTCCCTGTAAATTGTATGTATGGATAGGTGTTTCCATAATTGGCTGATTAACTAGTCAGTCCCTAGTACAGTGCACTGTGTGTGGCCAGGGCCTGTAAATCAAAAGCTGCAAGCGGCCCTGCAGCACTGATTGTGCCACCCACATAAGCAGCCTGTAAATGTACCTCAGGGCTGCCATTGAAGAGCTTTTGTGCAGTCTGGTACTGCCATGCCAACTTGGCAAGTGCCCACACTTGCCAGTCCTGAACCTTCCCTTTTCTTACATGTTAGTCACCCCCAAGGTACACCCAAGTTACCCCTGTGGGCAGGGTGCAGTGTATGTTATGTTATGTTATGTTAAGTGCAACTTATATAGCGCGCTGACACCGAAGGTTTCCTGGCGCTGAAGACAGTGAGTGAGGGTAAGGAATGAGTGGCAGAGTTTAAGCAAGGGGAGGGAAGAGGTGAGTTGTGAGCGGTTTTCTGAAATTTAGGAGGGAAGGGCTGGATTTGATGGAAAGAGGGAGGCGGTTCCAAAAACCGGGAGCCAGGTGGGAGAAGCGACGGCCACCGAATTTCTTGGTTTTAGCTTTGGGGGTGACTAGCAAATGAAGATGAGCTGATCGGAGGTTGCGCGTTGGTCGATGTGGGATGGTTAAAGATTTGAGGAATGCAGGACCGGTGCAGTGGAGGGCTTTGTATGTAAGACAGCCCACCTTGAAGGCTGCCCTTTGACCTATTGGTAGCCAGTGCAGTCTGTGAAGCAGAGGTTTTGCCGATTGCCATTTGGGAGTTTTAAGGATGAGGCGGGCCGCCTGGTTCTGAACAACATGAAGGCAGTGCAGCAATGATTGTGGGAGACCGTAGTAGAGTGAGTTGGAGAAATCCAGATGGGATAATACCAGAGAGATGACAACCTGGGTAAGTGCAGCGGGTGGCAGTAAGTGACTGACTTTGCAAATCTTCCGGAGCTGGTACATACAGGATGAGATGACTGCGCCCACTTGAGCTGTGAGGGATAGTCTGGTGTCGATAATCACACCTAGCCTTTTTACTGATTTGACCGGGACTGGGGGGGGGACCTAGCTCGGAGGGCCAGAACTGTGGGCCCCAGTGTGCAAGGCTGGATCCAGGGAGGAGGAGCTCGGTTTTCCCAGGATTTAGCTTCAATTGATTCAAGTTCATCCAATGTTGGATGTGGATCATGACGGTGTGAAACGTGGTAATGGCATGAGGTGAATTGAGTGGGAAGACAATCTGTAAATCATCTGCGTAGTTGTATACAATAATGTCCCAGTTCTGAAGTGAGTGAATCAAGGGCCGGAGGTACAGGTTGAACAGTAGTGGCGAAAGGGAGGAGCCTTGGGGGACTCCACAAGTCGTGGGAGTTTTTGCTGCAGTATAGGGTCCCAGGCGAACAGCCTGTGTTCTTCCAGTCAAGAAGGACTTGACCCACTTAAGAGCGGTATCCTGGATGCCTGCCTGTCCGACACGGTGGAGAATGATGTTATGGTCCACCGTGTCAAACGCGGCAGACAAGTCCAGGAGTACGAGGGCTTGGGGGATCCCCGCATCCGCGTTACTCCTCAGTGTGTCCAGGACTGCCAGAATGACGGCCTCAGTAGAGTGGGCAGGTCTGAAGCCGGCTTGGTTGGGCTCAAGGTGGCAAGAGGTTTCAATAAAAATAGAAAGGCATCGAGTGACATGGGCCTCCATTAGTTTGGAGAAGTAAGGGAGGAGGAAGATGGGACGATAATTGGATGGTTCCGCGGGGTCCGCGCCAGGTTTCTTGAGGAGGGGCACTAGGATGGCCTCCTTGAAAGGTCTAGGAACGGTACCGCTGCTGAGTGAGCCATTCAGCAGGGGTAAAATGCAATCAGGTAAATTGAGGCAGACATTCCGCAATACCGAGGGCCAGCAGCGGTGCGTCCATTGGGGCGTAGGGGCGTAGCCCCACCAGCCCATGGACCCGCGGCTGCCAGTAAATAATTAAAATAAATGTCCCAACAACAACTTGCAGTTACTTCCTGACTTCTCATGCGCCGCCGGGCAGTACCCGACTGAAACGGGAGTGCGCAGGGGGGCGGGCTGCGGGGCTGCAGTGTCAGTGATTGACAGGCGTCGCCGTCGAGACGTCACGACGAGTCAGAAGAAGAACGCGCATCACAGCTTGGGGCAGAAACTTGCCCGAGCATGCGCATATTAAGGTGCCCCACATAGTGACATTGGGGGGGTGCATATTTATTCGCATGCGGCGCAGCCCTGCCGTTAAAAGGGCGACAGGGCGAGCATTTCGTGTGCCATCCAAGCCAATCATGGCGCTGCAGCTGCGCCAGGATTGGGTGGTCACCGTTCCGCAGAGCAGGGGCAATCCATATTGGATGCCGCGCGTGGGTGGCTCAGCCGCAGTGCACAATGGCCAATCACTGTATCTGACTTCTTGTAGTCATGCAGTGATTGGCCATTGGCGCGCGGCGCTGGTAACGGTTCTTCAATCACTACTTCTCACTGTCTACCTGCTGTCTACTAGTCCCGTGTGTGTCCGACTCGCCTCGTGGTTGTGACTGTGTGGACTGTGGACTCAATTCGACTCGTGTGCTGGTGCTGCTCGTGTGGAGTCAGTGGAGACAGTACTGTCTGTCAGCGTGTGGTGAGTGAGTGACTACTAGTGAGAGTATAAATAAATTAAACAACATGCTGATTATACAGCACCGCGCAGTCATGTGGGAAACGCTGCTTCCTAGGGCAGCCAGGAAGTGAGGCGTTCTGCGTGCACGAAGTAAAGGCCTCACCCCTCCGCAGAGAGACCACTGCAGTGCAGTATTTATGACAGGTCGAAGAAGTATAATAGTAAATAGTAGTGCCCCTCCCCCTGTAACGTGCTCTATTAGCAAGCACAACAAACCCATCATCGGTGTGTGCCGTGCACACACACACACACCCTCGTGTTTTTCTTTTATCAGAGTATCCCAGTATTCCGTTTTATGAAGCGTTACTGGCGTTGTGACCCCCAGCAGGGTTTGATCAGGCTCACTTATAGAGCTCTATAATTACGCCGTATTTTTTTTGCAGTTTTATATAATACAAACTCGTATCTATTTCAGAAAGCTTTAACCGAGCAGCAGTTACATTAGGCAAGGTCGCATTATGTGTGTTTTGTTAAACCTGGGGAAATCAAGTCATTAGCCCAGAATCACAGGTTTTTTGTTGGACCGAGACTTGAAACCGGTTCCCTGTCCCACAGTCGGCAGCTCTGGAAACGCCACATCTCCTCTCCTTCATGCAGGAGTACGCCACCCACTCCAAGCCTGTTCTTCACATTCATGGATTCGATGTCCTGGTTTTATCTCGAGATAAGAGAGCTACAAAATCTAAAAAGCGAAGGAAAATATACTTGACTGCATCAGCTACACACTCCACGTGGACTTAGTAACTAAGTTTATGAATAATATCGCATACAACACGTTTTTGTATCTCGATGGCATTTGAAGTGTTCAAGTTTCCCACATTCATGTTTAAGTTACTCACCGGATTGTGTTTAATATTTTTCTTGGCATTTGGGAACATGCGGAACTACATCTCCTATTACAAATTTAGGACGGCCCGTTTTCGAATACCAAGAAAACACTGCCTAGATTAACTACTCGGCAAGTACCTGAAATCCCCAGAGCCCTTTGCACCCGGCTCCGGTATTCACTGGTAACATGGAAAGTCATACAGAGTTAAAAATGAAGGAGGATGTGGCGTAACGACCAGAGCCGCCGACTTTGGATTGAGATTCAAGTTCTAGCCTCGGCGTCGGCTCATGTGTGATTCTGGGCAAATCACTTAATCTCCCCGTGCCTACCAAAAAAGGAATGCGTCCTCGTGTAATGTAGCTGGTGCTAATGAAAAGCGCCCCAATAAATACCCTTTGGGTCGAGTTCACGCCACCACATAAAACTGCAAAAGTATTTTTTTTTTAAATCACTCGACTTTCGAGGTTGTGTTACTGCCCCACTTTCATTAACATAAAGCTCCTCTCGCTTGTTTTTGCCTCAACTACTTTACGCAGAGCGCTTGGATGTCGACTACATGATGAAGTCTGTTTTGTATTTCCTCTAATTTGTTTTAATATTAAGTGTGGATACATGCTTCCTCGCGTTCATGTCTTCCAAATTTAAATAATCACTTATTTCGAGCTTGATCATTTCTGCTGGAGTAAGGACAGCAGACTTATTTTTATTCAGTGAGTTCTACCTCACCGAGATCTACGCTAAACAATAAAAAAGTGATTATTGCAAAACTGCATTTATCCTCGCTTTATGTAAACAAGCACCGGAAAAGCCAATGTGCCTGGCCTTATCGAACCTGCAATTTTTTTTTTGCACACATACGAATTAAAAAATATAAAAGTAATAACCACTTCACTTGTATACTTATGATGAAAAAAATAACAAAATGACTCATTACAAAAATAAATAAAATACGAAAAGCAAGAAGAAATAAAATCAGAGATTGGAGAGCAGAAAGCACAGATTTAGGTGGGGAAGAAGAAAGATGGCAGAGAGAGTGTCGAATAACAGGAAACTAGGAATTATATTGATATATTTGGGTGGAAAGGGCAGATTATTAAAAACGTGGATTGGTTGACAGGAAATCATATTTTTTAATTTGGGTGGGGTGGGATGGTAAATGGAAAGGGTGGTGTGGGAGAGTAGCAAAACACACTGGACTTTTTTTAGTCATTGGGGACTAGGCCAAAACTGAGGGTGGTATGGGGTGGAGGATACCAGGAATTTTTTTGTTTAGAGGGTGGGGAGAGTGACGACCAGAAGGAAGTGGGTTGGGTGACTAGACACCAGGTTTACTATGGGACAAGGAGCTGACGCATGGGGAAGCCATTGTGTGTATAGCTCCTCAATGAGGCCTCTAACCCTCGATAGCTGCTGAATGTAGGGGTAGATGATCTGGGTTGTCCATACATATTGCCTTATTATAAACAGCTTACAGAGTACAACAGGGATGCTCTTCACTTTGTGGTTCTTCTGAGTGACATAATAGTCAACTTGAGTTTTGTTCTCTGTTTAATTGATGTCGCTCAGAACCCCATGCTTAACAAGGTTTCTAGTATTCACTGTTACCCATTTGGAACTCTATACGCAGTGTAAAGCTCCTTTAGGAAGACTTTGTGCAAAACAGACTTTTCTGACAACTCTTGCTGACTTCTGTGACGTTGTGGCAGTTGTCACTAACTTTGGATGTTAACTGCAGGAACATCTGTCTGCAGGTGCACTCATATTTGAAACCCCATGTGCAGTGGTTAATTTGTAAGATAAAAAGTGCCGGGCTCTCCTCAGGAGGCAGCGCTAACAGGAGAAATGTGCTGATGTAAACAGCCTCCGAACTAGAGCCCCAGCACTTATTCTGGAGAGGACTTGGCCTGTAGTGCTCTAAGTCGGGCCACATTATTTACAACTGTTGAAATATAGCCACAGATAATTATGCACATCCTGAACCCTTCTCTTCTGTGCCACGCTTGGGCTGTAATGAATTGTTGCAGCTTTCCATACATTTCTCGGGCTCAAGAACATCTATCTAACCACATACATTGATTAAAAAAAAAAAAGGTCTTTTTGTTGAGGTTTTATTTTATATGATTAATGCCTCTGTAAAGAGATGCACTCATCCAAGGGAGATAGAACAAGGTGTTACACTCTCATTTTACTAAAAAAAGACCATTCGAACCCAGCAAACATCAGGCCAATGTTAATACTGCTACTGGAGACCGAAGCAATGGAAGAGAATATTACACAGTGATATCAACAGCCTTACACAGATGAATATTTGTAGTGCATGTTCACCCAGAAAAGAATCTTGTTGCTGCATAGCAGATGTTTATTGTCACCAAATTCGATGGTATTCATTTTCTTGACCTCGCAAGGATAAAAGGCAGAGTGGGATTGCAAGAATTTGAACCAGTGACTTTGAGATCAAGCACATGTCGCTGTAGTTCTACCAAGTCATCAGACCCAACTGGGGTTTCGGAATTAGTAGTCGGTATGCACAAGATTTTGTCTTTCTTACTAGGCTAAGGTGCATGTGGGCAATTTACAGCTCCAGTGGTCGCGCTCAGTTGTTGAGTCCGTAAAGGTTCTAAACTTTCCCATTTCTTCTTCAGGTTTAATTAGTCTTGACTGCTCACGGGCATGCTTAGTGGTATTTCATGCACACTCTCAAGATGACGCTCAGGTATTAGACTGGCAAACAGCAACCAATGCTTGGGTGGAAGATCAGAGGTTATATCTAAAGTGTGATGACTTTGGGATTCTGGTGTTGGAGTGTAGCAGGAATATCTTCCTTTTATTTCACCCGCCTTCCAGGGCCGCTCTCTCACTCCTATCATTACTGTTCTCCAAGATACATGCTCTCAGTTTGATGATCACTCACCCTTTGAAACACAGATTCAAGTAGGGTTTAAAGCTGCACATTTCATCTACATCTGATGCCGCTAACTGGATAGTCGTCGTCCCAGGGTGACAAACAGTGCTAGTACAAGCAGTGTTTACTGCTAGATGTTAGCACTGTCATCAGTGTGCTGCTGCCAAGGCTTGAGATATTGCAAACTGCTGTGATTCGTGTCATTTGTAGTCTAATGAGGGATGATCCTGTGCAAGGGTTGGGCAGTGACATAGGTTGTGTACTAACCATAGATGTTGGCATGCGGATGTTGTGCCTTTTGTGAAACTTCATTTATCATCTGTCATCCTCATACCTGATGAACCTGGCTCATTGTAACAAGTACAACAGATCTGTGTGGTTTTGGACTGATTCAGAAATGACTATGGCCAGGTGGAATTTTAAGTTAAGAGGTTGTTCTAAAATGATTTCACAAATTGTCTTCCTTTTAATTGAATTCAATGTTTCAATTCTGTTCTAATCATCCTCATCAGTATATCGTGGTTCATCGGGGTGTACTGCAGTTACCTTTTTTAAGTTATACCAATTGTTAATTTTATTTTTGGATTTGGATAAGGTCTGCAATCTGTGGGGTGTAGATTTTAATCCAGCACATTTGAACTTTAATTCCAGAGAGTTTATACATTTTATTTTATGTAAATTTATGACTACTTTGATTAACTAACCATAAACTGTACTATTATGTGTAACTTGTACTCCACTTGCATGTTTTGCTAATTTCTTTAGCCGGTTGATCTGAGTTATTATGTGTGAAATTTTTGCACATTGGTAGTTTATATGCTTTTACACCTGCACTGTCTGCCATTGTTTGTTCCCTACAAATAAAAAATACAAAGTGTTTACTCTGGGTACGGATCCTGAGACCTCGCATCCCACAAGGAGTGGTCTACTTACTTTTCTAGGGTTATGTGCAGTGCTTAATTTGAACCGGTGGCTGCAGGTGGGTCCCACCAGCAGTTGTTTTTGGGCACCACCACTTCATAAATCTCTCCGCGCCTATCAAAAATGAATTTGTTTGTCTGTAATGTAAAACTCACAATAGTACCTTACCTTGTAATACCTTCGGGAAGAGTTCGCTTTGTACAAAACTGCAAAAGTAATCTGTCTCGTCCGTTCTTTGTTTTTTTTTAGAACAAAAGCTTTATTGTACAACCTTATTCTATAGACACGTCCCAGTGCTAGCAGTATGTAGAGACTGGGTGTGATATGTCATGTGTGCCACATGTCGCTGTCCTGATGAATAACACAGACACACTAATGTGTGGCCTTGTCACCAGGACTGAGGGCACACCCGATCTGTTTTTCTCCAGCTGTCCGATTCGACGTGACACGCGTTCCGTTTACTAACACGAACTGCTTCTCAATAGGAATGGGGAACTTGGTGCCTGGGGGTCTGTTCTGTTGGTCTGTGTGCCTGGGGGGGGTCTGTTTTTCTGTGTGCATGGGGGTCTGTTGTTCTGTGTGCATGGGGGTCTGTTGTTCTGTCGGCCTGGGGGTCTGCTGTTCTGTGTGTATGGGGGTGTGTTGTTCTGTGTGTGTGGGGGGGTCTGTTGTTCTGTGTGTGGGGGGGTCTGTTCTGTGTTCCTGGGGGTCTCTTGTTCTGTGTGCCTGGGGCGGTCTGTTGTTCTGTGTGCTTGGGGGCCGGTTTTTCTGTGTGCCTGGGGTGGTCTGTTGTTCTGTGTGCCAGGGGGCCGGTTGTTCTGTGTCACTGGGGTGGTCTGTTGTTCTGTGTGCATGGGGGTCTGTTAACCTGTGTGCATGGGGGTCTGTTGTCCTGTGTGCCTGGGGGTCTGTTGTCCTGTGTGCCTGGGGGTCTGTTGTCCTGTGTGCCTGGGGGTCTGTTGTCCTGTGTGCCTGGGGGTCTGTTGTTCTGTGTGCCTGGGGGTCTGTTGTTCTGTGTGCCTGGGGCGATCTATTGTTCTGTTTGCCTGGGGGTCTGTTGTTCTGTGTGCCTGGGGGTCTGTTGTTCTGTGTGCCTGGGGCGGTCTATTGTTTTGTGTGCCTGGGGGTCTGTTGTCCTGTGTGCCTGGGGCGGGGGGTCTGTTGTTCTGTGTGCATGGGGGTCTGTTGTTCTGTGTGTGGGGGGGTCTCTTGTTCTGTTTGCCTGGGGTCTGTTGTTCTGTCGGCATGGGGGACTGCCCAATGGTATGTATGCATGTAGTACTGTAGTTGTGTTAGTCTGAGAGTGCATGGATGTTTACATGCATGTATCATCTATGTCGAGTCAACATGTGCTTGGATGGTGTGTATCTGTATTTACTATAAAAGTCAAACACATTCGCTTTGCCAATGTTTGGATTTCATCTCACTTCAAAAGCAAATTTAAAGTCTAATTTTACGCCCACTTTACCTCTCAGCCTTGGTCATGGTTCCTCTAGAGAGATAACGGATGCAGAAATCTGACATTAATAGAAACAGAGTGGCTGGCTTTTATCTGGTATAAATGCTATCCCCAAGGCCTGTAAGTATGAGTTTTTATGAAATTACATTTCTGCATGTTGCCTAGCTGCAGGGAGGAGGTTAATATTGTTGTATAGATATCTCAGTGCACAGGAGGCTGTGGCAAATTACTCAGGACATAAATACAGTGGGGAGTTCATTGCATTGATTGTAATTCTTTTCCCAAACACATGTAAACTCAAACATACTCACACATGCAAACAGCCAAAAACACCAGCACATGTAAACGCAAACCTGCTCACACATGCAAACCGCCACAAACACCAGCACATGTAAACTCAACCATACTCACACATACACACAGCCACAAACACTAGAGACCAACAAGCAGACAACCACATCCACTCACTTATTCTGATAATGGGAAGTCCCAGGCTCAAGCATGCGTACCGGAGGGCCCTAGAACAGGTGAGGTGCCAAAGATATAAAGACAACACTCCTAGCATTACAGAGTAAAGCTCATTCTCTTTCCGGTTTTTCAAAGCTGTTCCGCTTAGAAAAGGGTCAGTTCCTCTTGAGCATTCCACAAGAGTGACTCGCAGAGTAGCTACAGCAAGAGTCACGTGCTGCTTCCTGGGTGTATAGGCCTATGGGGAAGGCATATGAGTCATCAGTCATTGCTTCATAGGTTCCTCGCAGTGACCGTGTGTAGGACATGTATAATTTGATCATTGAATAGTCATATTGTATGGCTAAGCAGACCTTGAAGTTCAGATTTTTTCTTTTTTGAGTTTTATATAGCACAAACTAGACCTGAGACATCGGGTATCAGAGCACTTTACATGAGCACCAGTTTCGTTATAGATGAACACCTTCATTTTTTTATTGGTAGGCACGGGGAGATTAAGTGATTTCCCCTGAATCACAGGATGTAGAGTGTTGTTGCTGAGACTCTAACCAGGTTACCCAGCTTCGAAGCCGACCGCTCTAGCCGTAAGGCTACATCCTCTCCCCTTGATTGTTGATTGTAGTCAATTGGTCACAATTATGCAGCTCTCCTGTACGGATCGCTCATAGTGTTCTATTTACTTAAAAAAAAATGTTTGGGGAAAACAACAAAAATGTTTGCCCATATGACGTTATTTTGTATTGCACGTTCTTTAAATGCCATTGTCGACATCCGCCATGCCGCTGTGCTTTTTCCTTGAAGCACATGTCTTTTCAATGCCATCTGAAATTCCTGCAGAGATTGGATGGGCCACATATTGGGTGATGTGGAGTTTCAGTGTAGAAGGACAGAGATGTAAAAGTCCCAGAACTAGGAGGCAAACATGGTGGCTTTGGTGTTGTTTGAAGGTTGTGATTGGTGGATCTAAGGTTCTGATCTGGTGTGTAGTATGGTAGAGTGTCGGAGAGGGTGTTGGGAGCCGTGTCATTTGCTGATTTGAAAGTTGTGATTGGTGAATCTAAAGTTCCGAGTTGGTGTGTAGCATGGTAGGGTGTCAGAGAGCAGGTTGAATGCCATGTCATTTGCTGATTTGTATGTCCATGTAAGTGGTTTCAATACGATCCTGTTCTTGAAAGTGAGCCAGTTGGCCTGGTGACAGGATTCAGTCTGAGCATAATAGGACGGAATGTATGAAGCTCTGTGGTTATACTGAATAAGCAGCTACCTATGTTATGCCATCTATTAATGTAATAACTGCACTTTCACAATTGCTTTATTAACGATCCTGCTTTCTCAAATTTGCTTGAAAATGCGCGATTATTCTTCTTTTTTTTCAAAATTTTCTAGGGGGGGTTATCCCCCCAAACCCCCTTTTTGGGGTTCGGGCTCGCTCGCTGCGCTCGCTCGCTACGGTGCTGTATGCATATCACTTTGCGCCCCACCACTTTTAAATGTCACCCACCGCCCCTGCCGAGGGCAGACAGCAGTCATTTGGGGAGCCTGATTTGACTCGGGTAGCGAGTTCCGCTAATGAGGTGGGGTTCAGGGCAGTGAATGTAGTAAGGGTCAGGGGGTTATTGGAGGAGGTGTCCGAGGGGAGTGACTGGGGTGGAAGGGGGATAGAGTTCTTGATTTTTATGATCTTTTCCACAAAAAAAAGGTTGAGCGCATCACATGTCTCTTGGGAGGGGGTCTGGGCTGGGAGGGTTCTGTCGTCTGTAGTAACTTCGTTCATGACTTTGAACACCTCCTTTGATTTATTGACCGCAGACGAGAGCCTATTGGAGAAGTGTTCCGATTTGGCTAGGATGATGGCAGTTTTGTATTCTCTGCGCGCAGCCGTGTAAGACAGTCTGGCTGAGGTGGAATAATCGCGTCTCCAGATCCGTTCCAGCTGGCGCACTTTTAGTTTATGTTGCTTGAGGTCATCAGAGAAAGAAATGTGAAAGGTAGGACATGCCCTGGTGTGTGTGCCATGTCCTGATGATGGAACACTGCAAATTTAGTTTTTCACTATTGCAAGGCTACCTATTCCCTCAGGATAGAAAGGGGAGTTTGCTTGTAACATCTTATAAGCACTACCCCTGGGAACACGGTAGGAAAATAAGGTTTAGTATACTTGCACTCAAAATGGTAAAATGCATCTTTTAGTGAGGATGATTTGTACATTCTGTGTTTGAAAATACCCCTTTTAGAAAGTAGGTATTTTCTTGCTTATCCTTCCAGTGTGCCTCTGCTAGGATATGTATTGACTCTCTAGCTTTGGAGTGACAGAGGCTGGGGATGTGCATTGGCTCCAGAGAGTCGGGATGAGTCAGCGCTAGCCTGAATAGGCCTGGTCTGCATTTGGAGTTTTGGGAGGAATAGCGCCTGCACCTGAATAGGGCTGTGCCTACCTTTCACAATGATGGCTACGCCCCCCTGTGGTGTGTCTGGAGCTAAGGCTCACACTGACAATGGAGGTTGTTGTGCACTTGCAAAGCTCCCCCAGATCTATTTTGGACTAAGCTCGAAGCCCTGGGCCAGGAGAGAACAAATAGATTAGCCGAGACACCCACGGGTAATTGAGCGCTTAACAAATCGCCTAAATAAATAAATAAATAAATAAATAAATAAATAAATAAATTTAATATATGAAAAGAGGGCCACAGACCCCAGACTTTTAGATCACTTCTGGGAATCAAGAGGAACCTTTGCCAAAGAGAAGAGCCGAAGTAGCTGAGGAGGAATACTTTCCCTGTGCTGTTTGCTCTTTGGGGTTGGCCTGAAGTGACTACTTGCTGTCAAGGCAGGGAGAAAGAACCTTGCTGTTTGCTGTCTCCAATGGCTTAAAACTGAGCTTGCCTTCTGATCTGAAGTCTCAGGGACACACATACTCCCTTGAACTTCCTTGCTGGGAGTTCTGACCTACTAAGAGGTGCTGGCTGCTGTTTTGGACCTCTGGTGGCTATTTGCAGCTGGGAGTTGAGAATAGTAACGCAACTTCGAGAAGTGTGATGCATCCGCACCTGTTTCCGATGCATCGCTGAAGAAATCATTGCAGCACCTGCCTGCGGCTCGAGAGATCGCTGCACGCCGCATCGAGTGCACTGATCTCCGAAGTCCGAGATTACTACACCAATTCAGACGCAAGGCCTGCTGTACGACTCAAGAACCCACTCATCATCCCAGATCGTTGCATAACTTGGAAGCGCCAAGTTTGTTGCATCATTGGGGAACGCAGTAAGATACCAACTCATCACCTCCCCATGCAGTAAGAAACCGAATCATCACCTCCTCTCTGGTAAGGAACCAACACATCATCTCCTCTGCGCTGCAGTAAGGAACCAACGCATCACCTCCCCCAGAGCAAGGAACCCACGCATCACCTTCCCTGAGTGTAAGTAACCGACGCATCACCTTCACTGCAACCCTTTTTGTTTGTGTGCATGAGACATCCATGGTACTTTGTGTGAAAAGTATTGCATCTGCAATTTGCTTTGATCAGAACTATTATTTGTATTACTGTATTGTGAATATTGTCGTTTTGGTCTTGTTTTGTTTCGATTAAGATTACTGATTTTTCTAAACTGGTATGGTGTCCATTTGTAGTTTTTTCCACTGTATTACTGTATGTCTCATATTGGGGAAACATCACTTACAACGCAACTTTTACAACGACATACCATTACAACGCAACTTTTACAACGCAAAAACTTTTACAACGCATGTATTTACAACAAATGTTTTCACAACGCAGGTACCTTTACAACGCATACCATTACAACGTAAGTATTGGTAAGTATATAATTATATTTTAAATGTTATATGTTTGGGGTAAAGGGGTATTTTTAGGGTTCAGGGTCAGTTTTGGGTTTTTGGGTAAAGGGGTATTTTTGGGGTTCAGGGTCAGTTTTTAGTTTTTGGGTAAAGGGGTATTTTTGGGGTTCAGGGTCAGTTTTTAGTTTTTGGGTAAAGGGGTATTTTTGGGGTTCAGGGTCAGTTTTTAGTTTTTGGGTAAAGGGGTATTTTTGGGGTTCAGGGTCAGTTTTTAGTTTTTGGGTAAAGGGGTATTTTTGGGGTTCAGGGTTAGTTTTTAGTTTTGGGTAAAGGGGTATTTTTGGGGTTCAGGGTCAGTTTTTAGTTTTTGGGTAAAGGGGTATTTTTAGGGTTCAGGGTCAGTTTTTAGTTTTTGGGTAAAGGGGTATTTATGGGGTTCAGGGTCAGTTTTTAGTTTTTGGGTAAAGGGGTATTTTTGGGGTTCAGGGTCAGTTTTAAGTTTTTGGGTAAAGGGGTATTTTTGGGGTTCAGGGTCAGTTTTTATTTTTTGGGTAAAGGGGTATTTTTGGGGTTCAGGGTCAGTTTTTAGTTTTTGGGTAAAAGGGTATTTTGGGGGTTCAGGGTCAGTTTTTAGTTTTTGGGTAAAGGGGTATTTTTGGGGTTCAGGGTCAGTTTTGGGTTTTGGGGGTACAGGGGTACAGGGTAAAAATAAATTACATTAAATTATATTTTTTTAAATTAATTTACGATTATAAAATTAATATATATTTACCAATACTTACGTTGTAATGGTATGCGTTGTAAAGGTACCTGCGTTGTAAAAACATTCGTTGTAAATACATGCGTTGTAAAAGTTTTTGCGTTGTAAAAAATGCGTTGTAAAAGCATGCGTTGTAATAACATGCGTTGTATCAACATAGATCCCTCATATTGTAATACTGTATGTTTTACACACTGCCTCTCAGATAAACCTGTCTGCTCGTGCCAAGCTACCAAGGGGGTGAGCACGGGTTATTTTAGAAATGTATCCACGTTACCCTGACTAGAAACAAGGGTCCCTATTTGGACAAAGGTACCTTCTTCTGCCAACTAGAGACCCCCATTTTAAACATCCCATTTCGAACAAGGGCTAAAGGCACTGGCTTCAATAGACGTAGGTACGTAGCTGGGCTGTAGTCAGTCATTTCTCACTAAAGGAGATGGTGAGGACGACCTTATGGATAACAGATTGGGAATATTCTGCAGAATGTTGTTTACCATCTGTCGCTTGAATTGAGCATTCAACTTTGCTGGAGGGCACGTCTAACTTCTAAGGTAATTACATTGTGTACTATGCTCTCACCGGCCAGAGTTAGTTCTACTGCATCTACTGAACTACTAGATAGGACACACCTCCTAGCTCTTAAAATGTCATCCCTAATCATGGATCTTCACCCTCACACGTGCCTAATCGAGTGAATGGATTTGTTTTTGAGGGATTCCTCATTCTCATATTTTGCATCATTGCTACATTTAGGTACATTGATCATATAGATTTTATGTTGTTGGAAGGTAGACAGTTTTGGCAGATCTGCTTGATGCGCAAATCTTGATTGGCTTATTAAGGTCTCTCTCGAAAGCACTTCTTTAGGAGCAAATGGGCAATTTACAGATACCCTCTTATGCACTGTTTGACCAAACTTGTCCCCCGAGGGGATGTCATGAGATGCCTTGTATAGAGGTTGCTTCCAGCTATCAGCTGCCATCAAGGGCTAAATAGCGGGTAATATGCCTCAGTCACTCGTCCCTCCAACTCTGTTGAGCAGCCTATGCATAAGCCCAGTTAATACCCCTAGTGTGGATTTTTTTGGGGATGTAATTTCCCTGTATAGATCTGATATGGAGCCTAGAACTTTCTGAACATCTGACGCTCCACCGGCAGACGTGGAATATTATCTTTCCTAGCATCTTTTCTACCATCCTGTTCTCCTAGCATGTTGATAGTTTCTGATACATCTAAAAGGGGTACAAATCTACACGGGAGTCGGCAGTGAACATAGATAAGTCACTATCTGTACTTAGCAAATATTCAGAGGGCATAACTGAGGCCTCCAAGGACTGATTGCCACTATTTGCTTTCCTAAACATACTAGGAATGGATGTATGTCGTTACAACGCATACTTTTACTCCGCGTACCATTACAACGCGGTATTTACAACGCATACCGCTACAACGCATAGCGCTTTGGGGTGCTGGATAGTGGTAAGTATAATTTACTATTCTAACTCCAGTCCCCGTGGACCCTAGGGAAGGTGTTGGATAGTAAATTAAACTTACCTCTTATCCTAGAGCGCCCCCCAGCGCAATGCGTTGTAACGGTATGCGTTGTAATGCCTGCGTTGTAGTGGTAGTGCGGAGTAAAAAATGCGTTGTAACAGGTGAATACCACTAGGTATGTGCCCAATTTTTTAGGGACTGCCACATGCAGGTGTGGCCTTTGGTTTGGGTGCACTATCAATAGCAGGTGGATCTAAGAGTTCCTCGCACTCGATCAATAAATCGTCAATACGATCAAGCACACGAAATTCCCCCCAGCAGGGCTTAGAGATTTTTTTAGTTTCTTACATGTCTTGTGGGCTCTGCCTGCCCTCCCTCCACCACTTTCCTTTTCCCCATACTGTCAGAATAGAAGGTCCCCTTTGCACTTCAGAGCACACAGTACCTCGGTTTGCAGTCTGTGCAGTCTGTAAGGGCAAACCTTAGAGTCTGATGAGCTATGACAGGCACGTACGGGCCCTCCCTTGGGCTGTGTGCTCCCTGCGACAGGAGATGACACAGCACTTATTAGCGCGAGAGAACAGTCACTGGCCCCTCCTTCTACGACAGGGAATCCTGGGACAGAGAGTCCTTCAGTGGCAACCAGCAAGCGCGTTCCGTGACACAGAGATGACACGCCGCTAATCGGCTCGAGAGAACATTCACTGTTCCCTCCTTCCAGGGCAGGGAATACTGGGACAGGGAGTCCCTTTAGCAGCAATCACCAACGCATCCCCAGATCTACCACCTGCCCAATGGGTCCAATGCATCAGTTTGTAGAGCCCAGCGTCACATTATACCTGTGCCCGGTATAACGTATGTAGGGTAGCGTTCCCACGCAAAAAAGCCATGTAGAACTAGTGCAGGCCCTCTACGACTTCACTGTCTCAAGATCCTTACGCATGCTCAGTCCTGGCATAAGGATTGATGCAGGACTTTTACAATGGGACTCGCTTAAGTGTTCTGACGCATTGCTGTAGTTGCTGCAGTTTCACGAACAATTCCAGCAATACATCACATTTGTACCAACAGATGCATCAGAATTTATGACGCATCTCTTAATCCTTGCACCATGGATCTCTGTAGTGTAAATACAGCGCATAAATCATGTTGCAAGGACATTTGGCGCAGGTACAAGAAAAGTGATGCATCGACGCCGATGCGTCAGTCTCTTGTAAATGAGGCCCAGAGGGTTTAAACCCGTGGGGCCTCAGCTACAAGAAAAGATGCAGTGCAGCGCTGCAAGCCTTTTAGCTGTGCCGTGCTGCGTCATTTTCAAAGCACAGGGATACATTGTATTCACAAGAATACGGCACATCCCCGTGCTTTCTCCTGCACTGATGCACAATTGGCTGCCATGCGCCAGAGCAGGCACTCTTTTGTCACTCTGCAAGTATGATCTGCACTGCTGGGGTGATCGTTTTTGTGCAGGAAGGAACTCCTTAATGCACAGAAACAATCATTAATTGCATTTTCCTCTTTCCATGCATGATACATGGAAAGAGGAAAAGACTAGGAGAAATAAAAGTTCTGCTCCTCTTTGCGACATTCACACGTCTCCACTGGGGAGGTGGAGGATTCTAATGCATTCCCAGTTTAGCAAAGCGTTGTAAATCTGGGAATGCGTCAAGTTCCATGGATGTTGCCTGGGAACACCCACAGCAACACCCATGGAACGCCCCTTTCACACAGAGTAATGTGTGAAAGGGGCCCATATTTACAAGGCCATGAAAAGGCAGGGTGACTTTAGGTGGCCTTGTAAATATGGGAAAGCCCTTTGCGCTACCGGTGCTCGAAAAACGCACCGTAGGCATGACACTACATTTCCTAGTTCTGGCGATTTCTTGGGGAAAAAGTCATAAAAATAAAGGGAACAAGCATTTGCAATGCAATAGGTCTCACATTTATGTGAGTTTGTGTTATTGGCATTTTAAATGACATTGCCTTTTATTTATATGTTGTTTTTAAAACAGTAAATAAAACGCATTGTCATTTATAATGCAAATAGCTTAAACTTTCACAAATGTGATACATATTGCATTGCAAATGCATGCTATAAAAATAATAAAAAGCGTTAGGAGAGAGCGTGACAAAGCTGTTTGAGAAAATAGTGCTTGGCGGCTGTCATTAAAGTCTACAGAGCAACACATGTAACAGGGAGTATCACCATGGGAGGGTACAAATTGAGATAAGGCGGTACTAAGGAGAGACTACTAAGCCTTATTACCAATGAACAGCCAGTTCACAGTGAACAGTGACACAAGCCAATGAAAAATGTGGACTGAGAATGGGTGGAACTTCAAGCCCCTACCTCAACATAGCATGCCTCGCAGAGCAGCGCATGCGCTGCCCAGGCTCAACCTAAACAAGCTTTTGCAATGCAAGAGGTCTCGCATTTACAAGTGTTTGAGCTATTGACATTGTAAATGATAATGCCTTTATTTATGTGTTGTTTTAAAAACAGATACATAAAAGGCACTATCATTAACAATGCCACTAGCTTAAACTCTTGCAAAAGCGAGACCCATTGCATGGTGTTTGAAGTTAGGAGATAGGGTGTCCTGCCTGCAAGAGCAGGCAAGACAAAGTTATTTCAGAAAATAGTGCTCAGCGGCTGTAATGAAAGCCTACCAAGCAACAACACGCGTAACAGGGGGTGTCCTCGTGGGAGGTTACAATATGAGACAAGGCGGTACTAAGGAGGGACTACTAAGCCTACTGACCAATGAGAAGCCACAGTTTACAATGGAAAATGACACAAGACAATGGAAAATAAGGGCGGAGAGTGGGCAGGGCTTTAAGGCCGAACTTGAATACAGCACGCCTCGCAAAGCACCGCATGCGCTGCTCAGGCTCGACCTAAAAAGCAGGGCCGCTACATGGCATCTCTGCTGCAGGCTATTTGCAGTTGGGATTCGACCAGTCTAACCTTCATCAGACTTGTTTCATACTTCCTCCCTTGTACGCATATGCAGCACAACAAGAAGTTTTAGGCGATGTGTAGGGATATGGAGGGAAGTTAGTTTAGACCACAGGGTGGCACTAACGCTGTACAGAACTCCATAAATGGAGCATGAAAAACACCTTCATAAGTATTTCTCCAACAAGGCAGTAGTGTCATCCCTAAACCACCGGCGGTGATGGAAAAGTTTCCAAACCAGGACATTTAGCACGAAAACCTGATTTTTCTGGGACTCATTTATTTTCTTCCTCCACCTACGATTGTAAATGCTGTAGTAACATATTGGCAAGGTGTTTCCCTATAGCGCCTAAGAGCACCATTTGTCTGGGAAATCTCACTGGTAGATAAGCGCCATAAAACAATCAATAATAAGTCTGTTAATCTGAGCCTGAACCCTTTTTAGCTCTCGACTTGAGAAAACTTTAGGATTGGTAAAACCGAAAGGTCTGGCGTTGGCAGGCTTGCCAAGTGATTTACCCCCACATTGCCCTCCCCAGAGAGGCAGGGTAAAAAGACCACTGGACACCAGGAATAGATTTATGTTTAAAAAAAACAGAATAGCATGGAGCCAGCCTGTTCCGACATCCAGCCGCTCCCCCACCGTTAACGCCCAAACAGTCTTGCGGCCGGCAGATTGGGGATTTACCCAAGTCTGATCCTGGGGGTAGGGGCGGCAGATAGCGTGCTAAACGCCAGAGTTAGAACAAATAAAAATAATGGAATGGGGGCTGGCCCATCCTGTAGTGGGCCACCCTAGGACCCTGAGAAGCAAGATAGTATTTCTACCTCTCTCGCGAGGGGGACTACAGGGCACATTTAGCCCCAGTTTGTCACCCTAGTGGGGCAGAAAGCCTATTAGATATCAGGAAAAATATATATTTTTTAAATGACATGGGACTAGCACATCCTGGCATCAGGTAGGGCTCCACCCCATGACCAAAGTAGACCTTCTTTTGGGCAAGGTTTTGATGTATGGGCTGGCAGAATGGAACAAAGCCCCATTTTCTAGCACCCCTGAGGGCACAAAAACTAGCTGGTGCCTGAGGTAGGACCCAATGCCAAGACAGATCTGTAACCTTTACCATCCCTTATTTGGCTACCAATCTCTGGTGCCTAGTTGACTTTCTGCTGTGTGGGGCAGGACTATTGGGGGTGAACCCGCCAGTCTGGCCACCTACGAGGGCAAAAGGACTGTCTGGTGCCCAGAGGTGGGGGATGTGACCAAGTACCAGATAGGCAAGTGCTGCACACTATTCTGTTTCCCACATTTTTCCCCTGGTTGTTCAGTGGGCCTTTTGCCCTCCTTAGAATGAGCGGTTGGGAGTAAATGCCAAAATCTGGATATCCAAGGGGTCAGAGAGTCCATAAGACCAGCAGGAGAAAAAGAATGCAGAAAGATATGGGGTGGATAGTTCTCTTCTGGCTTTGGGTGCCTCCGCCCTCAAAATTCTCCAGGCCAATGACAGATTTCTGCCCACCTTCAAGGGCATATTGGGTCAATATTCACTGATGTGACCTTCACAGGGGAGCAAAAAGCCCCCCATCCTACCAGAGAAGAAAAGCGTGAAAAGTAATGGGAGGTGGTGCTTGACTTTTTTGGCATTTGGTCTATGGCTGGACGGTCCGTGTATTCCATTGGGCATTTCTCCAGGAGACTGAAGCAATTGGACACCAGTTTTTGAAAGCCCAGGGCTGCTGCTGGTGCTGCAATCCCCTCCATAGATCCCTGACATTACCGGCCTTGGTTGGCTCCTAGAAAGATTTCACTGGGCCACTTCTAAGACGCCACTGCGTCAAATTCTTACGCCTGCTTGAAGCAGGCATAAGGAGTAACGCAGCACAATGAGGATAGGTCTCCCCCTGCATTGATGGAGTTGCGTCGTGCTTGCGACACAACTCCAGCAATGCGTGACTTTTGTGTCAACCGATGCGTCAGAATTTGTGACGTATCTGTCAATCCTTGCGCCATGGTGCACCATATTGTAAATACGGCGCATCCATAGTGGCGCAAGGGGTTCTAATGGTGGCGCAGGGAAAGTGACGCATCTATACAGATGCGTCATTTTCTTGTAAATCTGCCCCTAGGAGTTTTTGAAATCCCTGTTGATTCCGGAACTTTCTCACTCAAAAATGTGGGGAAAATCATCGGGCCGGACTGGAAACCGAAACTGGCTCTGGCAAACTGCTCGGGTGCCCCCCCTGGGGTGAGGAAGGGGGTGTGGCCGAGCTGTTTAAAACGGCTGATTTTGGCTGATTTTGTTATTGCGGGCCCTCGATAACATAAACGGCCCCCCAAGGCCTAAAACCAGCCCCCACCCTGTCTACCGGACTACCGGGGTAATGCCCCGTGCCCGCTACGGCCAGTACGCCCCTGAAAATCATACACATCATGTTCCAGGACAGTGTTCGAACATATGCAGGTTCTGAAGAACAAGTAAAACATGGTGTTATATTTTGTAGATTTGTAAAGCTCTCTTTTACCTGGGAGTGTATCCAGGTGAAAATCTAGCCAAGCCTATGGCCTCATGTGATCACTTGAAAAGCCGGGTCTTCAGTTTCTTGCATTATAAAAGAAGCGAGGGGGAGGCTAGGATGTGTAGTGGCAGGTCTTACTATGCTTTAGGAGTGATGTAGAAAAAGACATAATCGCTACATCTGGTTTTCTGAATGCTTGGGATGTGTGCAAGTAGGAATACGGCCGAGCGGTTTGTGAAAGCAGATGTGATTGTTGAGGTATGCTGGGCCAGAGTTCTGAAGTGCTTTGAAAGTGTGAGTGAGGAGTTTGGATTGTACTCATTTGTGCATGGGTAGCCTGTGAGCTCCTTGAGGTAAAGTGAGAACTGTTTGCAGTTTAGGAGGTTAAGAGGGATCTTGGCCACCAAGTTTCTGTGTGGTCTGCAGCCTTCTAGTTTGCTGTTTGTTGATCCCAGTGTAGAGGGTGTCCCCGTAGCCCAGCTTGCTGGTGATGAGGGGTGATGGTTTTCTGGAAGCTGGTTGGAGCTATTTGAAAATCGTCCTTAGCATTTTCAGGGTGTAAAAGCAGGAGGCAGTGGCACCACTGACTTGGGAGACCATGCCGAGTTTGCAGTCGATAATGATCCAGAGGATCTTGCCGTGATCAACAGGTGAATCATAGCAGGATCGGGAAGTATAATATATTATCTTCCATGGTCGAAATAGAAGGAGCATTAGAGCATCCGCAAAGGTCTTGAGGAAAGAGAAAGGCAGAGGTACAACTACAAACGTAGACTAAACAGGATGACACATATGCAACTTGATCAGTTGAAAGATGTTATTGCTGTCTTTTTTGGTGTATCTAGCCACTAGATGTGCTATTTCAGACGTGATGGGACACGTAGTCCTCTACTTGGCCAACCGCCTTCTTAGTTTGTGTTGCATACATCATGTAGCGTTGAATAATCACCGTTATGTTTTAGATTTTTTGACTCAGATTGTTTGCAGCTCAAAAGGCTGACTGGCATTCACATATTTGAATACATGTTTGGGAATCTGACTTGTTAGTAGAGCTAAATAAGTGGGAAAAAAGATGCAATTAGTTAAAAGAATAGTAGGATCAATACTTAATTGGTTATTATTGTCCTTGTATCCCATGAGTCTGGAAATGCTTGGGCACTTCCAGATACGTTTTGCCCTTTGCGTTCAATTAGAGTTTTGCAGAGGACCAATGTTCCCATAGTCTGCATTCTGCAGAAGACAAGTTCATCGAGTCAGCTGATATCTGGACACCTTACTCTAGCATCATATATTGAAAATGTGTGTCGTTCATGCCAGTATGATGGCTGAACTGGCGAGACTATCATTATAGAGATGGTGGTAGTGGCTCAGCACGGCATAAGTTTGGTCAAAGGTTTGTCCAAAGAGTGAGTTCTTAGCCTTGAGCTTTAACTATGATAGTTTGGTTGGTCTCTGGATAGTTCTGCGACATCGTACTATAACTTTGCGGCTTTCGTCTTTTCAGCCCTTCGTTCGAGAATCGTCCTCCACATCTTAGGTTGCGTAAACAATGTAGAGCAAGATAAAATCACTTGCAGGTTTTCACCATGTGGCCATAAAATGAGTGTCTAGTGGCCTTGTGTGCGGTGCTCTAGGTTTTAAAACCACGTTGCTTTACCTGAAGCCAATGCAAGCTTTTAGTTTTCGGGGGTGCCAATTCCTATTTCTTGAGGTTGATGATAGCTTTAACTGTCTTGACTTTGAATTCTCTGACACTTCTTCATCGTCTTCTTTGTCAGTTCAACCAAGACATAGCTGCAGTTGTCTAAACCTGGGGAGACGTTGACCTAAGAAAGTTGGCCACAGCTTGGTTGAAGAAAAGAGTGGATCTTTCTGAGGATGTTTACTTTATTCACTCACTTCACTCCTGAACTGACTTGATGGGGTAATGGAGAGCTGGTTTAAAAAACGATCCTAATGTTCGCAGCTCTCTGAGTCCATCCATTGAGCATCCATATAGCATCTCCACGAGAGCCGGGCAAGGCGAATAGTAATGGTTCATTTCGTTTTCTTCTGAGCACTAACATCACTGGTTGAAAACAATTAAGGCAAATGAAAGTCTCCTTTATCCACTAATTGAATGTGCTCAAGGCACCTTGAAATGCAGGATCAGTTTAAAGTCCTTCCCCCAACAGCATTTGGATGTGCATATCCTCCTTGCATTGTTCGACCCTCATTTATGGGGTGATGGCATAGGCCGGCGCAGCATGTCAGCTTGCTGCACTGCCCTACGCCAAAGTGAATCAATCAATCAATCAGGAATTTTGTAGAGCCCTCTACTCACGCATGACGGTCTCAATGTGCTGGGCTTTGGCTGCGACATAGGAGAAGGCTCTTCCGCCAGCTCTGTTTCTGCGGATGCTGAGGGTCTCTGCTAGGGCGAGGTCGGTGGAGCGGAGGTTCGTTATGGGTTCCTGGAAGGAGACTCTCCCATTGAGGTATGTGGAGGGCTTTGTAGGCGTGGGTGAGGAGTTTGAAGGCTACTCTCTTCTTGACAGGGATCCAGTGGAGGTCTTGTAGGTGGCAGGTTATGTGTTGTGTCTTGGGGTCCCTAGGACGAGTCTGGCTGCGGCATTCTGGATGGTTTGGAGCTTGTGTAGCAGAGTTCTGTTGATTCCGGCGTAGGGGGTGTTGCCGTAGTCCAGTCTGCTGGTTATGAGCGCGTGGGTGACGGTCTTTCTGCATTCAGGGGGTATCCACTTGAAGGTCTTGCGGAGGATGCAAAGGCAGTTGAAGCTGGTGGAGGAGACGGAGTGAATTGGCGGGTCATGTTGACGGAGGAGTCGGGGATGATGCAGAGATTCCGTGCGTGGTCTGTGGGAGTGAGTGGACCCCCCAAAGGTGGCAGGCCAACAAGTGTTGTCCCAGGCAGACGTGGAGGGTCGAGGATGAGGACCTCCGTTTTCTCCGATTTGAGCTCCAGGCAGCTATTCTTCATCCAGTCTGCAACATCCTTCCTTCTATTTAGGAAGCAGAGTCTGGTGTTCTCAGGGTCCTTTGTGGGGGAGAAGATGAGCTGGGTGTCGTCGGTGTATGACACTAGGCTGAGCCCATGTTGTCTGATGATGACTGTGAGGGGGGCCATGTAGACGTTGAAAAACGTGGGGCTGAGCGATGATCTTTGGGGTACTCTGCAGTTGATCTTAGTGGGTTCAGTGAGGAAGGGACAGAGTCTGACCCTCTGGGTTCTGCCGGAGAGAAAGGATTGGATCCAGTTAAGGGCAGTTCCTTGTATTACGGCGTCATGGAGTCTGGCTGCGAGAGTGAAAGGACAGAAATGCAACCTGTTTATGCAATACAGTGCATTCCTTTCCCCCTGCTCTGGCGCTCTTTCAGCAGTCCAGCACCAATGTCAGAATGCAGCACAAGCAGGCAGAGGAAAAAACGAGGAGAAATAAAGTGATTTCTCTTTGTTATGCCTCATCTTGGCAGGTGTAAGGGTTTGGAGCTTCGACAGGTGGAATTTAAGTCACTATGTATTGCCCATAGAGCTCTACAAGCTCAGGGCCAGCCTTTCCTACATCAATTTGTTACCCCCCTACACCCCAAATAGATCACTTCGGTCTCTGAATCTTTATCTGGCTAACACCCTGGCTCTTAAAAGAGCTAGAAGGGGTGGAAGTTCCTTTAGATTTAATGTAGCTAAACTTTGGAATTCTCTTCCCCTTGCCATCTGATTGAAAGACAATGTACTACCAGGCAACGGAAAGCAATCAAGACCTGGCTCTTCACATAAGTTAGTTTAAATGGCGCTCTCCCTGTTCTGCTAGAATGTCTCCTCTTACCCAGCGCTGGGATGTCTTCGGGTCGCCATTTGCCCTACAAGTCATAAAAATAAAAATAGGTTTACATGGTCGTGTAAATCTGGGGAAGCCTCTAAATTCATGCGTGTTGCATGGGAACACCCACTGCAACGCTCATGAAACGCCGCCTGAGCACAGATAAAGGCAACGCTGTGATTTGAGCTACCTTGCCTTACTCCATTTATATGAGGCCATTCAAAGCCACGCAAAGTGGCTTTGCCTGACCTCATAGTTATGTAGGTTGCGCCGCCATAGCATCACAAAAAGTGACGCTCAGATAGTGCAAGAGACTCATGAATATACCCCTTAGAAGCGATGGGAAGTGCGTCAATGATCTGCGATGGGAGATGCATGCACACTTCCAGGAAGTATTCTGTGCAGCCTTTGGCCACCCTATACATTGTGATTCTGGTGCTAATTTGATTGTGACCAAGGGGCATGTTATCAAGGGGGTTTATCTCCACTTTTTTGGTTTTAAAAGCGGAGATAAAATGATCTCCCTATTACCTGGCTGTCTCTAACACCAGTTAGCGACAGCTAGTAGGAGATAGCGACCATCTTGGGCCCCACTTTGCATGTCAGTGATATTTATCACTAATGACATGCAAAGTGGGCGTGCCAAGATGTTAGCGACTGAAAACAGTCGCTAACATCGCTATCTCCTATTACCAACTTTTGGAGATATTTGCGCTACGCACGAATATCTCCAAAAGCTAACACCTGCCCTGAGCAGTTCTTAGCCATGTTATCCAATGGGAGGTGGATAACATGGCTAAGAGCATTAGCTCGGTAATGCATGAATATCGCGGACTTTTCAGCGATATTCATTCATTGCGGACGATTTTTATCGCATTTGCAATAAACCTTGGTAATACCAAAGTTTATCTGTGATAAAAATCGCCGCAGCTCAGCAGTAAATTTTTGCCTCTAACCAAGCAATAGCGATAATTTTCGCTATTGCTTGGTAATATGCCCCTTCAAATTCTGAAAATGAATGGAGAAGGATTAGGGCCCTGTAGGATTGACAGAAGAAACTTGACAGGCATCCCTAATGCTGTATGTCTTTTCTGAAATACTAGTAGTTTTTAAAACTCAAAGTTTGCTCGAAGCCAGTCAATTGATTGTGCTCTGCAATGCACTTTTATATTAGGGTCTTTTAATTCGTGATTCTATGGCTGTGTGCATTTTGAATTTGACCATCACCAATCATTTGCAGCCTTATCCTTAGGGACCTTAAAGGCCCAGGAAGATGCAGAATTCATAACGCATCGACAATGAAAGTTGTTTACCTTTAAACATCGTGTACATTAATGCAACAGCGTCTTAATGAGCATTTTACACATACTGAGGATATTTTCATGTACTAGTACTACAAAACGCAACCACACGCCTTACACTTGATAAGAAAAAAAAAAATACAACAAACTCATCAACCTTCAGGACTAAATCAAATTCAACACCTTTTACCTGACCAAGAATATGTGGTTTTTGCGCAGCAATCAATGCACACTGTTATGATCTTCCGGTCACAAGCAAGATAACATTTTCTACAAGCCATTCCTCTGCAATCTGCTGCCCACAAAAGTCAAGTCACCAAAAAGCCAGGAGCAGGAAGTGACATCCGGTGCTTTTTGACTCCCCATGACGCCACAAGAAATAAAATGACATGATCTTCGACCCTGCTGACAATACAAGATGTGATGTCATTATCATTCTAAGCCATGAGAACAGCAAAGTACCATAACTCATGACACAAACTTGAAGTAAGTTCAAGGGTGATAGAAATCTATGCTCTGCCTGCACTTTCCCAGCAGGGAACACAACTTTGCTCCTGCATGGAGGAAGGAGGGGGAGTTTGAAAAAAGCTTCTCCCGCCTGAGCAGGAGCACAGTAAGGAGAAGTGTGGAGAAGTGTGGCTCAGGGGTTAGAGGCGGCAGACCCGGAAGCTGAGATCGGCCCTGGACCAGGGTTCAATTCCCCGCCTCGGCGGGTCTTGGGCTCAAAAATTCCACGGACTCGATAATTCTCGCTCCGGTGCCTTCTCGACTCACGGGTTCACACTCTGCGACTCTGGGCAATAGCTTGCTTAATCTCCACAACGGCCCCTCGCGGCGGGATGCCTGGCTTTCACCTTGTGGATACCCTGCCGGGGTTATCTCACAGGGGAATACCAGGACGGGTTCCCTAAGCAAGCGCCGGGAAACCCTTTGTGGGTAGCTGTGCGCTATATAAGCTCAAATACATTTACATTTACATTTACAAGGGAGTCGGCTCCTGCAAGCGCCCAGTATTTCTATGCGTTTTTTATAGGAAAGTGAGATGTCCATTGCTGTGCGGGTCATGGGGGTGGCCAGGCCCTTTGTCCAACCCCCCTGCTATGCATGACCAAGGGCTGTGCACTGCAGGGGGTAGAATGCCCTCAGGGTGCTGCACGCAGGGTCTGGACAACCCCATGACCAGCACAGCATTGGAAATCTTACTTAACGTTTAAAAAAACGAGAGAAGTCCACAGAATAAAACAAAAGTTTAAGTGACGCTACAATTAGGAACTGGAATAATAAGCTACTGTATGTTAAAAGAAAACGTTAGTAATTCAATGAAAAAAATAAAGGTTAAAGGGACGTTATAGTTAGGTGAAAATTTCAGCAAAAACACTTTTTAAACAAACAAAACCACTGAAATTCTCCAGTTGTAGTTATTTCAAGTAACTGTAACTCGTGCCCTAAAGTAAATATAACTCGTGTCCTTGCTATGCACTATTAAATACTTCAGATATTACCTCAGTTAGGACATGTACTATGGCATTATTGATCAATCAATCAATCAATCAATCAGTCATTTGTAGAGCGCACTACTCACAGGCGAGGGTCTCAAGGCGCTAAGGGCAAGGTCTGCTACTACTCAAACAGCCAGGTCTTGAGAAGTCTCCTGAAGGTCAGCAGGTCCTGGGCCTGGCGCAGGTAGATAGGGAGGGTGTTCCATGTCTGGGCGACGAGGTGGGAGAAGGATCTGCCGCCGGTGGTCGTTCGGTGGATTCGTGGAACGGTGGCGAGGGCGAGGTCAGCGGAGCGAAGCTGGCAGTTGGGGGTGTAGAAGGTAAGTTGTTTGTTGAGGTATGCTGTTCCGGCCTCGTGGAGTGCTTTGTGAGCGTGGGTGAGGAGCTTGAAGGTCATCCTCTTGTTGACGGGGAGCCAGTGCAGGACCCTCAGGTGGACAGTGATGTGGTTGTGGCAGGGGTTGTCGAGGATGAGGCGTGCGGATGCGTTCTGTATGCATTGTAGTCTTTTCTGGAGTTTGGCCGTGATTCCAGCGTAGAGGGCATTGCAGTAGTCCAGCCTGCTGGTGACGAGGGCCTGGGTGACTGTCCTTCTGGTTTCGGTTGGGATAATATCACTGCAACATCTGAAATTACATAATTGATGACAACACTGCGTGGCAGCTAAGAGTTACGCTTTAGTGACATTTCCATATAACTATAATGTCCTCTTAACCTGGGATTTTTTATTTGAAAAAATGTGAATATATATATATTACCTACTGGCGGTCGCCAGTAGTTAGGATCTACTTTCCATAGGAAATCCACAACATTCTATTGGGAATAACTTTGGCGCCGGTGGACGAATCTTCGCGAATTTCTCAAAGTAGGTGGCCCGCTCCGCTCCGCTCCTTCCCTGAAAGTTTGGGGGGGAATCCTCAAGCGGGGGCCGAGATAAAAGGGGGGTCCCAAAACGTGTTTTCTCCATGTTAATTTCCATAGGGCGGTCGAACTCACTTTTAGCCCGAACGGCTGAATGGATTTCCACCAAACTTGGCAAAATTGTAGGGACTGATAGCCCGATGTGCCTTTGCTATGTCTCAAGATATATGCTCCAGTGGTTTTTACGAAAATTAACTTTGAAAAAATATATATTGGGCTACATTGGGCTATATATATGCTAGAGCCCAAATGTAGCCCAATGTAGCCCAATGTAGCCCAATGTAGCCCAATGTAGCCCAAAGATGGCCACCAGAGACAAAAAAAAACAAATGTAGCCCAAATATCAGCCAGATGTAGCCCAACTATAGCCCAATGACAGAATGTCCCAGAGTGTTCTAAAGAACAACTAGAGCGCTAACAGTCTTACTTATGACAAAAGTATGGCACACCTGAAGTCATCTTGATTGGAATAAAGTGTTAACACTTAAAACATTTAATTTGCAAAGGAACAAAATGAGGGGGTTCATTTTGCCATATAAATTATGATTAGTGCTGAAGAAAGAAAAATTAGGGCACATTTTGAGTGACTTCTCAAATCCTCTTATATTTCATTAAAAAAATTCTGATATGCAGTCTCCCAAGATGGCCACCAGAGACAAAAGAGCCCAAATGTAGCCCAAATATCAGCCAGATGTAGCCCAACTATAGCCCAATGACAGAATGTCCCAGAGTGTTCTAAAGAACAACTAGAACGCTAACAGTCTTACTTATGACAAAAGTATGGCACACCTGAAGTCATCTTGATTGGAATAAAGTGGTAACTCTTAAAACATTTAATTTAAAAAGGAACAAAATGAGGGGTATATTTTGCCATAGAAAGTATGATTAGTGCTGCAGAAAGAAAAATTAGGGCACATTTTGAGTGACTTCTCAAATCCTCTTCAATTTCATGAAAAAATTCTGACATACAGTCTCCCAAGATGGCCACCAGAGACAAAAGAGCCTAAATGTAGCCCAAATATCACCCAGATGTAGTCCAAGTATAGCCCAATGACAGAATGTCCCAGAGTGTTCTAAAGAACAACTAGAGCGCTAACAGTCTTACTTATGACAAAAGTATGGCACACCAGAAGCCATATTGATTGGAATGAAGTGGTAAGTCTGAAAACATTTAATTTAAAAAGGAACAAAATGAGGGGGTTCATTTTGCCATAGAAAGTATGATTAGTGCTTCAGAAAGAAAAATTAGGGATCATTTTGAGTGACTTCTCAAATCCTCTTCTATTTCATTAAAAAAAATTCTGACATGCAGACTGAAACATGCACTTTGAATACCAGCAGCAGACTTCCCTGGTGAGCAGTAGTTTTACTACAGTGATCTAATGAGCAATTAGAGTGCTAACATTCATAATGTATGGCAAATGTGTGACACATCTGAATGCCTTCTTGATGGAACCAAAGTAAACAAGCATTGAAAATTCAATAGATCTCGCCCTCGTTTAAGTTAAAGCCATTCTGTTTGTAATGAGGTGGCTTTTTAGCTTTGCTTTTATTAGTGTTTTTTAAACTTTCATGTAAATACCATTCATCTGTATGCATATATGTATATGTATGCATTCCATTTTTATTTGTATTTATATGGATATACAGATTATATATGTTTATATATGTATGCATATATATATATATATATATATATATATATATACATACACATACATATATATAAATGCATATGCATATATATGCATATATATATGTGTATATGTGTGCGTGTAGAGAGAGGTAGAGGTGTAGAGGTAGAGAGGTAGAGGTAGAGAGGTAGCGGTAGAGAGGTATAGACTAGTAGAGAGAGAAGTAGACGGAGGTAGAGAGGTAGAGAGTAGAGAGTGAGTAATAGAGAGTAGAGAGTGAGTAGTAGAGAGCAGTAGAGAGAGTAGCAGAGAGTGAGTAGTAGAGAGTAGTAGATTGAATAGTAGAGTGAGTAGTAGAGAGTGAGTAGTAGAGAGTGAGTAGTAGAGAGTAGTAGAGAGTAAGTTGTAGAGTGAGTAGTAGAGAGCAGTAGAGAGTGAGTAGTAGAGAGAGAGAATAGTAGAGAGTGAGTAATAGAGTGAGTAGTAGAGACTAGTAGAGAGAGAGTAGTAGAGAGTGAGTAGTAGAGAGTAGTAGAGAGTGAGTAGTAGAGTGAGTAGTAGAGAGTGAGTAGTAGAGAGAGAGTAGTAGAGAGTGAGTAGTAGAGAGTAGTAAAGAGTGAGTAGTAGAGAGTAGTAGAGAGTGAGTAGTAGAGAGTGAGTAGTAGAGAGTAGTAGAGAGTGAGTATTAGAGAGAGAGAATAGTAGAGAGTGAGTAATAGAGTGAGTAGTAGAGACTAGTAGAGAGAGAGTAGTAGAGAGTGAGTAGTAGAGAGTAGTAGAGAGTGAGTAGTAGAGTGAGTAGTAGAGAGTGAGTAGTAGAGTGAGTAGTAGAGAGTGAGTAGTAGAGAGAGAGTAGTAGAGAGTGAGTAGTAGAGAGTAGTAGAGAGTGAGAAGTAGAGAGTGAGTAGTAGAGAGTAGTAGAGAGTGAGTAGTAAAGAGTGAGTAGTAGAGAGAGAGTAATAGAGAGTGAGTAGTAGGGAGTAGTAGATAGTGAGTAGTAGGGAGTGAGTAGTAGAGAGAGAGTAGTAGAGAGTAGTAGAGAAGTAGAGAATGAGTAGTAGAGAGTGAGTATTTGAGAGTAGTGAAGTAGGAGAGAGTAAGTAGTAGAGAGTAGTGGAGAATATTCCAAAGTTTGGCACAGCACCACTTGCACAATAAGTCCAATCAAATCATATCACTTAGAGTCCTTATTGAAGCGCTGAATCTTGGTGTATATTCAAATGCTTTTATTTTCCTTAAGTTTATGTACCACAGCCAGCCGAAACCTTTCGTTCTGTACAACAGAATTTCTTCAGGGCGTTCTTATTTCCTTCAAGTTATGTCGGTATCCTGTTGTCATATAACTAGATATTTCTTCCAAATGTTAGACGAGATGTAAGTACATTCTTATTCAAAGTGACTAGGTATCAATTTTAACCACACAATTCGGGCAGACTTGAGTAATTTATAGCATCCTCAAAGTCAGTCTTTCAAAAATTCCAAAGTATAGGACATGATAATCCAAATCCAAATGTTTCTCAAGAAAAGTCATTTTCAATCGTTCAGAATATCGGTGTTTGGGCAGATATGACCCAGGGACCCCCAGTATGCAAGGGGAATTAGTCCCCCCTCTGCAAACGCACCAGTGGCCTGCGTTGCAGAGAGGTGTAAAAAGGGGCATAGCCTTATTACACCTCTGTGCAATGCAGCCCCCTGGCGAATACTGGAGGTTCCAGGTGGGCTAGTTGGCCCCCAGGGACCCCTAGTATGCAAGGGGAATTAGTTCCCCTCTTCAAACATGCACGGGGCTGCATTGCAGAGAGGTGTAAAAAAGGGTATGGCCTCATTACACCTCTCTGCAATGCAGCCCCCTGGCGCATACTGGAGGCTCCTGGTGGGCTAGTTGGCCCCCAGGGACCCCCAGTATGCAAGGGGAATTAGTTCCCCCTCTGCAAACGCGGCGGGGGCTGTGTTGCCGAGAGGTGTAAAATGTGGCGTGGCTTCATTACACCTCTCTTTAATGGAGAAGTGTGGCTCACTGGTTAGAGGAGGCAGACCTGGAAGCAGAGGTCAGCCCGGGACCAAAGGTTCAATTCCCGGCTTGGCAGGGTCTTGAGTCCTAAAATGTCCATGGACTCGACAATTCTCTCTCCGGTGCCTACTCGATTCAAGGGTTCACACTCTGCGACTCTGGGCAATAGCTTGCTTAATCTCCACAACGGCCCCTCGCGGCGGGATGCCTGGCTTTCACCTTGGGGATACCCTGCCGGGGTTTATCTCACAGGGGAATACCAGGACGGGTTCCCTAAGCAAGCGATTAGAAACCGGTCGGTGATTTGCGCTATATAAATTCCTGTACATTTACATTTACATTAATGCAGTCCCCTGGCACATACTGGAGATTCCTGGTGGGCTTTCAGGTCTCATATAGTTAGGAATTAGCATTACAAAAACCTTTGAAATTCACTGAAAAAAAACACAGGTTTCAGGCCTTATATAGTTAAGAATTAGCATTTAAAAAACCTATGAAATTCACTGAAAAAACCATAGGTTTCACACCAGTTATAGTTAGGAAATAGCATTTAAAAAACCTATTAAATTCACTGAAAAAACCATAGGTTTGACACCAGTTATAGTTAGCTGGAAATGTTACTGACATAAAACCATTGAAATTCCCACGTTATAGTTAGTTGGACTCACTATAACTTCCGCGCCTGCAATGCACTGCTGATGACGTCACATATTACATCACTCATGACATGGTCAGTGACATCACTCATGACATCACTGATGACACCATCCTAGTGACAGAGTGACAGACCTCCTTTCAGTGTAATGTAACCCTTGAAACACATATTCAAAAATAGAAACTAAAATTTTCAAAAAAATAGAGATACCCATACCAGTTACAACAACCAATTCAGTAATACCACCATCTATATACAAATCCACTCATTCACCAACAGTTCTATATAGTCACTCATACATATATTCATTCATCATATGTAGTGAAACACCTATACATCCTGTTACACACGGACAGTCATCCAAAAGTTACTCACACACATAATCACACATGCAAATAAACTATTGAACATCCATTTATTTGCATATACAGCTATACAGACACTACCACCTTACTTCTAAGGAAACTTACACATACTTATTCTCTTAAACAATCACTTATAGAAACACATACTTATTTAAACAAGAACTCTTTCAATCTCTCACTCTCACATATACTCACTTATATACATCAATACTCACATATACTAGATTAAAACATATGTAGTTACTGATAAAGACACTAGTGAGACAGTCATTCACTCACTAACACACACATATACACACTCATCCACCCATACAGTCCTGCACATATGCTGTCTTCAAAACACATACAAACAGTGAGTCAGTCATTGATGCATCTATGTGCTAAGTAACACCCCCACCAAACCATACAGACACTCATACTGATACTAAAAAAAACATCTAATAACCCATATACACACAAATGTAGCTACTCACCAACCCATGCAGCCACTTATACACAAAGTGAAACACTGATACAAACATTTAAATATTTAAACAATACTCGCTAATATATGTATTCACTAAGATACACTTAATAAGCCAGTTAACCAATCAATTTTTTTTTAAAAAAACATCCATTAAGACACTTATTTAAACATTTATTCTTCCATCGACCTTTACATATACATATATAAAACATACTTATTTTTCAGAAAGACACACATTCACTGGATGGTGTCATCAGTGATGTCACTGACCATGTCATGAGTGATGTAATATGTGACGTCATCAGCAGTGCATTGCAGGCGCGCAAGTTATAGTGAGTCCAACTAACTATAACGTGGGAATTTCAATGGTTTTATGTCAGTAAAATTTCCAGCTAACTATAACTGGTGTCAAGCCTATGGTTTTTTCAGTGAATATATATATATATATATATATATATATATATATATATATATATATATATATATATATATATATATATATATATATAAAAATATATATATATATATTTATATATGTATATATATATATATATATATATATATATATATATATATATATATATATAGAGAGAGAGAGAGAGAGAGAGAGAGAGAGAGAGAGAGAGAGAGTTGTGTAACAATTGAATTACTATGATTTGAACCTGCTTTTTACAAGTAACATAGGCAAAATGGAGTTGGAATTCCTTGAAGTTAAACTGAAAGTGATAGGTAGAAAATCGGAATTAGAAAATTAAAAACAATAGAGTATAGAAAAGCAACAGCAGGTGTTAGCACCCTGCATGCAGGACGTTTTCATGAAATAGCACTTAAGAACAGAGGGGCATATTACCAAGCAATAGCGATAATTATCGCTATTGCTTGGTTAGAGACAAAAATTTACCGCTGAGCTGCGGCGATTTTTATCGCAAGTAAACCTTGGTATTACCAAGGTTTATCGCAAATGCGATAAAAATCGCCCGCAATGCATGAATATCGCTGAAAAGTCCGCGATATTCATGCATTACCGAGCTAATGCTCTTAGCCATGTTATCCACCTCCTATTGGATATCATGGCTAAGAACTGCTCAGGGCAGGTGTTAGCTTTTGGAGATATTTGCGCTTAGCGCGAATATCTCCAAAAGTTGGTAATAGGAGATAGCGATGTTAGCGACTGTTTCCAGTCGCTAACATCTTGGCATGCCCACTTTGCATGTCATTAGTGATAAATATCACTGACATGCAAAGTCGGGCCCAAGATGGTCGCTATCTCCTACTAGCTGTCGCTAACTGTTGTTAGCGACAGCTAGGTAATAGGGAGATAATTTTATCTCCGCTTTCTTGGCTTTTAAAGCCAGAATTTCTTCCATATAGAGTGCTCATGAGAACCAGAAGGATTTGCTACACGCAGGAAGATTTTGAAGAAACCCAGGAAGATATGATATTAAAGTTAAAAGCTAGAGGCTATTCAAAAAAGATACTGAATATTGTTAAGAGCAAGATCAGCAAATGTGGAAGGGATGAAGCTCTATTTGTTTTAACGAGGAAAATAAGGGCCCCATGTGTAGATTTATTACCTCATATCAAACCCAGCATGATAAAGCTAGAGAGACTTTGAGCACGCACTGGCACTTTATCATGGAAGACCCAGTTATTGGGAAGGAGGTTACACATAGACCACAGGTGACTTACAGAAGAGCACAGTCTAGGAGAGATAAATTGGTGAGGAGTGATTTTACAGAGAAGAAAGAAGGGTGGTTAAAAGCAAAGGAAGGCTTTACTAAATGTAATAAGTGCAAGGCTTGTCAGATTGGTGTTAATTTTAGAGACAATATTACACACTTCAATCAGACAATGTGGATCAAGGCTGCTCTCTGCTGTAAAACTGAATTTGCAGTATTTTTGTTGACATGTCCCTGTCCCAAAACATAAATAGGGAGCACTATCTTGGAGTACTATCGTGCCAGTACACAAATGTATTTTACAACATTTAAGGGCAATGAAAAATGCAGATGCAAGCTATCTCGTTGCTCAACGTTTTAGGAAATACAACAGAGGAGTCGAAAATCTTTTGAAATACAGGGATTGACAGTGTGCCCAAAAAGTGTAAGAGGTGGGAATAGAGAAAAAGTACTTGGAAAACTGGATTCTAAATATATTCTGCAGATGGATTCAATGGAACCCCAAGGGTTATATATGGATAAGAAGTTATATATACATTTATGAACTGGCTAGGCTTAAGCTACAGTGATTATGTAATTGTAAATAGTCATGTTTTTAATTTTAATGTTTTAATGTGTTTCTTACAGAAAAACTGCCAGGATGGATGGGGTGAGGAATTTGTATCTTCTCACCTGCCTCTGTTTTATATCGCTTTTGTTTTAGAAAATGTTGAGTTAGAGAGCAGTAGATGTTGAGTGACTTATCACATAAGGAAATATCAAATCAGTATGAGCTGGAGAATATAAGCCCATCTGAGGCATAATGGGAGAGGTTATTGTATAAGGACAGAAATGTAGGTGCCAATATGATTAATAAAATTAAGACATATATGGATTTCTACATATGCAAATTGAACATGGATAATGAATATTCTATATATATCTCTCTATGGTATTTCTGAAATATGGATGGATTCATATTGAGGTGGCACCGACGTACACGGTTGTATGATATGATAAGTTGAGCATGTTGCAAAACAATAGGTACAAAATTGATGACTTTTTCATGTGGGATGTCTGTGTAAAAGAAAATAATTGCTGAAAATGAAGAAATGATATAAACAGAAATTATGTATAATTACGTAGTAGAATAATATGAAGTTGCCTTGTTACAAAAATGGTTGAAGTATGAACATTCCAATATGGCGCCCTTGGTTACATCAGTATAGCAGTCCATTTTTAATGTTTTTGTTGCGCTTTAAATATTTAAATGAATGGAACATTACAGTCAGCATTGTGATCAAGCAGGAAAAGTTGAAACATGTTGGCGCTCATGTTTGCACCTCTGCACGTTGAATATTAGATTGAAGCAGGCAGCTCCGGAGTGCTGTTTCTTAAATTTATGGAGTGGGAGGAGTGATGGATATCGATCAATAGATAGATAGCTAGATAGATAGATAGAGAGATAGATAGATAGATAGACAGACAGACAGACAGACAGACAGACAGACAGACAGACAGACAGACAGATAGATAGATATCCATCGAAAAGGATATCACACAAGCCCACAAGGTTGATTCAGCAGGTGAAGTTTATTCCTGGCAGCTAGGATGACACGTTTCGACCACGTCCGTGGTCTTGGTCACACATATATATATATATATATATATATATATATATATATATATATATATATATATATATATATATATATATATATATATATATATATATATATATATATATATATATATATATATATATATATATATATATATATATATATATATATACATATATATACATACATACATATATTACAGAGTGGCGGTGGCCACCCAGTAGTTATAGTAATTTCTCAAAATTTTGTTCGCTATTATTTTCTCAACAGAACTTTCCTGATCTATATCTTTTTTCTACACAAGCAGATGATGGAAAAAACACATTTCCACCAATAAATTGTCTATAGACTTTTAGCATGGTGGCAAAAGCTGACTCTGAGGCAAAGGCCGCTTGAGGGAGTATGGGACATTCAGGAATTATACACTAAGAAGAAACCAACAACTTTTACCTAATACATTTATAGAAAAACTGTTTTGCCAACCCCAAAAGCTGTTTTACATGTGTCTCAAGATTGGCAAGAAACCAATAATTTGATTATTCAAGCAAGGCTCCAAAACTGGTCCCAGGAGACTTGTTTCCGGTTCAGAGAGGACCTGGCTTGGCAGTTTGATCTGGACTGTTCTCATGAGGAGCAGGGTCAAACTGATTTGAATATGGATGGGTCCAACTGGGGTGGCGTGCTGAGCAAAATAAACAATGGATTAAACTTAGATCTTGGTGACTGGGTGTGAGTGAGTGATTCATTCAGCATTCCATCCATCATTTGTTATTTTGTGTTCTTTTTCTTATTGAATCATGCCCAAGATCTTTATGATAACACTGTCCATGATGCATCCAAAAAGTGGTCCGACTGACTTACATAATGCATCACGATTCCTCAAGAGAACACTGAAAATGACAAATATTTAGGATTCTTTCTAGGGCATATCTATACTGTAGCTGGGTGTATTTTTACCTCAGATACAATGATAGGAAGCAGTCAGAAGAGAAAAGTCAGTAAAAACGGAATGAAAATGAAAAATGCCTTGAAAGAATAGCATTTCAGAATGATAATGCTATAAATATTGTTTTAATGAGCCAAATAGATGTATGTTTAAAATAGATTCCAGCATGTGTAATACCTGAAGATGCCCTACAATCAAGCCAGCTGGCATCCCCTTCCATATTTATCACTATTTTTTTTATCTTCACAGTAGTTTGTAATTCTGTTCTGAGTGTCAACAGCAAATTCACAAGATGTGTCACTGCAGGAGCATCTGCTGAAACAAATGTATTCTTGTTCTTACAGATACTGCAAAGGTCACCACATCAATAGTCCGCAGTCCCTGGTCAGAACCCACTTTGTAAAGCACTTCGTCTCCATTACCCCGGAGCACTAAATCAGACAGGAACCAGAGGCTGCTGGAACACACACTCCTGGCTGGACAGATAGTAACAGCAGGGCTGCTCAGACATTGAGGGACAAACCTGATGCTTGTCCACAGGGAAGGAAGCTTTAATACAGGCCCCTCAGCTTGCTTTTTAGTGCTCGCATAAACCCTGATGCGAATACCTTAAACTTCCAAGTTTGCTTGTCACTATTTAGAAGCTGCACAGAATAGTGATACTCTGCCCTTGGTCCAGGAAAACCACTGCAACAGGCAAACCCATCCCTCAGCAACCTGCGGGTTTCAGCTTTGGAGCACATTACACAAGGTACATTTCAGACGTAGAGCCTGATTTAGATCTTGGCGGATGGATATCCCATCCACCGTATTACAAGTTCCATAGACTATAAAGAAATTGTTATTTGGCGGACGGGATATCCATCACATTTGTGATGGATATCCCGTCCGCCAAACTCGTAATCACGCCCAAAGTCTCACAAGAGACCATGAATTGATAATAATGTAGGCTAAAACCTCTGTCTTGTCCTGGGACTTGAATTGTAAGTTCAAGTACCCACCTAGTCATGCACCTGGTCACCATTCTTCTATGGCTTAAAGTTCTAATATGTTCTTTCCTGTTTGCAGCTGATTATTTGTATGCATTCAAGATTATTATTTTACTGTAATGTGTTGCATTCATCTTTAGTTCTGACTGTGTGCCATTAGTCATTTCATTCATATATAACAATATGCCTGTTTATAGAATGAATTGAACTTTAACTATAACATGATACAATTTGCATGATTTTTCTCTCATGTTACCCCACTAATTATGGCCCAATTTCTCACAACACCAGTGAGAATCGCTACAAAAACAACATCTTTATCTCTTTGAGCAGCAAGGAGCATTTCATCTTCCTAGAAACTTGTTCTCTGATAAAAGTCAGAACTGGGCACGCAATGAATTCATACTACACTATTTCCATGCAAAAACCATTCAATATGGAAGTATTAAGCACACTTTTATTTATTTTGCCTTATTTCTTATTTTTGTTATCTTGCCCCCAACTAACCCATTGTCTTGGTTATTACGAGCAGAGGGTGACCATGAACCCATATGGCGAGATTGACTTGATTTTTAGGTCGGGCTAGAAAGCGGGTGCGCTGTCTCTTTGAGGCCTGATGTAATCAGTCTCCGGGCTTCAAACCCATCCCATTTCTTGCCATTGTTTTTCATGTGTCTATGTCAGTGTCCTTTGAAAATCCTTGCTTGTCAGTTGACACTCCTGCCTCTTTGTCCCTCCTTTCTCTCTTCTGTTCATCCCACAGAGCAGGGACAGTCTAATTCCCCCATAGTTCCTTATCTGTTCCTTTGGGAACTACTTTTTTCTTGGTTTCCTGCTCTATTGCTGTTTGTTTGTGTTTTGCTTCAGAGCCCTAGCTGCTTACATTCAAGTATACTATTATTCCTCCCACCTCTTCTTTATGCAATAGTTGTGTTACAGCTGTCTTTTTTTACTGCTGCCTCCTCCACCGCGGCACCCGCTCTGTTGTTGTATTTCTTTTATTTGGTGTTTTGCACTTTTCGATCTCCACCGTTATTTGGGCTTTTTCTAGTAGGATATGTGCTTGGTTTGGGCTTCCTTTCAAGAAGTATTGAGTTGTTTTTTTAGGTATGGCCTGCAAAGGGTATACATACCTCCCCCTCTCTTTCATGGCTTTTATTTGGTTCCTTGAGTTTGAGTTTAAAAATATTTCAAGAGCGCACGTACACCCAGCGGTTTCATGGCGCTATGCAATACTACAAACCCAAGTAAAGAAAGACTGACTAGGGGGACAGGGAGAAGTTAAGAGGGGAAGGCCTGAGTAAAAAGAAAAGTTTTAAGGGCTTTGCGAAAAAGGGAGTACTGGGGGCAGGATCGCAAGTGGATTGGGAGAGAGTTCCAGAAGGCAGGAGCCAAGGTAGAGAACTTGGATCCACCCCATTTTTTTCGTTTAAAACGGGGGACTACGAGGAGTTGTTGGGTAGAAGAGCGCAGTTCTCTAGACGGGGTGTAGGCGTGAATTGCAGACCCAATGAATGCAGGGGCAGAACCGGACCGAACATTGAAAATGATACAGCCCAGTTTAAACAGGGCACGTTGCAGTACAGGGAGCCAATGTAAGGATTTAAGAAGGGGCGTGCCGTGATGAAATTTGGGTAAATTAAAAACGAGGCGGGCCGCCTGGTTCTGAACCAACTGGAGACGCCTCACGAGGTACGCCGGCATGCCACAATAAAGGACATTACCGTAGTCCAAGCGGGACGTCACCATCGCCAAGAGTATGAGTTTGAGGGCAGAAGGGGAAAAGAAGCGGGAGACTTTGCGAATTGCCCGGAGGGAGAGAAAAGCTGAGGATACGGCCGCAATGACTTGGGAAGGAAGGGAAAGTTGATCATTGAGTTTGAAACCAAGAGTTTTAACAGAGGAGGAGGGGGTGGGTGGGGGACCTAAGGAAGGGGGCCAAAAGAGAGAAGACCATGGACTGGAGCAACCACCTGTCAACACCAATTCCGTTTTATCGGGGTTGAGTTTCAGGTGGTTGTGGTTCATCCAGTCCTGAATGAAGGTCATAACAGAATGAAAGTTGGATATTAAAGCAGGGGAGGAGGATAAAGAAAAAATAAGCTGGAGGTCATCCGTATAATTGTACACAGAGACCTTCAGCTGCTGTAAAGCAAAAATAAGAGGGGCGATGTACAGATTAAATAGCAATGGGGAGAGGGAGGATCCTTGGGGAACCCTGCACTGTACAGGCCGGAAGTTGGCAGAGTAATCCCCCAAGCAAACTGCTTGAGAGCAGCCGCTCAGGAAGGAGGACAACCAGACCAAGGCCGCGCCCCCAATTCCCGCCGCTTCGACACGGGAAAGTAAGATGGCATGATCCACCGTGTCGAACGCGGCGGAGAGATCGAGGAGGACCAGGGCCTGGGGCTGATTCGTGTCCATACCCTCTCTGAGGTTGTCCAAGACCGATAGAACCACGGACTCCGTGGAGTGAGCAGGGCGGAAACAAGCCTGCCTGGAGGCCAAGACACTGTTCCTTTCCACAAAGGAGCTCATAGTTCTTACTACATGGCGTTCCAGTATCTTGGCCAGAAAAGGGAGGAGTGAAATAGGGCGGTAGTTGGCTGAAACCGAAGGATCAGCACCAGGTTTTTTTAGAATGGGTAAAATTACCGCCGATTTAAGTGAAGGAGTGACAATACCCTGGGAAAGTGAACTGTTAAGAAACGTGAGAGGTGGTGAGGGGCAGAAAGAGTAAATCTGTTTCAGGATATGAGCAGGGCAGAGATCCAAGGGGGAGCCAGACTTGACCAGCGGAAGGAGGGAAAGGAAAGAGTCAGTTGTGAGAGGCGGGATAGAATCCAGGCGCGATGTGGCTGGGGGGCAGTGAGGATTGATAAAAGAGGGGGACGGTAGGGGAATGTTGGCTCTGATCGTGGTGATTTTGTCAAGAAAAAGAAGAGTTGAGGGAGTCGCAAAGAAGCTGTGAAGGAGAGGGTTTGAGTGTGGCCCTGTCAGAATATGCTAGATCTTGAACGATGGCAAAAATTTCTCTGGGCCGGTTTTCGGCGAACTGAATTTTAGAGGAGAAATAGGCCTTCTTAGTTTCCAGAATGGATTTCTTATATAGGGCCGAAAGGGTGATATAATGATTTCTTGAAATGGGACAGTAGTCCCGCCGCCAGAGACGCTCCGCTCGGTGAAGATTTAGTTTTTGCATCTTCAATTCATCATTAAACCAGCGGTTTGCATCTTTAGAGCGTTTAGATGAAATGCGCTTTAGAGGGGCGACTAGGTCACAGCCTTGGCGGACCATTTACTTTTCCTCCACTTCTATTGGCTGCAGCATATTTCCTTGCATTGACCAATGCTTGTTACCTTTACCTCAATACGACGCCAACGTCATCAACCTGCACTCTTGCGCACAAAACCTCATAAACTCTGGGCAGTTGAAGTGGACTGTGCATGCACGGCGAGTGAGTCACAAGCGGAGGCCAACTGAGGGACAGGCAAGAATGTTGCTGTGCCTGCAGTGTTCAATATTGCAAAAAGCATCTATCTTCCTAACCTGTATATGGCCACTATTAACAACCAACAAGCAGCGTTCTACCTGACCTGACCAGGAACACCAGGAGCAGTTTTTTTATGAGGATGTTGGGGCTCCGCCCACACCATATTCCTCATCTTCTATTTTGTTTCCCTTTTATTTACATCATACAATATTTCAGGGAGGGTCTAGCAAGGTTCACTGGCAGATGCGCTAGTGTGCATGTGGCCTTGTCACAGGTTTTACTGGGCTTAAATTTTTTTTATCCCTGGGCCACTGTGGGCTCTGACAATGTAGGGCCGCACCCCTCTGTGACAAAAGACATGCGTCGCTAATTGAACACAGGGTGGGCGCATTCAGCTTAAGCCATGTGCTGTCCAAGGTTATGTGTCAATCAGCGAGGGTGTCAGAGGGCGGTCTCAAAATTAAGCTGCAGTCTGCCTGAATACATCTCCACTGTAGAGGAGAAAGACAGATCAGCATGCATGTGACTGGTGTTGTATGTGACACAAGTCCTATGTTGTAAACAAATACACAGTAGACCAAGTAGACAGCATAATACACTCTACTAAGAACCCCTTTTTAGGTCTCGCCTGTCGATGCGCATGCGCATCGAGCTTGCGAGACTATGGGGGCTTATCCACTCTTTAACCAACTTGCAAGGAATCGTGGCGATTCCTTGCAGTGCACGAGAAATTTAAGCTCAATGCGCATGCGCATTGAGCTTAAAAGCGCGTGCACATGCCCCTAGCCGCCTGCCTTGCCTACTCTCTCTCTCACTGCCTCCCCCAGCTCCGCCCCCTCACTTCTTGATTGCACGGCCGCTAGGCCGTGCCTCCCCTACTCTCCTCCCCCCTCCCCCTCCGTGTTACGGTCTTTGCAACTCCCCAGCCATATGTTAAAACCCCTCGCACTCCAGGCCCCCGCTCCGCCCCCTCCCCTGCCCGCCGTGTCGCATTTCTCCTCCCCCCTCCCCTTATCTGCCTTCCCTCCGTCTGTTCCCTCTCCCCGCTCCGCCCCCTCCCCTGCCCGCCGTGTCGCATTTCTCCTCCCCCCTCCCCACAGAAATGCCCTCCGTCTTCCCGTACTTTTTAAGAGTTTATTTTTATAAATTTGGCTTTTAAAATAAGCTTTGGCTGTGCTGTTGACAATTACATATTATTACAAGTAAACAGTGGTAGTAACGTTATGGACTTCAGTAATATTAAAATCACAATGTGCCTGTAAGCTTCGTGTGATTGTGTGTGTATACATGTGATTGTGAGCATGCATATTTTAAGGTCCAGCAAGTGCGTGTAAGTGTGTGTGTGTGTGTATACGTGTGTGTGCGCATGTATGCGTGCAGGTTTCTGTATGCATGTATGCAAGCACAATGGCACACTGCTACTAAAGAGTGTGTTTTGGTAAATCTGGCATTTAAAATAGGCTTTAGTCATGGTTTTCACAGGTACATAGTGTTTACAAGAAAAGTATAAGTTAAATTATGAAGACCAGTAAGGCTAAAGTCATAACGTGCCTTTACTCTTTGTG
>NC_141691.1:85692327-85784827 GCF_964263255.1 Lissotriton vulgaris | reverse complement strand
GCATTCCGAGAAGGTCTTGAGCCTCCAGACAATTTCAATTTATTCGCCAGATAGCGAGGGGAGGAAGAGCGCAAAGCTTTGTGGGTGATCTACGCCGTTTTGTAGATAGCTCTGGTCTCGATGGGAAGCCATCGGAGAGAAGACAGGATAGGAGTGATGTGGTTGCTTCTTTTGGACCCTGAAATTAAGCGAGCTGCTGAATGGTGGACGGATTTGAGGGGGGAGAGGTAAGATTTGGGAAGGCCAGTCAGAAGAGAATTACAATAATCCAGTCTAGAGAGAACTTGCGATTGGACCAAGGTTTTTAGATCATTCTCCGGGAAGAACCGACGAATCCCCCATTTAAGGTGCAGCTGATAACGTGCGCTCTTGGCCATGGAATTGATGTGTGAGATTAGGTTGAGTCTTTTGTCAAGTATGACACCTAAGGATTTAGCGCAGTCCACAAGTGACTGTCAACTTTGTGTGTGGAAAAAGGGCGCTTAAATGAGGCGGGTGCACATCACATTATTATATTCCTAGGCCAACGCCTTTCCAAATCTAAACTCCTCATTATGCCTGAGTGATTACCTATCGGCTGTCCTGCCCACCCCCATGCCTCATTATCCCCGCCACAACTCCTCCAACTCAAACTGCCTGTCACTGTATCTAAAACTGTCAAACCTAAATTAACTTAACTTTCTGTAACTGTTACCTTATTTCCCTGCCTTCTGTAGGTGAAAACGTATTCCCGACATCCCCTTGAAACTGCTTCACCCACCGGAACAGTAACAAAACCGCTTCCAAACCTGAGAAACCTCTCCGCAAATCACCTCATGGCACCTGCCCATCAGCAACAACTATAACATTACCTTCCCTTTGCAAAGCTGGCCCATGAAAGCAGACCCCATCTCAAACAAAACACTCCGCCCTCCTCCCAATAAAGGGGGATGGGAGGGCAGGACAAAATCTTTCCTATCCGTGACCTGCTATCATCTACCGTGCTTCATCACAAAATGGTGGCTGCTAGCCCAAATTCACATGCCTTTATCTACAAGACCCCGCCCCTGCCTATTAAACCCAGCTCAAAAAAACCTACTGACTGTAAAAAGCACTGTACCACCTGCCCAAAATGCCTGGGGCCGACCGCCACAGTCAGCTGCTCCCGAAGCACCTATTGAGAGAGAGGGCACAATTGACAACTTTGTGTGTGTAAAAGGCCACTTTAATGAGGAAGATTCACATAACATTATTATTAGGCCTAACCAGAATTACAGCCAAATTCTGCCAATAGGCGTGTGGCAAAATTATTCCCCCGTTCGAGCAGCGCAATCTTCACAGGAACAACGTGAGGCTCCATCAAGCGCACTTGTGAGCGCAAACGAGATTTGACACCCACTGGCACGATTTCCAGTAACCAGGAAGCCTTCCTATGCCATTTTGTAATGCAGGCATTCACGAGCGTCCAGGGCTGGTTCTTGAGTAGATATTCTACTTGAGAAGCAGCTAAATCAACTCAAAAATCCTTTTTTGAGTGAATATTCTACCCAAATGGATGGTTCAGGTTTTTTCTTTTGCGTGAAGTGCACTTTCTTTTACTTTACTTTTTTAGTAGGAAGGAAGTGCCACTGAGACTCCAACTTTCAATTCCTGGCCAGAAGGCTCCTTCCAGTGCTATGTCTATCTACTTTGTCTCTTTACTTTTGAATTTCGAGGTGCAATTCTTGCTGCATATAGCATTGTTTTTTAGGGACTTTGTTTTTGTGGCATCACATCAAGTAAGTTAAAAAACCTTTGGATAAGGGTGTTGTTTGATTGAGGGCATGCACCAGTATATATATTTGTACCCTGATGATGAGCTTAGTATCAAGGGTGAATCCAAGTGACTTGTGTGAAAGCCTGGTTTTGATTCTATTGAGGTCTATGTCCTTGAGATAGATTAGCATTAGTTGCTTATTTTTATATATCTCTTGCTCCCACTGTCAAAGTTTCAGATGAAGGTTGAACTAAGCTGTCATATAATGTTACATGTAGGGGGATTATCCTGGAATGTGGAACCTTTCAAGTTCCAGCTGGTATATGGAGGCTTGAGACCACCTGGAATGTACTTTCTGCATGAAGATTTGGACTAATACATGATAAAGTGACACTTATTAACCATTCACAGGATGATAAAACATTGTGATGAACTTTTTGAGTTTGAATCTATGGCATTTTGTTAAAATCTTGAACCAGCGAGCCACCTTAACCCCTTCCATGCTGATGACAGAACGGTTCCGTCATCAGCATCGGTTGAGCTGTGCTGATGACGGAACCGTTCCGTCATGACTCCGCCCGCGCAAGGCGGAGTCAGCACAGGCGGAAAATACTCCCCGCACGGAAGGGGTTAAGGGAGCCAACAGAATCAATATGCATTCAGCATCCATATCAGGTAAGATACTTTGTGTCACACCAATTGAAGTGAGAACACAGTGGCAGTGCTCTATTTTGTTCCTACTACAGCCCAAGACAATAGTATAGATTTGGCTACAGAGCTGGGCTTTGAGTGTGTTGAAATTTTAGCATTGACGTTAACACAGTTCATTATGAAAATAATTACAACAAACCCAGCAAGGGATGTTCAAGCTGCACAGCCATATTTAGCAATGCTTGCAATCAATCCAGAAACTATTAACACAGTAATGGGCAAGGTTCCCACAAGACGGGAAGAAATGTGTACACAAAAAACACAAATCAGCTTGAATTACTATTTCCCCATACAGGACCCAGAGATAAACATAACATTCTCACATTGTTCCTACCTTTAGGGATAGTTCCCCTTGTAGACGAATGTGCCACTTGGGGCACAGTTTTTGCTGCAAAATATACCATCATATATGACACACCATCTATAGCTGTTTTGCTCAAAGTGCTAAAGCAGATTCAAAGTGAATATGGGGCTGCCCTTGCCATGGATTTGGGGATGAAACTTATTGGCATTTACGCCACAGTAGCCTAAATAATTTTCAGCAATATTAAAGTTCCGTTAGTGGATCAAGAGCACAAACTACCACAAATTATTGCTGAAAACTATACATCTATAGATGAGATAATTAGGGAGCAAGACCTAATAAACCACAACTGAAAGGTATTTCTGATGAGGATAACTAACAGGCAGCTGACTCTTCTACAAAACTCTTGTATACGCGAAAAAACAAAGTCACATGGTAGATCTCCACAGCTGGATTCCTTTGAAAAATGCTATAATTTGCAAAATCATGAAATAATTAAACAGACTAATAGGCACTAGTATACTAATACATATCCTTCTCGTTCCTTTCAGGAATTATCAGAAAAATGCTCTGAAAGAGGAGGACGATCAGGGCGCAGATCAGAAGAGTATGTGATACCAAAAAAGGACACAACGCTCATCTGGCATCATCACTAAAAAGGAAGAGAACCTTCTACAGCAGAAGTCTCAATTCAAATGTCATACCAATAATGTCCAGCCCACAAGTGCAACCACAATATCCCATTAAGCTTGAAGCTACATGACATGTTGGAGAAATTCTAACACACCTTCAATATCAAGGTGTAATTGAGACTTGCACCTCATCAGTGAACAATTGTTTGTTTCCAATAGCGAAACCTGATTATTTATATTGCTTAGTCTTAGACTACAGACATTTAAAAAGTCATACATGCACATTTGCAGTGGAAAATTCACACAGCACAGCACTAATGAACAACATTCTGCACAAAAAATACAAAACAACATTAAACATTTCAAATGGCTTTTTCAGCCAAAACATAGCACCTGAAAGCAGGGATCTAAATGCATTCACTGTGCTCAGGTCACAAAAATGGTTTTGTTGACTTTCTCATGGGTATAAGAACAGCTGAGGCTTGTTCTCTGGCTGTGTAACATCATTTATACTAGTAATTGATCCAGAAGCATTGCCCTATGTCAATGACATATGCATTACTGATGATGACTTAAACACACATATAGCCAGTGTAGACCGTATGGTCATGAGATTTGCTGAAAAGGGCGATAAATGAAACTTCCCAAAAATTAAATTGCCCATCTCAGCATCTTGTTCTTGAGATACGAGTTATCAAATTAAGGCAAAAACTTAGCATCACACTTCTTAGAGAAGTGCGTGCTCTTACAACTGACAAATACAATAAAAAACTCCAATCACTTTTTGTTTTTCTCAAATTTAGTAGAACATACATACCAGATTATGCACACATTGGACACCAGAACATACTCAGTCTCTGTCACCACTGCAGGCTGACATGCTCACATCAAAGCATTTACACACATGTGGGGACCAAAGGCAACACATATGTCACTTTCAATAAATTGCATTTATATTCCAATACAGAAAAGCGTTTTGCACCTACTGAAAAAATACTGACTGCAGTTCAGAAGGCTGTTATAAAGGAAAGATCATTGGCTCAGGGGATTTGAATAATTGTTGTGACTCCCATCCCAGCCTTAGAGACTGTTACCAAGGTCAGCGTTCCGAACGTGAAAGCCTTACAACTTTAACGGATATAGTGGGCCACCTCCTTAACAACTACTGATGTAATGTTGGAAAAGGACTTTTTTGCAAGGTTATCCCCAAGCTTTTTGCTTCTTCCTCCTATCTTTTCCTGACCTGTTTGCGTGGGTTTTAGGACTCTTGGTATTTTACCACTGCTAATCAGTGCTAAAATGCATATACTTTCTGTGTAAATTGTGTTATGGATTTGTGTTTCAATGATTGGATATTTGATTTACTTGCTGATCCCTAGTAAAGTGCACTGAGTGCATCTGAGCCGGTAAATCAAATGCTACTAGTGGGCCTGCAGCACTGATTGTGCCACCCACATGAGTAGCCTTAAAAAGGTAACTCAGACCTGCCACAGCAGAGACTGCGCGCAGTTGGTAACTGCCATGTCGACTTGGCCAGTGCACACACTTGCCAGTCTCTTACCTTCCCTTTTTTCACATGTCAGGCACCCCTAAGGAAGGCCCAAGGTACCCCTGTGGGCAGGGTGCAGTGTATGTGAAAAGTAGGACATGCCCTGGTGTGTGTGTGGCATGTCCTGATAGTGAATTACAGCCCATTTCGTGTTTCACTATTGCAAGACTACCTGTTCCCCATAGGACAGAATGAGAAGTTTGTTTATAACATCTTATAAACATAACTGGCCCTGGGAACTAGGTGTAAAAATAAAGTTTAGTATGCCTGAACTCACAATCTAAAGATGCATCTTTTAGTGGAGGTGATTTTTACATTCTGTGTTTGAAAATACCACTTTTAGAAAGTAGGTTTTTTCTTGCTTAGTCATCTTGTGTGTCTCTGCTATGATGTGGATTGCCTGTCTGGGTTTTGGATGACAGAAGGCTGGGGAGCATGAGGGCTCCAGGTAGTCACTGTAGGGTCAGGAAAGAGCTGAATATACCTGGGCTGCAATGGGGGAAGGGGAAGGAGACTTCTTTGCACCTCAAAGGGCCTGGTCTGCCTCTGACAATGCTGTCTCCACCTCCTGCCAGGATATCACACCATAGGAGGCAGAACTGGTTCTGGCTGGGCACATACACTCTCTGCCTAAGAGATCAAAGGATTTGGGGATATAAATATTAGGCCCCAGACCCCTGAACTTTAGAACTCTTTGGATCAAGAAGGCTGCCAAGAAGAAGAGCTGGAGAAGCTGTGAGGAGGACCTACCACTTTGCTGTGTGCTTTACTGTGTTGGCCTGCAGTGGCTGCTTCTGTCTTGGGCAGTGAAACGGCTGGACTGAACTTTCTGCAATCTGCTTTGTGAGTTTCTCCAAGGGCTTGAGGTAGAGCTTGCCCCCTGTTCAAGAAGTCGCAGGAACAACAAAGACGTCAAGCTCTTCTGCCCGCAGCACTGGGGACTGTGTGTGTTTGTGCTGCAACAGAGGGAAAGCAACTAAACGACATCTACAACGCCGCTGCCAACTCCGTGTCCTGATGGCACCGCAGAGGGCACTGCCGCCATGCCGCACCATGACCTTGGTCTCACTGACGACACCTGCTGAAACCGTCACCGAGCCTCTGCTCACACCGCAACCTGTGGGCACCGCACTTCGCACCGCCTGGCTTCACGACGACGACTATGCCTTGGCACCGCAGAGAGCACCGCCGCAATGCTGCATCACGCCTCTTGTCTCCCCAACAATGCCCGCTGAAGCTGCCACTGAGCCGTTGCTCGCACCGCAACCTGTGGGCACCGCACTCCGCACCACCTCACTTCATGATGACGCCTTGGTATCCTCGACGACGCTGTTCCACGCCGGAATTGACGCTGCTGCTTGCACCGTGGTTTGAGGGCACTGCTCGTAAAGATCACACAACACACCGCATTCATCCCACACTGCTGTCTTGGCCTACTGACGCGGGTGCCATCGACTCCAGTTTGGCAGCCGATGACAGCGCTTCAGCAACAACGATGCCGCTGCTTGCACCGTGACCTGCTAGCACCGTGACCAGCACCGCCTTCATCTCGCACCACGACCCTGGTCTTACCGATGAAGCCATCTGATGCCGCCACCAAGCTGCTGCTCGCCCCGTGACCTGAGGGCACCGCATGCCACACCGTTGTACTTCGCACCGCAGCATCCAATGCTGGCGACAGCAGCGCTCATGACTCCAACAGAGAGGTGATTGACCTGCAACCCATGTGACTTCGAGGGCCCCGACGTCGCCTGCACCGACCTCCAGAACCGATGCCTGCGGACGCTGTGTTTTCGGAAGCTCAACGAGAGGTTGCGGATGCCCTATATTTCTAAAATGTACTATTTGCGGGTCTTCCCGACATCGTAACTGGCCCGCGATGCCGCTATCCGCCAGAAGTATTTGAATTTGTTTGCTAACGATGCCGTGATAGCCCCAGTTGGAGCTATCAATGTCAAGGAACTGTTTTTAAAGCGTATTTTGATAACTGTGGATTTTTAAGTACTGTATTGTGGATTTTTATTGTTTTTGGTCTTGTCTTAAGTATATAAAAATATTGGATATTTTTCTAAACTGGTGTGGTTTCCATTTGTAGTGCTTTTAGTGCTGTATTACTGTTGGTTATGTGCAAATGCTTTACACACTGCCTCTAAGATAAGCCTGACTGCTCGTGCCAAGTTACCAAGGGTGTAAGCAGGGGTTATTTTAGGAGTGTATCTCCCTTGTCCTGACTAGAGTGGTGGTTTCTGCCTGGCTTTGACACATGCCCTAGCCTGCCAAAAATCCCATTTCTAACACGTACACTATGTATTTGACCCTTCACTGTGAACACAAGAATTCTTACAATATGAGCAAAGATACCCTTTGCCCAATGACACTTTGCCTCTTGACCAGTGCAACGTCGTAGTCTATACTGATGGTTCTGCCCAGCCCACAGTTGGAATTAAATATCAATACTCTGCTGCTTGCACTACACTGAGGGGAAAAAGTAGGGATGGAGTCTTCCAGCCTAATAAATCATTTACAAAATCACTAGGGTATTGCACTTCACAACTGGCAGAACTCAAAACTAAAGTGTCCAGCCTTACAATGAGCACTTGAACTATTGGCCTCTGAATGGATTCCGCGACTCTAAAGGGAATACTATAAAGCACAAGCTGCTCTGGGGAAAGGTGGCACAATTGAAATTATGTTTGCTGCAGGCTCATTTAAGACATTCACTGAGTCATCAATGTGTTGGAATACACGTTGCTGGGAATTCACTGGCTGATGAAGCTGTAAAGGCAGAAGTCCCGACTGCTGTCATAGCTGCAATTTATTGTTCCCATACGAAAGTGAATGGTGACATTATGGTAGTTGTCAATACGTTACACGCTTGCACTCCATTACCTAAAAATATCCAGCAAAGTATTCCTCCCTTCTGAGTGCGCAAAACATGTTATTTGCTCATATTCCTGAGTGGGGGATTGAGTGATTCTAAATTCAGACCGTAGACTAGAGTTGATCATAGCTGCTCTTGAGGGGTTAGCTTCTGCCCATGCATGTGTGGCGGCTACAGTTTCACTACTACAGCAACACTATTGGTGGCCAGGTTGCTGCAAACAGACCAAGCAATATGTCAATAAAAGCATCCCTCACAGCTCGCCCACCACAGACTCCTCTCTTGGTTTCAAACAAGTCCGTGACTTGTGTGCATATGGACCACTGTGGGCCACTACACTCTGCTGGCTCATTTAAATACAGTGCAGTACAAAGCAGTGGATTTGTGTTCTAGATTCCTATAGGTATGGCCATAGCAATCAGCTGATGATCGAACTGTTATAAAAGACCTGCAAGTCTTCATCGGGCTATATGCGGTAGCTTCATTCCACTTAGACCAGCCTTTGCCTCTAGGGCTTACTGGGATACCATGGGCACCATGGATGTGGATGTGCATTATACATAATCCTATTATTCTGAGGGAAGTTCAATTGTGGAGAGGAAAAACTGTGACTTAAAGCAGTCTTTAACAGCTAGGGTATTAGGTTCAGGTCGTAGTTGGATCCATCATCTGTATGAAGTCCAGTGAGCTTTAAATAATCTGCCTAGAAGATCCTTGGGTGGCCGAACTCCCTATGAAGTCCTGTCCGCCCTCTAGATGTGAGTTCCAGACCTTGATAATCCTAGTACAGTGGTGGCAGATACGCCTTTTGACATAAATGAACATTTGTCGGTCTTACAGGAACTGAAAGACTTTCCAGATGACCCTTTTGAATAAACCCACAAGTGTTCTGCCACTGGAGAAGTGAAGGTGCAGCAAGCAACTCCTCTCTGGATTCCAAAGATTGGGGATCTAAGTTGAGAGAAGATTGTCGACAGAAAGGAATTTGGTCCATCATACAGAGCACCAGTGCCGGTCTAGGTAGTTGAAGGTACCATGACAGTATTTTTGTCACCCCTTCCTGGTTCCACACAAAGGATTTGTATCCATAGATCTCATAAAACCACACCATGTGGCCAGTTTTAGTCAGTAGTCCATGAGGACTCCTCTCTACCATACAAAAAATCCCTTTAGGGGCATTAAATAATACTGAAATTTCTAATCCCCTGTGGTGAATATTAGACACTGAAGTCTTGCCACTTACAGCTACATCTACCAACACCACACACACACCATAAGTGAATTTACAGTCTTTGACTACCATTAATAACAACAGAGTTGTTTACCATGATCTACCCTCTAGGTATCCACCAGTTCAAAACTACCTTAGAGGTTCCTATTTTTTCACACACTGCCTCTGGCTATTTTGCCGACATAAATGACTTTTCTTCTGATTCATCTGAAACATCATTGAACAGACTTAGCTAGTTCCCTTGGATTGACGTTTAGATTGCCATTCAATTGCTTTTTCTTTATGTTTGGATTGGATTTATGCTCCTAAATGGACATTATCTCCCAGAATGTTACACCATTGAACTGGTTACAGAGCTTTGAATCCTTATTCTTCATCGAATAAAGTGCAAAGAGACCTGCCCCTTGTGAATATTTCAGCGTCTCCCATCCTGGATGGCATTGTTTGCGATAAGATCCCATTTGACATTTTTGGTCCTACTGAGAAATGGTGGATCCCTTATATTTTTTAAATCTCAATTAGTGACATTAGAACTCCTGGAAGCTTGTCTGATGATTGGTATGTCAAAACTGTTATGTCTATGCTTTCTGAGCTAAAATATTATACTGTATTTGAAAGTGAAGATATGTATAGCGGAACAACTAATTATGGTTCAAATGTTCTGTTAGTATCACTATGTACACCATTATCTACACAGAGCTAGTACTCCACGTGCAGTTTTTAATTATTCACAATGGGAACACTGTCCAACACGACCAGTGGGTAGCCCAAAGACATATCTGCAAAAGTCTGCCTATTTTACTGGCAACAACCCTGTAGACTCGGTGGCTTATTATTTTAAATTTTCCCCTTCCCTGGCAAAGAAAAATATGCAGACCAACACTAAATTAATGTATTCACTTTCCTTGATTTCCCAGTTGTCTGTACAGGGTTACCACCGTTGGAATGACAATATTGATTTGAAATCTGTTTGGGGAACTAAAATATGGCAAGTTCAGGACAATGTGGCTTTGCGTAGAGCGTGTCTAATACCTATTAATTTTTCTGAACAAATCAGTACTGCAAACATGGTGATATGCTTGGAAAAATAAAAGACATGAATATACCAAATATTCCCACAATTGCACGTTTTCATAATTGGCAACAGTTTACAAATTACCCAGAGGAAAAGCTCAACAACAAGATACAAATGGTACAAACAATTCTTCACATTCCTGTCCCAGATGGGTGGCTAGTGTGGCCTTTAGATAGTAATGGTTGTCATGCACATTTCTTAAACAAGGCAGAAGGTTTCAAAACAAATAGACCAGATCAACTTTATGTGCATACACAACCCTCAGGCATTGTAACTATATACAGCATGGTAAGGTTATGCCAACAATGGCTAAAGCATTCCAATTTAGATGAGATGAAAGAACACTTGCCTCTCCTTTCGGATGACATTTATTTACAAGATATTTTGACTTATTAGGTCCTAGAAACCCAATGTCATAAAAGCTTTTTATATTCCATATATAATGAACTTTGGAAAGTTTCCCAGCAGGAAGATGCTGAATATGTGAAATTGACACAGCTAATTTAGAAAAGGCATTTTTCTGTTGTTCATAAAGGGATGCATATGTGGTCAACTGGGATTTATTCTCTGGACAATATTGTGTCTTCAGAAATTGACATCATACAAAGTAACATGTCCCTCTTACAACATGGGCAAATGCAGCTTAGATCAATTATGCAATTAAGCTTGACATTACAGACTTTAAAAGCTGGTTGCATGCCATGGAAATACCTAAATGTGACTGATGTATTTTCCACTTATAATCTAAAACGTTCACAAGAAATAATGGTGAAAAAGGATGCAATTTACATAGAGCTTTTAGAGAAATTACTGTTTGCAGTGGCTAATGACACCATCTGCTGAATGGTTAATACATGTGTTTCTCTTGCTGCCAATTTCTATATTTTATTTAATGTCTTGCTTAATACATTTTCACGTAAGCAGATATGAGGAGTTAGGGGAGCGATTTGTATGTGAGACATGGATCCTACCTTTCAAGTTCAGATATAAGAATGGAGAAACTGAAGAATTTCTCAGCTGGAATGAATGTGCAACTTGTTTGCCCATTCTCTCATTTGTAAGGAAGTCACACTTCATGGCATTTGTAATGCATCAGTGGCCAAGTTTGCATGTTATCTGAAAGGGGCCCCAGCAGCTTTGATTCGTCTGGCATTCAGAATGACCAAGGTTGTCATGGAAATAATCCAGGAGTACCCTATATGGTGACAGTTGCAGGGTTGTGACTTGTTGTAACAATGTGTTATTTCCACCCAAGCATGCAGTCAGAGAGGTGAGGTTTGGCCTTTGATAGCTACTTTTAATGTGAACTTTAATAAGTTGAGCAGACTGAAAGCCTTATTGTTCTAGAAGGAGGTTTCTTTAACAACAGCTAGAGAGACTTTTAATTGCCAAGTTGCAAGGTCTTATTCTGAAATACAATCACTAGTATGCACTAACCTTCGTCAACATTTGGGGTGCTTGTGCACCACATATTTATTGTATCTGATACTGGCGGAGTAGCACACTTTGTTAAAGCGATTGGGTCTGACTTTTCAGACTGTCTTCAGAGTGATTCCATCCTTCATACACTCCCTGGTTTCCAGCTTCTTTGGGGGCATACCACTGGTACGTTTTCTGATTGTTGGTATTTTGGTCTTATTTCTGTTGATCCACAATGGATGTTCCACCTCACGGTGAAATGATGACAGAACTGCCATGCATGCTGCTGTGTTGTGAACACATGATGCAGAATTTTGTCACAGCTCTACTTCAAGAACTAACAGCCTGATTCATCATTCTCCCGTTTTGCGAGCCCCTAATAGCGATTCATAGCGAATCGCTATTAAGGACTCGCAAAACGGGATTCATGTAGAAATTGCATAAAGAAATGCGATTCCTACATAATCCTTATTTGCGATTAGCTAATTGCCAATCGCAAATAAGGAATAACTCGCCATTCATTCCTATGGGCCTTTTGAATGGGGAGTATTCCTTATTTGCGATTAGCAATTAGCGAATCGCAAATAAGATAGCGATTTGAAGGGTGCCAGGGGTGTCCAAAGGACACCCTGTAGCACCCCTCAAATGAAATTTTACACAGGTGTTGCACACACACATGTCCAAAGGACATGTGTGTGTGTAACATGCAACTCAGAAAAATGCATTTAAAAGCATTTTTCTGAGTTTTGGCAATTTACCACGAGGTCTGACCTCGCGGTAAATTGCGGCCAGAAATTGCGAAATCGCAAAACAAAATTGGATGATGAATTGCATTTAAGGAATCTCAAATAGAGATTCCTTAAATGTAATTCCTCGCAAAATTGCGAGATCGGAATTAGCGATTTTTGCATTTGGGATGATGAATCCCAAATGCAAAAATCACACTCACAAAAGGCCAGATTCTCAGAATCTGGCCCTTTGCGAGCCGATTTCGGCTTCATGAATAAGGCTGTAAATGACAACTGGTCTTAGTCCTTTCGCGTTGCTGGTAACATTGAGTTCAGCCTGCGTTCCACAGACTACTGTGCATTTTCAAGTGTGCTCTGGATATATGCCTGTGGTTGCTACAGGTTCAATCCTCAGATATAGATCTGCTGATGTGTCCACTAAGGATTAATTTTCAGTGATGTCCTTTGCGATTCCCATTGCTACAGAATCCCTATTATGAGCCTTCATTGGATTATTTGGCTCCTGGATTCATGGACCCTGCCTTCTCCTCTGTGGCTACCCTACCTGTTGGCACCACATCAGCCCCTGCTGATTGGGTTGGATATGACCATGTTTGTTCTATGAAACTTGTGAGTCGGGCCTCAACAGAAACATCGTCTGTGGAAGCTTGTTCCATCACTGTTCCTAATAACTCTCGGGAAATGCAAAACATTCCTGGCGTTTCCTGCTTTTAATTCAGCCTTATAAATTTATTAAATTGCTTTTATATGCTTTTTGTACTGCATATTTTAAACTGACTTTTATTGCACTTTGGCTTTCACTATTGCTTCATTATTAAAGTGCATGAACTTTTTATGATTTTAGACGTATATAACTATTAAGCTTAATTTTAGGATATGCCTTTAATTTTAGTTTGAAGTGTTTGCTTCCCATTCGGCCAAGGAGTGGGTGCTGTGGGTTTTAACAGAGCCTGTGCATAAAAGCTTCCATTTGTATAAGTTCATGTTTAAACTTGACATCTTTTTTTATGGTGACTTTTAACATACTTTGCACATACATGATAACATATTCAGAAAGTGTTCTGCTTACAACCTACATTTTTTCGTAAGTATTTTATCGCATCACTTTACATTACGTTCAAGGATAAGGTACGCTGTAAATGCTACCCTTGTATGTTGTTGTCGATTTGGAGACAGCTCTGTATCGAAAATGCAATCAATGACTTAGCAGAGGACCTCAGACACTGTGCTAACAAAGCCAGTATTATTAACTGAACTGCTACAGAGCTTTGGCTCGTCAGAGAAGGACTTCTATGGATTATCCTGGACATTTGTTTGTGCCTGATTGCCAGCCCTGCTGACTTCCATCACTATCCTAAAAAGAAGGGCAGTCTGTTCTGGAACAGACTGGCTCCCTAATACTTCAATCATACAATTAAATGGGGAGTTTAAACTTCTCCAAGAGATCTGGCAGAATGCCCTTCATATTAGGCTCTCTGGAGTAGAGTCAGTGTTGGGTAGAATTTTCAATATGATATATTTTCATATATTGACATAATCACTGCAACTTTATAATGGTTGACTTATTCATCTTCTTCACCATACTTGTAATGGTGGCAACAATTCTTGTTTCCTTGTCCTAATAATTGCAGCTCATGTATTTTACACAAGAATCCAATTCCTTCAATAAATGTTTGAAATGCCAATTTGTGTAGTTCTTGTGTCTCCCTTTGGGCGTGCCTAAGGTAATCACGAAAGGGTAGATCTGTTCCACGATTTCCTTGGGAGAGTCAGATTGGTCATGTTCTAAGATTGCAGACACCATCCACAACCCTGTCAGGCTTAGAGGTCCAGATGATGCATTGTGGACTCGCCAGGAATTGGGTCAACATATTCTAAGGATATCTATGGACTAAGATTCCAAATTTTGACGTATACGTTGTCCAAACGTGCAGTCTTACTTAATTAGTAGGAACCGTATAACACAAGGCTGTCCATTTATTTGCAAACCTTTCTCTTTCAAGAAGATTCTCAGTTGGAACATATGATCGAGAATCTACTTGAACAGTGCCAGAATGGAAGCAAATCATATAAGTATTGCTAGATGCTAAGGTTAATGATAGGTGAATTGACATTGCATTTTATGAATTCCCTCTGTCATATATGGCTTTTAGAGATTGTGCTTACAATTGCACCATTTTATCACGTTTCTGAAAATTGTCTTTGAATCAGTCAATCTGTATCACTTTCAGGGATGCTTGATACTCCTTGAAAGTACTGAAAAATTTCTCAAGTGTACTTTAATAATTATGTTTTTTTAATAAAGTTGTGGTAGGATTACACCTTCGTATATTAACACTGGAGCTTAAAGTGCTTTATGTTGTTGCCTGCTTCTTGGTATTCAGCAGCATTTCCAGCTATCTCACAGTTCTCACCAGCAGAACTCTGAATCTGATTTTTCATTTTGCCCTTGAACGCTCTTCCTGCATCCCGCAGCCTAGTCTGATACCGTGGCTAGGCATTGTCTCCTCAACCCCATCCCTAGGCTTGGTCTGCTGCTGGTTTAGGCTGGCACTATGCCTGCTCAGGCTGCCCCGGCCACACATCAGCCCGGTCTGGTCTTGCTAAGCTGGGGGTAGTGTTGGGCTGCTCTCCTTGTCCTCGCTGTGCTACACGACTATATATGTCTTTAAACGGGCCTATGAGGACAATTTTGTCCTCTATCACCCACTATCATCCACTATTTCACTGTGATGCTTTGTTGACTGTCTGGCCTCCCATCGAAATGGGATCTCTGGCGTGGACATAAACAGATTGAGCTTAGGGATGAGAACAGTCCACCGTCCTGCCTAAATATACAACCATGGCTAATATGAGGTAGAGCTAAAAGCCTAGCTTCTCTTCTTCAATCAATCAATTATAGCATTTGTAAAACGCACTACATACCAGTAAGGGTCCCTAGGCGCTGGGGGGTGGGGAATGCTGCTACTGCTCGAAGAGCCAGGTCTTGGGATGCTTGTGGTAGGGTAAGGGACTCGGCGATAAGGCATCCTATAAACTTGCTGGGTTTCTTAAAGTTTGGTTCAGCACACATTGGGATCCCATAATTGCCCTACACAGTTGTTTGGACTGCGACCTTGAATTAGGCATTTTATAAACTAGGACCACCGGTAAAGAGCCCAGTAAAAAAAATGCACAATTTAAGGACCCAAACACACATCACAAAACTGAAGTGACACAATGTCAATGCTTCTGTGCATATATAATAGTGCACTCCATGTGAACGTTGCATTGCATTGTACCACTTTGTAACGCAGCACTATGTCATACACTTAGTTTATTGCACTGTCTGGCAAGTGTTTATTATTCAACTGGGCTTCGTAGTATGTTCTCGCGCTGGGGTGTGAAGTTTTTTGCCAGTAGATGGTTCTAGCTATCAAGAAAATTCCTTATTCTCTCTGGTTTAAACTGATTTCTCAATTGCCACCAAGCCCAAACTATGCCCCATCCCACCACATGTCCTTGTTAGTGTGGTACACTATGTTGATTGGGGGCAAATCGCAGACTCACACCCCCACAATATTTTTATATATATATATATATATATATATATATATATATATATATATATATATATATATATATATATATATATATATATATATATATATATATATATATATATATATTCTGTTTTTTTTATATAGCCCTGGCTGGAACCGAAAGTATTGGAGCGCTTTCCATGTTCACCAGTTACATTACAAAAAAAAACATTCATTTTTGGTAGGCAAGGGGAGATTTAGAGATTCGCCCAGAATCACAGGATGTTAAGCCAACGCCGAGACTCGGGCCTTGTTCCTCAGTTCCAAAGTCGGCAGCTCTGGCCTAACGCCACATCATCTCCCTTGATTATTGAGTAAATTACACTCCAGCCCCTTCAGAATTACTGAAACTCTACGACACACTGTCTGCATAAATAAGGGGGCGGGGTTATCCTTCGCAGGAGGAGGCCACCTAGCAGCAGACAGCACCCTTGCTATAGACAATATAGACACTTTTCCCATGTTAAAAGCGACGCAAAAGTGGCGCAAGGGGCTTGTAAATCTGCCCCTAGGACATAATTCAGTCAGCGGCTGCTTTACGGCCAGGACGCTGCCCGTTTATGGCGTGTGCGCAGCTAATGAAACCGCGTTCAGAGTTCGCTCCTCCTTCTGAAATGCCTCATCACGGAGGGCTCAGTGAAGGGAGACCTCGGACTGCAGCTCGCCCATCCCCCACCCCCGGCGCCCGCCCCCACCCCTAGCTGCTTAATTGGAGTGATGCCTTGAGACTGCCTGGCACAGATGGAGGGCCAGGCCTGGCTGGCAGCCAAGGTAATTATGGGTGAATGCTTCGCTCTAAATCCCTGAAGGGTCTTTACAAATCATTGGGTAACAGCTATAGTTCAAGAGAGCAAAGGCTTAGTGGAACTTGTATAATTACTGGGATGTTAAGCCCACTCCTGTAGCTCTGCACATGCCCTGCCCGCATCCTTTCCGTCTCTCTCCTTCAGCCTCGCATGCTTTTTTTCTCTCTCCTCAAAAAATAATCTATCTACATTCATTACACGCTCTCTCTGGTGGCTCAGTGAGTTAAAACCTCCCACCGATGAAAGCTGTGTTTAAACTCATAGTTACAGATACAAATCCCAGCAGATTGTTTCAGCCTTTCACCCTTCCGAGATCGATAAAATGAGTACCACTGAGTTGATTAACATTATTCACCTGTTATTCGTTGCTAAGATATCCTTCAAGTTAAATGTGCTTTCCAAAGATATTTTTCCTTCACTCATTCCCAGAAACCCCCTATTTCGCACCTCTTTCCACTCAGATTCTTTGTTTTCTATTTCTTTCACTTCCTTTCCATTCTTCTGTTTCTATTGACTTCACTCCCGTACCTTATTTCTATCTAATTTCTATTTTTGCGGTTTTATTGCTTTCTTTCACTATTTCCCTCATTACTTTAATTTAACATTTTGTGTTCATTAAATGACCTTTTTATTTAATTTCGTATTCCTTTCGGTCATCTCTCTAATGAGATGTTTTTCCCATCTCTTCTTCATTTGACCCTCTCCTTTCACAGCTTTTCATGCCTTTCAAGTAACTGTCTGCGTGTTTCTTTCCTAATTCTGTGTATTATTTAGTATTGCTGTTGGTAATAAATCAAAGGTACTTCCATACATTTCGTAAACCCAGTGTTTTGAAAACCATATGATTTTAACTACTTGTGACATGCAACCCTATCTTAAAGCTGTTTTTAATGCAAGACACAGGTTTGTCCTGACTCGTCAAACGTTAGGCAACTCCCACTGATTGGTCAGCTTTCCAAATATGAATGACTGGTCTACAAATGTAACTAAATGTCCCTGTAGTGACGCAGTGGCTCAGAATACTATGCACGTGATGTTTTTGTGCAAGTGTTTTAACCACCTGAGGAAGCACTACATTATACCACTTATAAGAGGAGCACACTTCAATGTCGACCTGTGTATTTATACCTACAATCTTTGCCACTTTGGAGATCTGCTGTAGTATGGCATAATTTCTGTGGGCTGTTTTTTATGCCACAAAGAAATTGCCTTTACTTCTCCCACAGTAATGAGATATAGTGTGTAATTTTATGCTGTTATAGTGTGTTGTGTTATCAGTGTTAAGTACATTTCAGCTATTGTTTAGGAAGATGGGAGAATCCAGAAGGAGGTTTTCTCAGGAGTGGCCTCTACCATATCAGCACTAAATAGCCAGATTCTCCTTGGAAACTGCTTGGCAGATCTAAAACAGTGAAGGGCTCTTCTGGTAATTGCGTGCATTGTTGGGCTGTGCGAGTCCTTGATGCCAGGACCTTGCCTTCCAAGAGTCCTAACTAAACTCTTCCTTACATAATCCTGCCAGGACTGTGTCTGACCTCAAGATGGCGTCTGGAATTCATTCGGACCATGGTTTCTCCCCCCCCCCAAAAAAAATCTGACAATCTCTGAGTACTCCTGATCTCCACACTGACAGCGGAGTCCGAGCACTATGTCCGACGCCCGGTGGAACTACTCTGTTCAGCTATTGTGGAGATCGGCCTTGGTTCATCCCCTGATCGTCACCTACCCAGCCGCACTTTGGGCACAGTTTTTCTCCCCGTCTCCCTGTCTCGCCCTCACCCCATCATATTTCTGTAACTATTCTTTTTCCTTGTCTCCTATCTATATATCTGTTCCCATTTAGCACTCTTTCTCTCATTGTCTACTTCCTTTGCTCATATTCCCTCTCACCTGAATCTTTCCCCTTGCCCGCTACACCGCCTAGCCCCCTGTCCTTTGTGCCCTTTGACTAAGCACTCCTTCTCCCCTTGTTGGGGAAAGATACAATATTTATACTCTGGAGTCTCAGCGAACCCGCTGAGAGAGTCCACAGCACCAAGGGAGCCACTCACAGCTGAGGTATGGTGTGGCACCCCTTGCCAAAGCACTCGCTCTCCCCTTTTTGGAGAAGGATCCAGTATGTAGGCCTTGGAGTCTCAGAGACCCCTCTGAGAGAGTCCACTGCGTAAAGGGAACCTCTTGCAACAGAGATGGGGAAATGATACCACTTCCCCTGGGATCACAGCTTACTGGACTTTGGACGCAGCTCTGACTCATCTACCGGTTTGTGTCCCCGTCACCCTCCCCACCCCTCTTTCCATGCTGTGTTTTATCACCCTCCCCTCCTCTTCCTCTTCCCCTTCTCCATTCTCTCTACTTCCCCTGCTCTTACCCCCCCTCTCCTGAATATCTCCCCTTGCCCTCTTTTTCCCTTACGTATATGTCCATTTGTTTGTCTCGACCTTATTGTTCACTATGTTGCCAGGCTCTAATAACTGTGTAAACTTTTGTAACGATGTAACTTGCAATTTATGGTCTGATACTCATGTAAAGCGCTCTGATACCTCCGGGTCTAGCCAGCGCTATATAAAACTTTTAAAATAAATACATTTAACACGAGATCAGAGTCCAAGGCTCCTGCATAGGTAATACGGTACACCTGTTTATCCTATTATAATTATAATGCATGTCTCATAGTCTACATGAGCCCCCTCGCGGCCATCGCACGCCAACACAACCTCACCATCATCTCCTACGCCGACGACACCCAGCTGATCCTCTCCCTGACCAACGACCCCGCCGCCTGCCAGAGCCAACCTTCACGAAGGGATGAAAGATGTAGCCGAGTGGATGACGACCAGCCGCCTGAAACTGAACTCAGACAAGACGGAAGTCCTCATCCTGGGCTCCTCGCCCTCCGCCTGGGACGACTCCTGGTGGCCCCCCGCCCTGGGCACCGCACCGAAACCGACAGACCACGCACGCAACCTGGGCTTCATCCTGGACTCCTCCCTCTCCATGACCAGACAAGTCAACGCCGTCTCCTCGTCATGCTTCAACATCCTGCGCATGCTGCGGAAGATCTTCCGGTGGATCCCCACCGAGACCAGGAAGACGGTCACCCAGGCCCTCGTCACCAGCCGACTGGAGTACGGCAATGCCCTCTACGCCGGAACCACCGCCAAGCTCCAGAAGAGACTCCAGCGGATCCAGAACACCTCAGCCATACTCATCCTCGACATCCCACGACACAGCCACATCTCCGGACATCTGAGAGACCTGCATTGGCTCCCCGTCAACAAAAGAATCACCTTCCGTCTCCTCACCCACGCACACAAAGCCCTACACGATCAAGGCCCGAGCTACCTCAACAACCGCATCAACTTCTACGCTCCCAAACGCCACCTCCGATCAGCCAGTCACGCCCTCGCCTCCGTCCCCCGCATCCGAAGAACGACAACAGGAGGAAGGTCCTTCTCCTACCTGGCCGCCAATACCTGGAACTCCCTCCCGACCGACATGCGCCTGACCCAAGACCACCTCTCCTTCAGGAAGAAGCTCAAGACCTGGCTGTTCGAGCAGTAGCAGCACCCCCCCCCCCCCCCAAGCGCCTTGAGACCCTCCGGGTAAGTAGTGCGCTCTATAAATGTCTTTGATTGATTGATTGATAGTGCAGACAAAAAGCTCTGGCCTGGGTGAGCTACTCACTCTGTGAAGACCAACTATCGGGCTCCCTCAGTCATGAATCAGAAATTGGTTCATTTTTATTGTCTTTATGTTCTCAGATTCATCATATTGTAGCATTGCTTCAGCACATCAGTCGTGAAGCACTCCACTCTGCATTGGGTTTCTGGTGTCCAATCAGAGTTCACGTTCGAAAAGCATGCGGGTTGTAGAATGGTCCTTTTTAAAGTATTTAAACGAGATGTGTGGGATTTGGAGACTTCAAAACATGGCGCTACAGCATCACTACTCTTAGCCAGAAAATGTAGCAAAACGTGTGCTGCACATGCAAATAACTGTATTTTGTGGTTGATTATAACCTAGTATGATGACTGAGGAAAGAGGCATAATTTTCCAGGTCTTTCTGGAATTGAAGATGTTTGTAGATTATTGTAACCAATCTGTGTAACTAGACTGGCAGCTAAAACTGCAGCCTTCTCCCCTCAAATAATAGATTTATTATTAAGTGTTGGTTGTAACTCAAGTGGCTTGGCCCATATTCAGATCTGCGTTGAGGAGGAACACAGGGGTGTTGCTTTATTGAGGACATTACCTCTAGAGGGCGCTGAAACGAGAGGCTGTGATCAGAACAATTGCAGACAGGGAACCATGGGTGATCACTCCAAGGGGTGTGTAAATTTAATACAATTTCTACTTCTCCAGTGGATGAGATGCTTCATCAATCTACTTAAACAAAGGGAACAAATGACGGACAGAATGCCTTTCCCCTCCTCATCCAGTAAGTTTGAATCCAGTGCCACGCTGAGCCCGGGACCCACGTTTGGGAATACTCTTCCCACTTAGGGTGTCAAAAGCAAAAGGAAAAAAATGATGGACGGAATGCTGACCAATGCAAACATTCACCCCAGTCAAGAGATCTGGGTTTAATCCATCGTACTTTTGCTCACCACACCTCCCCAGTTTGGACCCAGCCATATGCAAATCAGTCTTGACCCTGTCCCTTATGGGAACATTCCAGCCCAAAGTGCCAAATCTACTTTTCCTATAAAAAATCCACATGTCTCTTTTGGTACAATGCAGTAAGGTGTCAAGTTTTGGTGGCATTCTCATTATTCCAGGGTTCAAATAATAGACTCTCTGATTACGTTAGCGTAGACCCACAATTTATGTGTCCCAGGGAATTCGCGAACTTCTCTCCCATCTCTTCCAGCACTGGAAATGGTTGAAAATTTACTTCTGACAAGGGCAGAAGTAAAACGTTTTCCAGGGTGGAAAAAAGGGCGAGGAGGTACGAAAGTGAATTTGCAATCACTGAGCAGATTTATGCACATATGTTTGCTTTTGCAGAAATGTAATTCAGAAACACTTGCGAGAATACGGTTTTCAGGCCTACTTCTGGACAGATGTGGGCGAATGGTAGCTGCAAAAAGCTGGCAACAATTGTTACATGTAGTCTTGCAGGATGTGATACTAAAGTTCTCCCGTCATCAATGAGGGGGCGCTACACAGAAGTCTGGAGAGGCATCTTTGTTTCTTACACCTCACCACAGCCAGGCAACTGCCTCACACCAAATTACCAGTTACCTCGGGAGGCTGCCATGGAACCTTGGTGACATTAAGGTTCCATGGGCAGAGAGCCAATCCCAACCTCCGTGGAAGCTAGGCCTGGGCCAATCCCCAGTGACCACGGACTGCCCATAAAAGGATGTCACACTGAGGTTGACTTCCAATTGACAGATAATATGGTAAAGTTTATGCTTAACGCCTAGTTCCTGAGTAATTCATTTTTTTCTGGCTGTTTTGGGATTTTTAATATGTCTTTGTTGTCAAGGTTTTTGCAGTGTATTTTAGTTTCAGCATATACCCAGCACTTGGTTTTCTAAGGTATTTAAATTTCAACGAATGCTGTGTGCATTTTAAATTTTCTTTTTTTTAATTAGGCAGAAGTGAAGGTTCCATACCTTCTAGCTTTTGTACTTTCTTAACCATTGCCAAAACATAGCGACCATCGTGTGCAGGAGGAGGCAGGGCAAGCCAAAACAGAGAGCGAGAGATAACTCAGGACAAATGAAGGTACGTGGTGGCATTAGGATCACAAAAACCCAAGTAATGCAAGTAGAATATGTATGCTATGTGATGCAGAACGGTGGAGGGACAACCTATGCACCAGGTACAGGTGGTGTAAGATGGTCTAAGAAAGGTGGGAGGACAGGGGCTCCAGAAATGCTGACTGCCAGGGTCCAGGGGGCATGTTACCAACAACTAGCGATATTTATCGCTAAATGAGATTAGTGAGTTTTTTTTTATCGCCAAGCATCACCGGATATTATCGCAGAGATAACATGCTATTAGCAACGTTTATCTCTAAAACGATAAAATATCCGTCGTTAGCGGCGAAATGCGTGAATATCGCTGGTAATCCAGCTATATTCACGCATTATCACCAATGGGGATTTAGCCAGAATATCCCCCTCCCATTGGATATAATGGCTAAGAACTGGTCTGAGCAGGTGTTAGGTTTTGGAGATATTCGCGCTTAGCACAAATATTTCCATTGCTATGCCTGCCTCGCTAATGGGCGACAGCGACGTTAGCGACTGCTTTCATTCGCTAACAGGTTGGGTACGCCCACTTTGCATGTCATTAGCGATAATATATCGCTGACATGCAAAGCGGACCCCAAACCGCTCGCTATCGCCTACAAGCTGTCGCTAACTGCTGTTAGCGACAGCTTGCTAATAGGGCGATATAATTATCGCCGCTTAGCGGCCGAAAATGGCCACTAAAGCGGCGATAATCTAATATTGCCAGGCTTGGTAATATGCCCCCAGGAGAACGGGAGAAGTGTGCCACTGGGTGGCGTCCGAAGCGGGCAAGCGGATGGCCCTTGGCATGTAAAGCTCCCCCAAGTTCCAAGTAGAAAATTAAAATCTGCTTTAAAAAAGTGCTTGATGAGTTTGTAATAATAGAATGCTGATGAATACACTGTGATGGTGAGACCAGGGCCCTGGGTTGAGAAAGGGTTTGTTGAGCATCTTGGTGCTAGAGTTCGACACGTTGCATGATCACCTGTGCAGATTGGAGGAGGGAAGTTGACCTTAATGGTTGCTTCTTGAAAAGGGTGAGGTGGAAGGGCTTTTTTAAAATCTTATTTCAGCTCTATAAAAATGAAAATGTTAAAAAAAAAAAGCTTGAAGTGAAAGGTTGAGTAAAATATCCACAATTATGTAATAGGTTTTACTGTGTGATAACTTTTATGCAGAGAACTAACGCTGAGAAGTTGGTTAAGCGATAATTTGGGAGAAGGTTATTAATTATGATTATGGAGAACATGGGCCCATTTTCTTATTAAAAGATGGATGACCTTCAAACTCTACAATTATTCGACAGGAGAGGGCAAGATTGCAAGGGGTACAATGCATCCATCGCCCCCGCCGGTGTAATTACTGCGTTGTGAATCTCTGAAATGCCCTGTCAGTCACAAGGCTGACGGGTAAATTATATGCAGACAGCTCCTCGTACAATTAAACATTTTAAAATCACAGGCAAGGGGGCAATTGAAAACAAAAATGGATGCCATTGTTTCCTTTTTCGTTGAATGCATTTTATTCAGTTCATTTCCATCTCTAGCTAGTCACATATGTCAAAAATAGGAATTTTAACTGAACAAGGAAACAATTTGGTATGAAAGCAGCGAAGAAGGAGGGTGTGCAGGAGGAACAGAAAGGGAGCAAGGGTGAGGAAAGGTAACCGAGTTTAATGAGCTGAAGAACAGATATAGTAAGATGTTTATCTTCCTGTTTGGGTATTATAATGAATAAAGTACCCCCAGTATACACTTAGTAAAGATTCCTGCAAGCCTCCTCCAGACTTCAAAGAAAGTCATTAAAATTCTGATTCCCTATGGATTATTGCTGCGAACAATTAATAGCGCTGCGTGCTATTTTTCATATGCATGAACACATTTTCCCATAGACACAGAATTGATGCATCTGGCCCATTATTTGTTTGTAGTCCCAGTTCCTCCCCTTACTAACCTGAATATAGAGAATCCTGTGAGATGTGTCTCTGCTTTTGAGACGGATCAATTATTCTACTGTTTGAACTCTACAAACTCCTACCAAAAAATTGCATTTTACCCTAGCTATGTTGCATCATTGACTTTTAGAATTAAATGCTAGTTTTTTGACAATTGTATGACTGTTTGCTGCTGCACAGGGGTTGAGTGTGGCATGCTGGTTAATTAATTAATGCACAATTTATAAAGAAACTGAAGCAAATGTTACACAAAAAGTGAGTACCACTTTATGTAAGAGAGCGATAGGTTCTGGCCATTGCAGGGGTGTCTACCGCTGCTTGACAGCTAACATCCCCTCATGTAGGACCCGATTCACAGAACTAACTTAAGACAATAATCCTAAACCTACAACTTTTGGTATTCACAGAAGTTAGGATTTTGTCTTAAAACAGACTTAAGTTAGGATTCTGTCTTAAGTCTGACTTAAGTCTGTCTTAAGACAAAATCCTAACTTCTGTGAATACCAAAAGTAGTAAGTTTAGGAATTTGTCTTAAGTTAGTTCTGTGAATCGGGCCCGTAGTTCTCAACAAGGACTGCCTACGACTTATTCCAGTGGAAATGTCTGCTGTCCGGAACCTACTCCGGTAATCACTGACCCGTCCGGGCAACATAAGCGTCTGTTTACTGCCCAATTCGAATCCTGTATTACCCAGTTATACGCAGGCACAACTATTATCCTGCCAAAACAGTTGTGGGAAATGCTGGCCACATTTGGATCAGCCTTGGGTTAGTCCGAATGTGACCGTGTTGCTGAGGTCACTGGAATGTCTCCACGGAGCATGCCACAGTGTCCTGTGAAGGTCCACCAGGATGGGATCCCGTGTAGGATCATCAGGATGGGGAGAAAGCACACAGCCTCTCATGCGTAGTGGCAACATTTAAGACTGGTGCTTTTCTTGAGTTTTGGTAGCAAATGACAGCCAAGAGGGGAAATTGGCCCTGAACCCTTTTAGGAGAATTAATATTTTTAAACCCCTGTTCACCCAGGCATGTCTGCCTGGCTGATGGTAATGGTGTCTGGTATGTCTACTTCAATATGGTCCGACTGCATCCTTTTCTTTGAGAAGTATTCTTTAGTTTAACTTCTTTTCAGAGGGGCCCACTCCCTAGCCCCCCACCCACACCTAAATAATTTGTGGAAAATCCTGGACTTCCTGAGGCCAGTTTTTTTACATTTTGCTATTCTTTGTCCATCCTGATGCTGACATGTTCTCTCATTAATATAGCCGTATAGCCTGCCTTAGCGGGCCATACGGCTATTAAAGGGCCGCTCCCGGGTTAAAGGCCAAAGCCAAAGTCGACAGACTTTAACAAGGGAGCTGGACTTTAACAGCCGGTATAGCCCTGCTACGAAGGGATATAAGGCTATTAGAACATTTTGCCACTAGGGGCAGAATGTTCTAACAAATAAAACAAAGGCTTCTTGAAGCTTGAGGGGATTTAAATCCCCTCGAGCTCCGAGAGGCCTTTGTAAAACATTGGAATGGTGCTCTGCAGGATTTTTTAACCAGCCCGTGGAAGCAGGGAGCACTCCATTTTCTTCAATGGAGCTCCCAACATTCCAATGTCCTAATATAGCCTTATAGCCCGCCATCGCGGGCTATACCAGCTATTAAAGGCCCGCTACAGTGTTAAAGGCCCGAGCCGAAGGCGAGGAACTTTAACAAGTTAGCAGGACTTTAATAGTCGGTATAGCCCTGCTACGAAGGGCTTCAGGGAACGCGAGAGGATTGAAATCTCAAGCTCTCTGAAGCCTTTGTTCACAGCCACAAAGAAGCATTGGAATGTTGGAGCTTCGGGCTTATACCAGCCATTATAAGCCCGGAGCACTCCATTGTTTTCAATGGAGCTTCCAACGTTCCAATGTTCTAATATAGCCTTATTGCCTGCCGTAGCGGGCTATACCGGCTATTAAAGGCCGCTGAATCGTTAAAGGCCCAAGCCGAAGGCGAGGGACTTTAACGAGACAGCGGGACTTTAATAGCCGGTATAGCCCTGCTACGAAGGGCTATAAGGCTATTAGAACATTCTGCCACTAGAGGGCAGAATGTTCTAACAAATTAAACAAAGGGTTCTCGAAGTTCGAGGGGATATAAATCCCCTCGATCTTCGAGAAGCCTTTGTAGAACATTGGAATGTTGCTCTGCAGGCCTTTACCGGCCCGTAGAAGCAGGGAGCACTCCATTGTCTGCAATGGAGCACCCAACATTCCAATGTTCTAATATATATTAGATCCTTGTGGTTAATGAACGGGCGCTTGCATATACCAGACAACTCTAGAAAATTTCCCACTGTGCAGTCCCATGTCTCAGAGGGAGGGGTGGGTGTCTTGGAGGTTGCAGGGCCCAAGATAAAGCCGCCATGGTGAGGGAGGTGGGGCTTTGGAGCACTAGCGTTGTCTGTGCCACGGAGCAGGATGGTTGAATTGTTGACACTTTTGTGTCCCATCAAAGTCCACACTTTCCGTCCACAACAGCACCAACAAAAGCATCTGGGGCCGCCACCTGTCTTCTGGGGGGACTGTGAAATGTACAGTGAATTTTAACAGCTCAGAGTGGCCGCACATGGACTTGAAACATCTTTTGAATGTTTCCAGCTCACTTCAGAGTTCACCATGTGACAAAGTGTGCGCCTGGGAGGATGTTAATAATGTGTGATGCACAGTGGCACCCTCAATGTAGTTGGTCTCCTTATGGGACACCTTTTCTGCACACCTGGACCAGCGCACAGTCTAATAAAGTGCTATGGCATGTTTCTATTTCGTGGCCTCGTCCAATTACAAGAGGGATTGCCTTGGCCTCCTTTCTCCAACATCAGAGAAGCAGCACACGAATTGAAAGCAGAGTTACTTGTCTATCCTTTGATTGTGATTGCAGCTACATTTTGCCTGTGATTGTTTTTGAGAGGCCTGGGCAAAGGAATTACTGATGTGGAGGGCATTTTGTCACTATATACATACCACTTTTCAGTTCTGTTTACATCTTTGAGATGCCTTGACCCCGCGGAGCTTTTCTTTCGGTTTCCAACCTTTCAGTAATTCATTGGCCCATTTAATATAAAGTTAAAACCTGAAAGCATTTTACTAATGTAAATATGGCCCATGCATAGTAGAAGATCTAAATGCACAGTCATTCTCCGTTGCTGCGAGGATAGCAGTGCCCTACGTTTCACACATTCTGAGACAGAATTTACGGCTTTCATGACAGCTCCGAACTCGCTTTTTTTAATATAATTTTCCTACTATTCACAATTTCACAGAACCTCGCTTCTGTTTGCTCTTACCCCCACACAACAGATCATTAGATCATCCTGGCGCCCCTGTGCTACTGAGAATATTATTGTATCCATTCAAAAAATGTGTGTTGATCCTGAGGGGTCGACCATCTTTCTTTGCACCGTGCAGAAGGAAGGACTATTTGCTGCTCTCTAGTTAACCCTATGTTAATATATTTTAACAGCTATGCGTTTCGCAGGCTGGATCCCTGCTGCCAACCCAGATTTATTTAGAATTTGTACAATTCATTCCATTTTCATTTGGAGTTTTCCAATTAGTATGCTGCCATATCTTTTTGTGTTGCATTAAGAAATAAACTATTGAATAAATGCTTTGAAAACGAAGAATGTCTCCTCAATGTTTTACTGTCCATTAAGAGATGTTTTATTTCTTTGAATCGAATAAAACAGTGCTAGAGTTTAACCAACAGGGATTATAAATTGCATTGTATTTACCTTTAAAGGTCACTTTTACTACATCCTTCCCTTTGCGGGACCCCCATTCTATCACCTGGATAAGGACCCGACCAACAATGAGATCTTTCCAAAACCCGATATCGCTCTGCTCCACCCAGGGTCCCCTCAAACTCTACTGCAAGGACTGATGTTCCGCATGACCCAACCCACCAGCCTGGAGTTCTTGGAGTAGAGTGAAGCTCTGGTTCTGACCCAACCCACCAGCCTGGAATTCTTGGAGTAGAGTGAAACTCTGGTTCTGGCCCAACCCACCAGCCTGGAGTTCTTGGAGTAGAGTGAAACTCGGGTTGTGACCCAACCCACCAGCCTGGAGTTCTTGGAGTAGAGTGAAACTCGGGTTGTGACCCAACCCACCAGCCTGGAGTTCTTGGAGTAGAATGAAAATATGGTTCTGACCCAACCCATCAGCCTGGAGTTCTTGGAGTAGAGTGAAGCTCTGGTTCTGACCCAACCCATCAGCCTGGAGTTCTTAGAGTAGAGTGAAGCTCTGGTTCTGACCCAACCCACCAGCCTGGAGTCCTTGGAGTAGAGTGAAGCTCTGGTTCTGACCCAACCCACCAGCCTGGAGTTCTTGGAGTAGAGTGAAACTCTGGTTCTGACCCAACCCACCAGCCTGGAGTTTTTGGGAGTAGAGTGAAGCTCTGGTTCTGACCCAACCCACCAGCCTGGAGTTCTTGGAGTAGAGTGAAACTCTGGTTCTGACCCAACCCACCAGCCTGGAGTTCTTGGAGTAGAGTGAAACTCGGGTTCTGACCCAACCCACTTACCTGCAGTTCTTGGAGTAGAGTGAAACACTGGTTCTGACACAACCCACCAGCCTGGATTTCTTGGAGTAGAGTGAAACTCTGGTTCTGACCCAACCCACCAGCCTGGAGTTCTTGGAGTAGAGTGAAGCTCTGGTTCTGACCCAACCCACCAGCCTGGAGTTCTTGGAGCACAACCTTGGGCACCGCTCCCAGTCCAGCAACAACGGCCAAGAATTTAGGTGTGACTCTGGATAATACTTTGAGCATGAAAACCCACGTATCATCTATTTGTGGTAAAGGCTTTGCTATACTTAATATGCTCAGGCGAGTCTTCCCATGGATCCCTATTGAGTGTAGGAAAATACTGGTCCAATCCTTGTTAATGAGCAGACTGGATTATGGGAACTCTCTGTTCGTGGGAATGGCTGACTACCTCTTCTCAAAACTACAAATTGTACAGAACGCTGCGGCAAAGGCGATCTGTAATAAAAAAAAGTATGATCCAGCTAAAAGTTGCCTGCATGAGCTTCACTGGCTACCAATGAGGCAGAGAGCCACGTTTAAGCTGATGTGCATAACGCACAGAGCTTTGCACAAAACGGGCACTCACATCCTAAAAAACAAAATCAGATTTTACGTTCCCTCCAGGAATCTGAGATCCCGTACAGCAGCCAGAGCAAGAAATACTCGTGCGAAAACAGCCAGGATGGGTGGACGGGCGTTTTCCCACCTGGCGGCAAATAGCTGGAATGAACTGCCTATGGAACTTAGATTAATTGACTGCCATTTGTCCTTTAGAAGGCAATTAAAAACATTCCTTTTCCCCAAATCTGATTAAATTACAATGATGACCCTGTTAATTGCCACTACCCACTTCTGTCATAACAGCGCCGTGATATCCTATTTAGGATGATTGTTTGCGCTCTATAAGTACCATTGACATTGACATTGACAATGAAACTCTGGTTCTGACCCAACACATCAGCCTGGAGTTCTTGGAGTAGAGTGAAGCTCTGGTTCTGACCCAACCCACCAGCCCGGAGTTCTTGGAGTAGAGTGAAGCTCTGGTTCTGACCCAAGCCACCAGCCTGGAGTTCTTGGAGTAGAGTGAAACTCTGGTTCTGACCCAACCCACCAGCCTGGAGTTCTTGGAGTAGAGTGAAACTCGTGTTCTGACCCAACCCACTTACCTGCAGTTCTTGGAGTAGAGTGAAACTCGTGTTCTGGCCCAACCCACCAGCCTGGAGTTCTTGGAGTAGAGTGAAACTCTGGTTCTGACCCAACCCACCAGCCTGGAGTTCTTGGAGTAGAGTGAAGCTCTGGTTCTGACCTAACCCACCAGCCTGGAGTTCTTAGAGTAGAGTGAAGCTCTGGTTCTGACCCAACCCACCAGCCTGGAGTTCTTGGAGTAGAGTGAAACTCTGGTTCTGACCCAAACCACCAGCCTGGAGTTCTTGGAGTAGAGTGAAACTCTGGTTCTGACCCAACCCACCAGCCTGGATTTCTTGGAGTAGAGTGACACTCTGGTTCTGACCCAACCCACCAGCTTGGAGTTCTTGGAGTAGAGTGAAGCTCTGGTTCTGACCCAACCCACCAGCCTGGAGTTCTTGGAGTAGAATGAAACTCTGGTTCTGACCCAACCCATCTGCCTGGAGTTCTTGGAGTAGAGTGAAGCTCTGGTTCTGACCCAACCCACCAGCCCGGAGTTCTTGGAGTAGAGTGAAGCTCTGGTTCTGACCCAACCCACCAGCCTAGAGTTCTTGGAGTAGAGTGAAACTCTGGTTCTGACCCAACCCACCAGCTTGGAGTTCTTGGAGTAGAGTGAAACTCTGGCTCTGACCCAACCCACTTACCTGCAGTTCTTGGAGTAGAGTGAAACTCGTGTTCTGACCCAACCCACCAGCCTGGAGTTCTTGGAGTAGAGTGAAACTCTGGTTCTGACCCAACCCACCAGCCTGGAGTCCTTGGAGTAGAGTGAAGCTCTGGTTCTGACCCAACCCACCAGCCTGGAGTTCTTAGAGTAGAGTGAAGCTCTGGTTCTGACCCAACCCACCAGCCTGGAGTTCTTGGAGTAGAGTGAAACTCTGGTTCTGACCCAACCTACCAGCCTGGAGTTCTTGGCGTAGAGTGAAGCTCTGGTTCTGACCCAACCCACCAGCCTGGAGTTCTTGGAGTAGAGTGAAGCTCTGGTTCAGACCCAACCCACCAGTCTGGAGTTCTTGGAGTAGAGTGAAACTCGGGTTGTGACCCAACCCACCAGCCTGGAGTTCTTGGAGTAGAATGAAAATATGGTTCTGACCCAACCCATCAGCCTGGAGTTCTTGGAGTAGAGTGAAGCTCTGGTTCTGACCCAACCCACCAGCCTGGAGTTCTTGGAGTAGAGTGAAGCTCTGGTTTTGACCCAACCCACCAGCCTGGAGTTCTTGGAGTAGAGTGAAACTCTGGTTCTGATCCAATCCAACAGCCTGGAGTTCTTGGAGTAGAGTGAAACTCAGGTTCTGACCCAACCCACCAGCCTGGAGTTCTTGGATAGAGTGAAACTCAGGTTCTGACCCAACCCACCAGCCTGGAGTTCTTGGAGTAAAGTGAAGCTCTGGTTCTGACCCAACCCACCAGCCTGGAGTTCTTGGAGTAGAGTGAAACTCAGGTTCTGACCCAACCCACCAGCCTGGAGTTCTTGGAGTAGAGTGAAGCTCTGGTTCTGACCCAACCCCCCAGCCTGGAGTTCTTAGAGTAGAGTGAAACTCAGGTTCTGACCCAACCCACCAGCCTGGAGTTCTTGGAATAGAGTGAAACTCTGGTTCTGACCCAACCCACCAGCCTGGAGTTCTCGAGTAGAGTGAAACTCTGGTTCTGACCCAACCCACCACCCTGGAGTTCTTGGAGAAGAGTGAAGCTCTGGTTCTGACCCAACCCACCAGCCTGGAGTTCTTGGAGTAGAGTGAAGATCTGGTTCTGACCCAACCCACCAGCCTGGAGTTCTTGGAGTAGAGTGAAACTCTGGTTTCCACCTACTTTGGTGGTGAGATGGGAGTCAGTCGGCACAGCCTACTAAGCTGGGTAACTAACCTTGTGCAAAGGTGATAAACATTGGCAGTCTCCCTCCCCACTCCGCTCTGGAGTAAAGGTAATGCCTGCTAAGACAGAGGATCCAGCAAAGCAACCCTTGTCAGCTGCCAAGAACCAAATTCGACGCCTTGACAGGGGTAGTAAGCGCTATATAAATGCAATTGTAGGAGAGTAGGGTCTGCAATCCTATGATCACCCCAGATTTTTGCTTTTTGCTTCACTGGTTTACGACTTCCCTGGCTGTGGGCCTGCTAATCAGACCCACAGCCTAGCTGTTCTCTCTCTAAATTGACATGTGTACCTTAGGTGCATTTAGCAATTGGTACTGGGCCACCTTATCAGTCCCTGTACCCAGGGCATAAGTGTACACAGGGCCTACCAGGGGCTGCAGCATTTATTATGCCACCCCTGGCTGGCCATCTAAATCTGACACAACTGGCTGCACGACAGCTGGGGCAAGGTGGTGTAATCACCCTTTGCTTTAGAAATAGTATACCTATATCTAACCCTAAAATGGACACATGTATTCCTATCAGTAACTCCTATGGCAGGCCTTAACAATCCTGGAGGCAGAGTGCTTGGAATTATGTGAAATGGTGCTCTGGCATGAGCTGAGCCCGTTTGCAGCTTGCGGAACCAAGTCCTAATAGCAGTTCCATGATAACCCGTACCATATACTCTTAAGTGCATTATAATCCTCGCAGTTATTTGCCAACTTTGGTATCGCTTTATCAAAACATGTCGAGTAAGGTGTCATACGAATTGGAATACTAACCCCTCGCCAATTCTGGCGACGGGGTTAGCATTTCACCCTTCTAGAGGGACACAACATGTATGTAACTGTGGACCCCAGTTAAAGTTGACTCGAGCCTCAGCATCACAAAATGGATGCTGCCACCACAGACATAAGTCTGACCTCCTGCTGCTGGGAGTCCTTCCAGCGAGGAGAGCTTGGACAAAGGGTTTCCTGTCAGGGGCGGTGCTAGCACCATCCCAGACAGGGTTTTGTGTATCCCAGGTAGGCAGGGCTGAGAGGAAGGTGACTGCAAGTGGCACTCCGGTGCTCACTGAGCATATGCTGGCTTGAACCAGTTCCAGGGGCACCCCAGCCCCTGAGCTGGGGAAAGTCCAGACAGGGGAGAGGGGTGTAACCACCCCCCTTCCTGGTCCCACGCATGGGCAGGACCTAGTCGTGTGCCAGCCCCTTTCCTTAGTATAAAGATAGGAGCGGGCCCCTTCCCAAATTAGATCATCTTTCAATCCTCAAACTACTTTCCACGAAAGGAACTCTCGACTTATTCTCAAGATTTCTCCCTTGTGACTAAGGAGTAGTCACCCTGCATCAGCAGGCACCAACTAAGTATCTTGCGGTTTGCTGCACGTCCTTCCTCCGGAACCAGACTGACCAGCACGACGAGACCCAGACTCCCTGCCATCTCTGACCTCTACCTGCCTCTACAGCACAGCTGAAAACCGTGGGTGCGACGAGACCACAGGAACCGGCTATCAACAGAACCTGCACGACACTGATCCAGCACGACCGCCGAGGGACCCTCGAGTGGGTGCACTGGGGTAAGAGAAGCCCCAAGCCCAAGCAGCACGAGACCCGAAGTCCAGCCCCCCCAGCATCCACCAGATCTGCGTGGGGCCCTTTTGCTTCTGTGTTGCTTGCCACGTTGTCCGGTCACTTGCCCGTTGGCTAGTGACCCTCCAGACGACGTCCTACGTTTGTTTCACCGCTGGTCTAGCTCCTCTAGACTGGCCCTTGTCTCCTCTCGATGGGGAACTTCCTCGGACCCTCCTGGTCCACTCCAGACGCCATTTTGTGTCGCCAGGTGGGCTTGCCTCAGCCAAGGCTTGTTGCCTCCTTCAACGGATCCAGCATCGCCAGCAGCAGACATCCGACTTGGGACAGCTCGCAGACCTCCAGCCTGGTCGACATCAGCGCCCTGGTCCGTGCAGCAGCAGAATCCAGTGTCACTTCCTCACCTGGCTGAGTGAACTCGTCCGGTGCCAACCTGGTGCCCACCTAATCACTGACTAGTGATTCAGAACTTGGTCCCCTCTGCTTACAGGTATCCTTCTTCACTGATCCTTCCTTGGATCAGCCCGGAACATCTTCACTGGTCGCCTGCCAGCAACTACTTTCTTCAGGCTCCTGAGTATCAACGTGGATTCCCGACGTCACTTGAACCCTATGCAGCCGCAGCCCCTGGGCTAGGTAAACCGAGTCCCACGGTGCTCTAGCACAGGCCCACTCTCTAAGTGTCCAGATCCTTTTTCGTTTCAGCTCTACCTAGTCGGGTTCGCCCGATAACACTAACTTTGCATTTTATAAGTGTCCATAGACTTTGTCCCGCATTGCGCGTAAGAGTTTCCACTCTGCACACGAAGTTCCTAGGCCTCCTGCTTCTAATCTAAGGGTTCAGCATTGTAGGCCTAGCGGTTCTAAAGCCTCTGAGAATAGTTACTTACCTGCTAGTAATTCGCATTCCACTTCCATAGTATATGGTTTGTCGTGCCCCTCGGGCATTTGTGTAAATTGTGCAACTTTCAGTATTTCTTCAAGAGTTTTGTATTGTGCTTAGCACCCTGTCCTCATAAAGAGTCCAGGGTTGTTGTGTTCTAAATAAATATCCTTTTATTTTCATAACAACTTGTGTGGTGTCCTTTCACTTGGTGTTCAAGGGGTATATGTGATGGTAAAACAGCTCGCTTAACGCGCCCTCTAGAGTTTAGCCTAAAGACTGCTCTTGTCCATGCTACTAGGATAGCTGGTCTATTAGGTTGACTTACAACCAATCATCAATAAGGGTTGTTTGGACTGATACAAAGTGCTCACTAGAATAGTGAACATTATATATCAGGCCAACTTCTCACATTGGTGAGCAGCGGTTGGGATTTGAGCTTGCTGTTGTTTTACCACACGTATCCTAAGAATATAATTTGAAAGATCACATAAGTACCAAGGTACATATAAGTTAGCTTAGAATACTCTGAGTTCTACTGAACCAGCTGTTGTAGTTTAACAGGGCTTAGCACACGCTGACTACAACTCTTAGCAAGGGATCAGTAGGCAAACAAATAGTGTAGGTAAGTGCACCACTTACACCTCACTAGAAAAGCATGTCAGACAAAGGAGGGAACTCAGAGGCCCCCCTTGTGTCAGTTGACCCTCCACAGGTCATATCAAGATATGCAGTTCTTAGCTTCCAGGAGATGAGACAAGTGTGTACCTCCAGGAAGCTAAAATATGGTTCTAACCCTACCATCCCATTCCTGATTGGTCTCTTAGAGACTTATGATGCGAGGAGGGCTTCTAACACAGGCCCTCCTAATCCAGATGGGAGCATGCCCCCCTTAGAGGGAACCCTTGGGGACCCTGACCTCCACTTCAATGGAACAGTTAGTGAAGGAGAGGAAGAGGATCACTAGTTGTCAGGGGATGAGGCAGACAAGGGTCAGGTAGAAGTCAGTAGACTCACCAGGACCAACTTAAGCAGGCATGAAAATGGACTTGGGGGACCCCCCAGGCCCACTCTCAGGCAGGCTTAACATTGGGAGTGGACGAGTTAGGTCTCTATCCAGAGGCTCTAACAGATCCATTCGAACCAATGGCTCTCATACCTCTTCTCACAGAGGGATGACATCCCCTCAGAGGAAAGAGCATGAGGCCAAGATGAGGGAAGTCAATCTGAGGATTGAAAGGGAAGAACTTTCCCTGGCCAAAGAGAGACTTGCCTTTGCTAGAGAGCAGAAATTGAGTGGGGCAGACCTCACTGGTGGCAGCATTTTACCTAGAGAAAAGGACAGGAGTTTAGACACTAGACACCTGAGTAAGATAGTGCCCCCCTTTAAACAAGGGGATGACATCCACAAAAGGATGACTGCTTTGGAGAGGGCCTGCACTGTCCAGTGCGTCCCCCAGAGTCAGTGGGCAGCTATCTTGTGGCTCTCCTTTGAAGGCAAAGGTAGAGATAAGCTCCTCACTACTAGAGCTGAGGATGCTAACAATTACCAAGTCCTACAAAATACACTGATTGATGGGTTTGGCTTAACAACTGAGCAGTACAGGTTGCTGTTCAGGGACACCCAGAAAACTCATTCTCAGGATTGGTCTGATTTTGTGGATTGTGCCACTAAGGCTTTGGAAGGCTGGTTGCTGGGCAGTAAGGTTACTGATTACACAGGGTTGTACAATCTGATCATGAGAGAACAGATTTTAAATAATTGTCAGAACCAGTTGTGTTAAAGGTTAGGCTGCAAACGTCAACATTATCGGCGCCATCTTGCCCTTTCTGAGCTCATTCGTGCGCGTAAGCGGCAGCCATCTTAAGCGATATGGCCTCCCTGCCCCTTCCCTGATAGCCAGCGCGTCTCTCGCTCTCCTATCCTCGCAGGTATCCCCCGCACGCTGACAACCCCCTCGCTCTCACATGCCTTGGGCCATAAACCCCTCTTCAGCGCAGCTCTGCCACAGAATCCCATCCTGTTCCCAGCGCGACACCTCCCTTCATTCCTTTCATGGTCTTAGGTCCTTTGATACAAAACCCCTTTTCCTGTGTCCCCGTTTGTCTTCCTTGTTCCCAGGCCGCCACCTGGCCCTGCGGATACTGTTTATTACCCCGTACAGTAGGAAGCTTCCCCTGCCCATCAAAGGGCCCTCGAGTTGATCAAAGCCCCCACCCTATGAGATCCGATCAAACTCCACACATTCCGTGAATCGGCGGAATGTCCAGCTGCGCGATAATCATCACCTGTTGTGACCGGGGTGGGGAATTCAACTGCAAATATATGTGGGAACGGGCCCGAAGGGGAGATTCCGAGGATGTTCTTTCACGTGCCAAAATGTTACAAGAATGTGTTACATGTAATAAAGATCCTAATCCTATGTATAAAAGGCCAGGCCTCCGAGATGCGAGCAGAGCACCTCGTGACGATACTTGCTGTCCGAATTGATGTGTTCTCCTCCGGAGAGAATAAAACCCCGTTTCCTGCCTTTCAGTCTCCAGCGCCTGCTTCTTCATTGATTAATATTGGTGGGTCATAGAGGCGATACCGCCGGGCAACACAGAGAAGGGTCTTTGGTTACTGGTTGTCTTTGCACCCTTCTTACAATTGGCGTCCCAAGCGTGGGGCCCATCAGCGACTCGTGGATCCAGTGGGAGAGGTCCTGACGACAGAGTGAACGACTGCAACGATCGGAAGGTACCCTGTCCGATAGACCCTCGTCTGACAGCCGATCATCCGAACTTCACTGGTTCCGAACAGACCTCTCTCGAGTGATCTACGGTCCTGACTGGGAACCATCAGGAGTGCCACGAGGAGTACGAAGAGAAGAGGACGATCGGGCGCTGGATTCGGAAGACAAGAAACTGTCCATGCGGTCCGGGTAAGGTCGTGTAAACACGACGAATTGCGAAAAAGATTGATAATTGATGAGAAAATACTAGTATTACTTTTTGTTAATTTATTTGGAGATTCACTGCCTGCAAACGGAGAAACAACAGGCTCTCCCTTTACAAACAGTGAAGGATAGGTACGCATCCGTCGGACCTATCTTTCTCCCCCACTGAACAATTGCCCCTCCCCATTGATTAACTGTTACAGATTGTTTTCTGGAGATTCTCTGTCTGCAAACAGGGAAGAATAGGTCCCCTCTTTGCAGATAGTGAAAGGGTAGGTGACGCAGACCTTTGCGAACCTACTCATTCTCCCCATTGACCATTTTTATTTATTGACCTAACATTGATTGCCCCGAAATTGGTTCATGAGGTATTCACTGCCTGCAAACAACGTAGAATAGAAATATTCTGTCTAGTCTTTGCACGCAGTGATAAGATAGGTAGTGCTGACTATTATCCCCATTGTGATCCGTCATGCCTGTCTTCTCCCCACTGGTTAGTAGCCTGTTTAGCCCGGACCGCTTATTAGAGATGAACCATCCGGCTCCGCTGGAAGGCACCCCTAATAAGGACATGTTCATGAAGCATGGATTGATCGCTATAGCCTATAGCCAGCTGTGGCATAAATATACGAAAAAGGATCGAGAAAGTCAGTGGCCACTGATAGGATCCTTCGATGACGATAAAATAAATACACTAGAAACAGCCCTTGGTAAAAACAAGACGACACCCACTATGCTTGATAGCTTCGGCATGTGGCGCAAAGAAACTGAACAACGTAAAAAGAGAACTGAGAGTAGGCTGGGGAAGGAGCTGCGGAAGGCAGCCCATCTAGCGGCTCAGAAACTAGAAAAAGAAATAAAGGAAAGAGAGGAAGCCAAACAGAAACCAGAAATAGAAACGTCAAGCCAGTGTCCGGTTAGAACGCCCTCCACACTCTACCCTGAATTACCCTCGAAACAACGGGCCAACGATGATCTGCTGCTAGGTCCTCCGATCATCTACATGCCCCCTCCATATGCCCCTTCCCAACCCTTAGCGCAGCACCCACTACCCCCAGGTACAAGCGAGAGTAGCACCACAGCTTCGGCCCCCATGGCCTCTGTGCCGGCCGAACTCCTTGTATTAGATGCTACGCAAACGACAACTTTGGCGACCCAGAGGCCCGAAGGGTTGGTTCTGCAAGGACATACAGACTAAGCAAGAATGAGCGAGCAGGAGTTGACAAGATAGCAAAGATACTGGTAGAGAAGAGGGAAGATGAAGAGTCCATCACGGATGTGTTTAACTCTTATACAGGGAGTCACAGGCGACACTTTACTGTACAACTGTGTTACCATGTCTTAAACGCATACGAGGACCGGTATCGAGACAAAGGTCCCCAGAGCCTAACGACTCTGTACCGGAAGGTCGATATCGGGGATGAGAGTGAGAGTGATGTGACGGACCTCCTTATGCGTACGCTTGAGGTTTTCCGCAACCTCACTGAACGAAAGCCGAAAATCGAACCCGCAACATCCGTAGTGACCGAACCACAAACTGAACAATCTAACACCATGATGCCGATACGAGAGGCTGCCCCTTACTGGGTTCCTCCACGAGGTGAAGGGACTCATGATGACGCAAACAACAAAGATGCAAAGGGAAGGGTAGTGTACAATTGGGTCTACCAACCATGGGACCGGCAAGAGATTCTGACATTCCGAAAATCTCTGCCTGACCTGCGTAAAAACCCCACTGCCTTCTATACTGAGTTGGGTACAGCCCTAGGATCGACGATTATGACCCTGGCTGACATCGACTTGTTTTTCGGGTTATGTCTACCAGCTGATGTGTGGAAGCAAATCCGGAAAGTCGACCACTCTGAGCTGTTTGGACATAACTGGTCACAACTCGATGGCATAGACAGACAACGAGAACCCGGACAAAAGCCTTTGAAAGCCATTTTAGACCTCCCGGATAAAATCGTACAGAAATTAAAAACCCTGATCCCAGAAAAGAAAGTGGACTGGTCGATAGTAACGGCCTGTCGCCAGAAACCTCAGGAGGATGTATCGGAATACTTCTCCCGGTTTGAAACGGTGTTCTCCGATTACAGCGGCCAGGACTTGACCACTGCAACCGGACACCATCTGTTTGTCCAGAATTACGTTAAGGGTCTATCACCAGAGGTCTCACAAAAACTGCAGGCCAGCGAGAGTAGCTGGGCAGCCTCCAAGCCTACGGCTATCCTCCAGATGGCCCAATATTATGAACATCAGAAAAACGAAAGCGATAGAGCAACAGAGAGAAAGAAGAAAGACTTAAAGGAGAGGGTGATGATTGCTCAACTGCAAGGGGTGACTGTAGGACGAGACCAATACCGGGGAAACCATCAGATGAACGTCCCTAAAACTGCACCTCCCAAGGACCGCACTTCGACTCCCCACATTGGACGCACAGACATTAGAGAGGACCAGTGTGCTTTCTGTAAAGGAACGGGCCACTGGAAATCTCAGTGCCCAGTTCTTTTGGAAATCATCAGAAATAGAGATCCTAGGGATATAGCAAGTGGACCAAGAAACAGGGGACCACAGCGAGGGCCCCCAAACGACGCAGCTAATGATAGATCAGGCAGGCCAAACACATTCGACCGACCCCGACAGAACCAATGCCAGCAATCTGACTACGATGATGTTCATGACTTTGCATAGGACTGCCTAGGGCAAGGGAGGGATCCAGTCGAGCTCTATGTTGACCAGCAAGGCCCTTACGTCACTGCTAAGGTCCTGGGTACAAAGTCTCCATTTCTGGTAGACACTGGCGCAACACGTAGTGCGTTATCAAAACGACTGATTCCAAGGGCACCCTTGTCTGGCTCATTGATAACATCGACAGGTTTCGATGGAACGCCCTCCACTAACCCTTTGTCCGCCCCGATCCTCTTTGACTTAGAAAACAACACCACTGACACCACGTTTTTGCTTTCCTCCAATAGCCCTGACGCAATTATGGGACTTGACTTATTGAAACACTTCAGAGACACGATTAGATGTTCCCAAGACGGAGTCCGAGTTTTTCTTTACGACAATCCCGTTCTGCTTAGACATTGCCCTCCCAGACACATGTTTTCCATCACCGACGCTGACACCTCCCTGCTTGACACTCTGCCTCCGTATCTGTGGGCCAAAACGGATTCGGATGTAGGGCGCATGATGATTGACCCAGTGCACATTACTGTCCGGCCAGATGCAACACTCCCAAAACTTCCACAATATCGGATATCGCCCGAGGGCGAGAAGGCATTGGTAAAAATCATCCAATCACTGATAGACGCAGGAGTGGTAGAGGAAGTAGTTAGCAATGTTTGCAACAGCCCAATCTTGCCCATCATTAAGAAGCAGGGAGAAGGAGACGAGAAAGCATACCGCTTTATCATTGACCTTCGAGAGATCAACAAAGTGGTGGTACCCCAGTACCCTGTGGTCTCGGATATTACCACCATCCTGACGTTGATTCCCTCCACTGCCACCACCTTCACTGTCATTGACCTCAAAAACGCATTCTTTTCCATCCCCATCCACCCAGACAGCCGATATCTCTTCGGTTTCACCCTAAAGGCCCGCTCATATAGGTTCTGCCGAGCACCCCAGGGCTACACAGAAAGCCCTAGCATCTACAGCCAGGCCCTCAAGAGACAACTGGATCAAGTCCAGTTACCCGATGGAGTGGTGTTAGTGCAATATGTCGATGACATCCTTTTGGCAGCCGACACCACTCCACTAGCTGTCACAGCCACCATTCAACTCCTGCACTTCCTTGCAGAAAATGGCCACAAGGTCTCCAGGAAGAAGTTGCAATTCTGCCAACCCCAGGTCACTTACCTAGGCCACCTTTTGTCCAAAGACGGAAGGAAACTGACTCCTGACCGGATCCAAACCATTCTCGACACCCCCATCCCTAAGTTTCAGAAACAGGTTCGCTCCTTACTAGGCCTCACCTCCTTCTGCCGACAGTGGCTACCCAACTTTAGCCTCGTAGTAAAACCACTGTTTTCACTGCTAGCTAAGGATATCCCTTTCCCACTCCCTTGGACCCCTGAATGTCAGGCTTCCTTCATGCAACTACGAGATGCCCTTTGTTCGGCTCCTGTGTTAGGTACCCCCGATTACACAAAGCCCTTCTCCCTTTACACTCACGAAAGGGAGGGGTGCGCTTTATCTGTCCTGACCCAATCCATTGGCTCAAAGCAACGACCATGCGCTTACTTCTCAGCCACTCTTGATCCTGTAGCCAGAGCCCTGCCTGCTTGCCTTCGAGCCGTAGCGGCTGCTGCGATCTCTATCCGACAGAGTGAGGGGATCGTGCTCTCGAATCCCCTCACGGTACTGGTACCCCATGCAGTTGACACCCTCCTAAACCAAACCAAGACGCAACACCTGACGAGTGCCCGACTGACTGGATACGAACTGACTCTGCTCGCACCCCACATCACTCTGAAGAGATGCACCACACTGAACCCAGCAACTCTGCTACCCTTACCAGAAAACGATCCCAATGTGCACCCTGTACATGACTGCGTGACCCTTACGGACGAACAGACTAGAAGCAGGGTTGACCTCAGTGACACGGCTTTTCCTGACCCCGACGGAGAGCTGTGGGTGGACGGTTCTTGCATCAAACTCCCCGATGGCACCACTTCAGCTGCCTATGCGGTCACCACGGCTCGAACTGTAGTCGAGACAGCCCGCATCACACAACGATCTGCCCAGGCAGCGGAACTGATTGCCCTAACACGAGCCTGCATTCTAGCCGCAGGAACCACAGCGAACATTTACACCGACAGCCAGTATGCCTTTGGGGTGGTTCACCATTTTGGGCTCCTTTGGAGGGAGAGGGGATTCTTGACCTCACACGGCACCCCCATTTTGCACGGGGATCTAGTCTCCGCCTTGATCGAAGCCGTCCTTCTCCCTAAGAGGCTTGCAGTCATCAAATGCCAGGCACACAAAAGAGTGACAGACATTATAGGACAGGGAAATGCACTAGCTGACATCACTGCCCGAACGACAGCTGAGAGTAGGACAACAACACATATGTACGTGACCAGGTCACAAGCAGAAAAATGGACTGATGCTAGGGACACTATTAGGGACATTCAAATGGCCAGCACACAGCACGAACTAACAGAATGGACACGGGTGGGATTAAAAGATGACGAAGGCTGCTGGCGGACAAAAGACACAAACAGATGGTTGCTACCTGACTCGTACCTGATTCCCATACTGACTATGGCACACTCCCCTGCCCACATAGGATCAGCCCCCATGATTGAACTTGTCTCCAGAGTTTGGCACAACGATAAAATCACAGACTCCGCCAAACGCCTGGTTCAACAATGCTTGATATGCCTGCAACACAACCCCGGGAAAGGAACTGTAGTACCCCGGGGAGGGTTTGGAGTCCCAAATCACCCGTTTGAAGTCCTGCAGATGGACTACATCCAACTAGACAGATGTCAAGGCCTGAAATATGTACTCGTTGTGGTATGAGCATTTAGCAAATGGGTGGAAGCATACCCAACCCGTGACAACACTGCTATGGCCACAGCAAAAGTCCTGTTGAAGGAGTTCTTCCCCCGTTACGGCCTTTGTCGAATTTTGTGGAGCGACAACGGCCCCCACTTCGTAGCAGAAGTTATCCAACTTATTTTGAAAGGGTTGGGTGTAAAACAAAAATTCCACGCAGTCTTCCACCCCCAATCTGCTGGTCTAGTCGAACGACATAATGCCACACTGAAACTAAAATTGGCCAAAATAGTGGCTACCACAGGACTGAAATGGCCGGACGCACTCCCACTGGCATTGCTCTCAATGCGTTCCACCCCTACCAAACACCACTTGACACCATACGAAGTTGTATTCGGCCGACCTATGAATGTCTGGTCTGCACCGAAACCAACTTCCATTCATGACGTCCCGGACGTCTTAATGTCTGATTACTTATGCCAGTTGACTAAAACACTGTCTGTTATCCATCAACAGGTGCTGCATGCCATCCCTGACACTTCCAGGGGTCCCGGACACACCATCCAACCTGGGGAGTTCGTCCTGATCCGGAATTTCCAGCGTACCAAGAGTCTGGAACCCAGGTGGACGGGCCCCTGGCAAGTCCTCATCACCACCCGAACAGCACTTCGAGTGGAAGGAAAACGCAACTGGGTGCATGCACACCACTGTAAGAAGATCTCCTCGACCCTGGCCACGACAGAACACATCGGCAACCAAGAAGAGCTCCTGAACAAAGACCGACCGTCACTAGCCTGCTATCCTGATACCGAAGCACTTGAACTCTCAAAATTCTCTGATCCTACTGTACCATCCAGAGAAGGGTATTTCCTGCGCCGAAGGGAGGAAGCTCCAGTTAAGCAGACCACGGACTAAATTGAATCTCAGAACGGTGACCTAAACACAACCAAGGGTTACCGGGAGAGAAGCAAAACGAAGTCTGAGGTTCTGCCCACCACCGAGCACCTTGAAGATGATGGAAGCGCCAGATAAGAAGATGATGGAAGCGCCAAATAAGAAGATGATGGAAGCAACAGGAAATACCCACTACAGAAACCCAAGAGCAGACAAACTCCACAATTTAAAGACAATTGCACTCTTCATCACGATCCTTTTCTGCTTTCTCCTCATGACCACACTCTGGATTGTGGAAGAAAATGCACCTGCCCACGAAACATTCCTGACCACTGCTCAACCTACCACCATGAAGGAACATTATCTGATTTCGCTCTCCCCTCAGCTCAGAGAGAGGCGAAAGGAGTTTTGGAATAACTCTTTCGTACAACTACTTCACCAGCACAACCTCGCCACCAATGCCACCAACTGTTGGATCTGTGGGTTGCTGCCCCACGCCACTGGACACTCGATACCATTCATCCCTTCACCTTTCTCAGTTCACGGCTCCTGCCTTGCTTGGCTGATCCTCCTGCAAGAAAGCTTTAAGGACAATGCCACCTCCAGCAAAACCGTAGCGCATTTCTACCACGGGGTCTGGCGGAACGAAACAAAGACACACTTCTGCCCACAGACCACCAACAACACAATCCACTTGGACATTCCTGCTAAAGAGCAAATTGAAATGCAGGTGTTCAACAATCCAACCAGACCCACCTTCTCCTACCTGCGGAAACGAACGGCCGCCACCCTGACCGTGGCCCTGTCAGTCATCAACGTCACAGGCCACCTGTGCATAGAAGGGCTTGGGACACAGCTGGTAGGCCACAGTGCTTGTCGTTTTACCAGAACTTTGGACTCCGCCGACCCACCTTCCTTTGTGTCATCCCCTAACATGTATTTCGTCTGTGGCACGAAGGCTTACACTTGGCTCCCCAAAGGCTGGGGGGGCACCTGTTTCATCTCCTTCGTCCTCCCCCCGACTTATGTGGCTCCAGCGAATCATCATAGACAAAAACGAGCCGGGGATCTTGGACAAGCCGACTCCACAGGAGCGCAATTCCTCGATGCTATGAAGGGACTCGTTCCCCTCTGGGGCCCGATGGCAAACAGCCGTGCCATCCGACATCTAACTCAGGCAGTTGAGACCACAATGAACATCACAGCTGGTATCTTTGCTAACAACACCGCCGAACTCCAAGCGGTCCGCTTGGTGGCCCTCCAGAACCGCCTTGTCCTAGATGTGGTTCTTGCGGACCGTGGTGGAGCATGCCGCATCATTGGGTCTAGCTGCTGTACATACATACCGGACAACTCACCCTCAGTGTACAAAGCCATCGAGCATCTCCACAGACTTTCTTCGGAAGTCCACCAGGAACAAGAGGAATGGTCGCTTGGTGGTTGGTTCTGGAACACCATTAAGAACTGGGGCTGGAGACTATTCACCATTATCCTGATTCCTGTGGTCATAATATGCGGTTTATGCTTGGGAATTCAATGCCTGCCACCTCTGTGTTCATTATGTGTGAATTGTATCTGCCCTAAGACTGTGGACTTTGGAAACGAACGTATGGGAGCATTATATGATGCCGAGGTTAAGAATTTGATGAAGATTGACATTGAGTGAGCAAGTTGGCTAGGATATGTTGAAAAGGGAGGACTGTTAAAGGTTAGGCTGCAAACGTCAACATTATCGGCGCCATCTTGCCCTTTCTGAGCTCATTCGTGCGCGTAAGCGGCAGCCATCTTAAGCGATATGGCCTCCCTGCCCCTTCCCTGATAGCCAGCGCGTCTCTCGCTCTCCTATCCTCGCAGGTATCCCCCGCACGCTGACAACCCCCTCGCTCTCACATGCCTTGGGCCATAAACCCCTCTTCAGCGCAGCTCTGCCACAGAATCCCATCCTGTTCCCAGCGCGACACCTCCCTTCATTCCTTTCATGGTCTTAGGTCCTTTGATACAAAACCCCTTTTCCTGTGTCCCCGTTTGTCTTCCTTGTTCCCAGGCCGCCACCTGGCCCTGCGGATACTGTTTATTACCCCGTACAGTAGGAAGCTTCCCCTGCCCATCAAAGGGCCCTCGAGTTGATCAAAGCCCCCACCCTATGAGATCCGATCAAACTCCACACATTCCGTGAATCGGCGGAATGTCCAGCTGCGCGATAATCATCACCTGTTGTGACCGGGGTGGGGAATTCAACTGCAAATATATGTGGGAACGGGCCCGAAGGGGAGATTCCGAGGATGTTCTTTCACATGCCAAAATGTTACAAGAATGTGTTACATGTAATAAAGATCCTAATCCTATGTATAAAAGGCCAGGCCTCCGAGATGCAAGCAGAGCACCTCGTGACGATACTTGCTGTCCGAATTGATGTGTTCTCCTCCGGAGAGAATAAAACCCCGTTTCCTGCCTTTCAGTCTCCAGCGCCTGCTTCTTCATTGATTAATATTGGTGGGTCATAGAGGCGATACCGCCGGGCAACACAGAGAAGGGTCTTTGGTTACTGGTTGTCTTTGCACCCTTCTTACAGTTGTTGCATCAGCACCTTGTTGATTCGGATCTGACCTATCCCCAAGAATTGGGAAAGAAGGCAGACAGATGGGTCAGAACAAGGGTCAAGCAGAACCAGACTCAGAACCAGGGTGGTCAGAAGAAAGCAGACCAAAAGGGTAGTAATAAGAGTAAACAAAATGACCAGAAGTCTTCGACAGGTCCCCACCAAACCAAAGAGGGTGGGGGTCAGGCTTCACAGCCGAAAAAGAAGACTCAAGAAGGCCAGTCAAAAAGGTGGTGCCAATACTGTAAAAGTAAAACTCACTGGTTTAGTGAGTGCACCAGGAAAGGAGGGCACACACCTACCACTACAGCCCCTAAGGCACCTGCACCCCCTAGTACAGTCAGTAGTGGTAGTGCACCTCCGAAGGGATTAGTTGGGTTAACCTTGGGATCTGAGGGGTATGACAACCTAGTTGGCACATTCACTCAGGCTGTCCTTGTCTGTACAGGGGATGTGGATATATCCCCTGATGCAAGTCCCAATACTTTGGGCAAATACAGGCTGACACCTTTTATTAATGGAAAAATGGCTCAGGCCTACAGGGACATTTGTGCCAGTGTCATAATGGTGACACCTAACTTTGTGGACCCTGGACAGATCTTACTAGGTACAGACTACCTAGTGACCAATGCCAGCAATGTCACTACCCACCATAGTATGGCAATTGTTGATTTCTCCTGGGGAGGGGTAAGTGGCCAAAAGAAAGTTGTGGTTAGTTCAGACCTCCCAGTTGAATGTTTGTTGGGCAATGATTTGGAAACATCACTATGGTCAGAAGTGGAGCAGAGGACTCACATGGAAATGTTAGGCTTGCCAGCACATGTCCTTGCTGTGACTAGGTCACAGGCCAGAAGATGCCCCACTGAACAGGTGCTGGATCCTGGAACAATGGACCAGACACCTTACAAGAGAAAGAGCAGTAGGGTTAAGGCCTTGCCTTCCCCCTTGCCTCAGGTTGTGGATCAAGTCTCAGAGGAGGCTGACCTCAAAGAACTGAGGGAAACTGAGCCTAAAGAACTTGAACCTGATCAGGTTGAGTTTCTGGGTTCATGGGGACCCTCCAGAGAAGACCTGGGGAAGGCACAGTTAGACTGCCCTTCTCTTGAACCCCTCAGACAGCAGGCTGCTGCTGAGGCTGCAGGGAACGCCACAGGTGCCAATAGGGTATACTGGGATGATGGACTCCTGTACTCTGAAGCAAGATACCCCAAACCTGGTGCAACCAGGAGGCTGGTCATCCCCTTGTCACAGAGAGGTTTCCTTCTTACCTTGGCCCATGAAATTCCCCTTGCAGGACACTTAGGCCAGAATAAGACTTGGGACAGACTTGTCTCACACTTTCACTGGCCTCACATGAATGAAGATACCAGGGAGTTTTGTCGCTCCTGTGTCACTTGCCAAGCCAGTGGTAAGTCAGGTGGCACAACAAAGGCCCCCCTTATACCACTACCTGTGGTGGGGGTACCCTTTGAAAGAGTGGGGATTGACATTGTTGGTCCAATGGAACCCCAGACAGCATCAGGGCACAAGTTTATACTGGTGGTGGTGGACCATGCCACCAGGTATCCTGAAGCTATTCCCCTTAGGACCACTACAGCACCTGTTGTGGCAAGAGCCCTAGTTGGAGTGTTCTCCAGAGTGGGCTTCCCTAAGGAGGTTGTCTCTGACAGAGGTGCAAACTTCATGTCAGGATATCTGACTGCAATGTGGAAGGAATGTGGTGTCAACTACAACTTCACCACACCCTATCATCCACAGTGCAATGGGATTGTTGAAAGGTTCAACAGGACCCTAAAAGGGATGATTCATGGACTACCTGAAAAGCTCAGGCGTAGATGGGATGTCCTGATACCCTGCCTTTTGTTTGCTTATAGAGAAGTCCCACAGAAGGGGGTTGGCTACAGCCCTTTTGAAATTTTGTATGGACATCCTGTACGAGGACCCCTTTGTTTGGTGAAGGAAGGATGGGAGAGACCTCTCAAAAAGCCTGCAACCAACATTGTGGACTAGGTACTTGGTCTCCGCTCAAGGATGGCTGAGTATATGGAAAAGGCTTCTAAAAACCTTGAGGCAAGTCAAGAACTGCAAAAAGCTTGGCATGACCAAAAGGCTGTCCTGACTGTGTACAAGCCTGGACAGAAGGTGTGGGTGTTGGAGCCAGTGGCCCCAGCAGCACTCAAAGACAAATGGTCTGGGCCCCACACAATCATTGAGCAAAAGGGAGAGGTCACCTACCTGGTGGACCTTGGAACTCCCAGGAGCCCCCTCAGGGTGCTCCATGTAAACAGGCTCAAACCATATGTCGACAGGAAGGACATAGTTTGCTCATGGCCACAGAGGAGGGACAGGAGGAGGAGAGTGACCCTCTCCCAGACCTGCTCACTCAGAACCCTGATGATGGGTCAGTAGATGGTGTTGTCTTTTGTGGCAGCCTCTCTGAGCATCAGCAAAAGGATTGCAAACAAGTTCTTCAATCCTTTAGACATATGTTCTCTCTGACACCCAGTCAGACCAATTGGTGTACCCATGAGGTTGACACTGGGGACAGTCTGCCAGTTAAGAGTAAAATCTACAGACCGCATGATCATGTCAGAGACTGCATTAAGACAGAAGTGCAGAAAATGTTGGAGCTGGGAGTCATTGAGCCCTCAGATAGCCCTTGGGCTAGTCCAGTAGTTCTAGCGCCAAAGCCTCACACCAGGGTGGTAAGAAAGAGATGAGGTTTTGCGTAGACTACAGAGGCCTCAATGCAGTCACTAAGACTGATGCCCATCCAATACCAAGGGCAGATGAACTAGATTGGCTTCTGCCAACTACTTAAGCACATTTGACCTGACAGCTGGGTATTGGCAAATCAGATTAGCTGAGGAAGCCAAAGCCAAGACAGCATTTTCTACCCCTGGTGGGCATTATCAGTTTGTGGTAATGCCCTTTGGTTTGAAAAATGCACCTGCCACCTTCCAAAGGCTGGTGAATCAAGTTCTCACTGGGCTGGATGACTTCTGTGCAGCATATCTTGATGATATAGCTGTCTTTAGTTCCACCTGGGAGGATCACCTGGTCCACCTGAGGAAAGTGTTAGAGGCACTGCAAAAAGCAGGTCTCACTATCAAGGCCACAAAGTGCCAGATAGGGCAGACACAGGTTGTATACCTGGGCCACCGTGTAGGTGGAGGCCACGTTCAGCCACTGGAGAGCAAGATACAGTCCATCAAGTACTGGGCTCCTCCAACCACCCAGACTCAGATTCAAGCTTTCTTGGGCCTGACTGGTTATTACAGGAAATTTGTCAGAAATTATGGATCAATTGTGACTCCACTTAATGACCTGACAAGTAAAAAGATGCCAAAGAAAGTTCAGTGGACAGCAGGCTGTCAAAAAGCATTTGATGACCTAAAGCTGGCCATGTGCACAGCACCTATCCTAAAGAGTCCAGACTACTCCAAACCATTCATTGTCCAAACAGATGCTTCTGAGTTGGGTGTGGGAGCTGTTCTATCTCAGCTGAGTTTTGATGGTCATGACCAGCCCATTGCTTTTATTAGCAGAAGGCTGACCCCCAGAGAGAAAAATTGGTCAGCTATTGAGAGGGAGGCCTTTGCTGTGGTTTGGGCCCTGAAGACACTGAGGCCATACTTGTTTGGCACTCATTTCAAGATTCAGACCGACCATAAGCCCCTCTTGTGGCTAAATCAGAGGAAGGGTGAAAACCCCAAACTACTTAGGTGGTCCATTTCCCTAAAAGGGATGGATTTTACAGTGGAGCATAGACCTGGCACTGATCATGGCAATGCAGATGGGCTCTCCAGGTATTTCCACTTAGAGCAAGAAGACTCACCTGGTCAAGGTTAGTTTATTGTCCCAAAGTTTTGGGGGGGGGGGGGGGGTCATGTAGGAGAGTAGGGTCTGCAATTCTATGTTCACCCCAGATTTTTGCTTTTTGCTTCACTGGTTTACGACTTCCCTGGCTGTGGGCCTGCTAATCAGACCCACAGCCTAGCTGTTCTCTCTCTAAATTGACACGTGTACCTTAGGTGCATTTACCAATTGGTACTGGGCCACCTTATCAGTCCCTGTACCCAGGGCATAGGTGTACCCAGGGCCTACCAGGGGCTGCAGCATGTATTATGCCACCCCTGGCTGGCCATCTAAATCTGGCACAACTGGCTGCACGACAGCTGGGGCAAGGTGGTGTAATCACCCTTTGCTTTAGATATAGTATACCTATATCTAACCCTAAAATGGACACATGTATTCCTATCAGTCACTCCTATGGCAGGCCTTAACAATCCTGGAGGCAGAGTGCTTGGAATTATGTGAGATGGTGCTCTGGCATGAGCTGAGCCCGTTTGCAGCTTGCGGAACCAAGTCCTAATAGCTGTTCCATGATAACGCGTACCATATACTCTTAAGTGCATTATAATCCTCACGGTTATTTGCCAACTTTGGTATCGCTTTATCAAAACATGTCGAGTAAGGTGTCATACGAATTGGAATACTAACCCCTCGCCAATTCTGGTGACGGGGTTAGCATTCCACCCTTCTAGAGGGACACAACATGTATGTAACTGTGAACCCCGGTTAAAGTTAACTCGAGCCTCAGCATCACAAAATGGATGCTGCCACCACAGACACAAGTCTGACCTCCTGCTGCTGGGAGTCCTTCCAGCGAGGAGAGCTTGGACAAAGGGTTTCCTGTCAGGGGCGGTGCTAGCACCATTCCAGACAGGGTTTTGTGTATCCCAGGTAGGCAGGGCTGAGAGGAAGGTGACTGCAAGTGCACCCCCGTGCTCACTGTGCATATGCCGACTTGAACCAGTTCCAGGGGCACCCCAGCCCCTGAGCTGGGGAAAGTCCGGACAGGGGAGAGGGGTGAAACCACCCCCCTTCCTGGTCCCACCCATGGGCAGGACCTAGTCGCGTGCCAGCCCCTTTCCTTAGTATAAAGATAGGAGCGGGCCCCTTCCCAAATTAGATCATCTTTCAATCCTCAAACTAATTTCCACGAAAGGAACTCTCGACTTCTTCTCAAGATTTCTCCTTTGTGACTAAGGAGTAGTCACCCTGCATCAGCAGGCACCAACTAAGTATCTTGCGGTTTGCTGCACGTTCTTCCTCCGGAACTAGACCGACCAGCACGACGAGACCCAGACTCCCTGCCATCTCTGACCTGTACCTGCCTCTACAGCACAGCTGAAAACCGTGGGTGCGACGAGACCAGAGGAACCGGCTATCATCAGAACCTGCACGACACTGATCCAGCACGACCACCGAGGGACCCTCGAGTGGGTGCACTGGAGTAAGAGAAGCCCCAACCCCAAGCAGCACGAGCACCGAAGTCCAGCCCCCCAGCATCCACCAGATCTGCGTGGGGCCCTTTTGCTTCTGTGTTGCTTGCCACATTGTCCGGTCACTTGCCCGTTGGCTAGTGACCCTCCAGACGACGTCCTACGTTTGTTTCACCGCTGGTCTAGCTCCTCTAGACTGGCCCTTGTCTCCTCTCGAAGGGGAACTTCCTCGGACCCTCCTGGTCCACTCCAGATGCCATTTTGTGTCCACACGTGGGCTTGCCTCAGTCAAGGCTTGTTGCCTCCTTCAACGGATCCAGCATCGCCAGCAGCAGACATCCGACGTGGGACAGCTCGCAGACCTCCAGCCTGGTCGACATCAGCGCCCTGGTCCGTGCAGCAGCAGAATCCAGTGTCACTTCTTCACCTGGCTGAGTGACCTCATCCGGTGCCATCCTGGTGCCCATTTAATCGCTGGCTAGTGATTCAGAACTTGGTCCCCTCTGCTTACAGGTATCCTTCTTCACTGATCCATCCTTGGATCAGCCCGGAACATCTTCACTGGTCGCCTGCCAGCAACTACTTTCTTCAGGCTCCTGAGTATCAACGAGGATTCCCGACGTCACTTGAACCTTTTTCGTTTCAGCTCTACCTAGTCGGGTTCGCCCGATAACACTAACTTTGCATTTTATTAGTGTCCATAGACTTTGTCCCGCATTGCGCGTAAGAGTTTCCACTCTGCACACGAAGTTCCTAGGCCTCCTGCTTCTAATCTAAGGGTTCAGCATTGTAGGCCTAGCGGTTCTAAAGCCTCTGAGAATAGTTACTTACCTGCTAGTAATTCGCATTCCACTTCCATAGTATATGGTTTGTCGTGCCCCTCGGGCATTTGTGTAAATTGTGCAACTTTCAGTATTTCTTCAAGAGTTTTGTATTGTGCTTAGCACCCTGTCCTCATAAAGAGTCCAGGGTTGTTGTGTTCTAAATAAATATCCTTTTATTTTCATAACAACTTGTGTGGTGTCCTTTCACTTGGTGTTCAAGGGGTATATCTGATGGTAAAACAGCTGGCTTAACGCGCCCTCTAGAGTTTAGCCTAAAGACTGCTCTTGTCCATGCTACTAGGATAGCTGGTCTATAAGGTTGACTTACAACCAATCATCAATAAGGGTTGTTTGGACTGATACAAAGTGCTCACTAGAATAGTGAACATTATATATCAGGCCAACTTCTCACAGCAATTACAATACAATTCTGAGGTGAGAGATCAATGGCACCCGGTCCACAAACTTACCACCGTGGTGCTGTCTGCAAAGCACCTAAAAGTGTATTTTTTCATGATTCATTTTTCCACTTGTATGTAGACCGGCTCATGAAATAGAAGCTAAGAGGCAGTACTGTCTAATACATACATGTAAAGTGTATAATGATGGAAGAGGTGTGGCGCCGCTGCAAGGGCGACTGACTCTAGGGATCACGGTTCGTTCCCCGGCACCGGCGGCAGGTTAGCCCAGCACCATGTGACTCTGGGCAATAGCTTGCTTAATCTTCCCGACGGCCCCAGCGCCTAGAGACACTTACGGGAGATTGTGCGCTTTACAAATGTGAATTATTATTATAATGATGACACAATGCCCAGAAAGTAGCAATGGCTATATTTTCACAGACTTGGCTCGTACTGTACTGTATCTTAACACCGGACCCAACCTCATTTATTTCATTTAGGTTTTTTCTAACAGCCACAAATTAGCAATGTCTGCATTTTGTTAATTTGACTCTGCGGTTTACTGCCAGTGCTTCCAGGCCGCTGGTTTTCTCCTGGGGCCCTTCTGAGACCGAGAATTTGTGATTAAATATTATTCATCCACAAAATCTAAGTAATGCTTATGAGGTGCGGTTTGTGCGAGACTTTTCATGGATAATGAAGTAAAAAGGACAATTCACAACATCCTACTGAATCTCACCCTGAATCTGATTTATTTTATCGGTAATTATCTACTATGATTTTCCTCATATCCCTCCCTCTTGGATTCATCTTTCTTGCTCCCGTAGCCCTGCTACCTCCTTACATTTGCCAAGGCTTATGTTTTAATTAGGATGCATGTAGATTCTTTCCTTTTATATTCATCATAAACATGAAACAATGATAAATCGAATGAGTATACACCATTCTACTGTGCTTGGAGTAGAGAGATGTGCCTTCTAATGATGGAATGTTGTCAGTCATAACCTATAGAGTTTATTGCCTGCATGTTATTGCTCTTAACCTCGGTTTAATAATCGTATTGGTAATTGTTCTTACGCCTGCCGTAGGCGAAACACCCGTTTACGCCATGGCTGAGTGGAATTCACTCTAAACCTAACGGATCCGCCTCTGCTGTTCTGTAGTAGTGTAATTTCACTCAAGTCATAGCGGAAGCAGAAGTGACATCACCTGCGCAAAGCCCTCCTCTCACCGACAGCATCACAGGAAGCCACATGGCATGAGTATTGGTCCTGATGATGCGATGTATGTTGTCATTATTGGAAATTAGAGAATGCAGCAGAACAAATTGAGAGTGATGGGAAACATGCAGACGTGCCCAGCTACTAAAACTAGCAGCACCTGAAGGAGTACTTAATTATGATCGATCAGATGCTAGCTTGGTTAAACCACATGGGCTGCAAACTAGTTTACCAGCTCAGTGGACTGGTAGTGACTGCAGCGACAGCCAACAGAAGGAAACCAAACCTTCCCTTAAACACACTGTGGTCTGAACGCAGCGCCGCAATCATGAATGCCGCTGTAGGCAGACTTGGTCCAGAGGGTAGCAAGTCCTTCGCAAATATGATTGGTCCATTGATGAACAAGTCTCTGCTAGCCTTCATCCGCAAACTTCAATGCACAATTAATCATGATGCCTGCTCTCATCAGAACATCCCCTACACCAGCTAGTTTTATCCTGCCAGTCTTTGTAGAGTACTGCACTGTAGCCGCCTGGGCACTTCAATGATTTAACTAAATCTGCAAATGGGGCGGCTTGGGAAAGGGGGCAGGGCTGTGAAAGTTGAAGAAATTGATGTACATAGACAGCATTCATTCCCCTTCTTCTCCCACTCCTCTCCCTGTGAGCACCATGAATACCGTAAACCATTGACCGTATCACTCTGCCAGTAAGAGCCCATACCCCTATGCATATGTACAGCCATTCTAGGCACCATGGCCTTTTACCCATTGAAATCCCCCGGCTTCCCTCCTTCGCGTATCTTACACCCCCCCTCTCTCATGCATAGACCATGAAACCCTCTCCCTCTGCGCGACCCTGCTGTGAAAGGCAACTCTCCTCCTTGACCCGCACAAACCCCCCCCCATTCCCTCTTGATGAAGCATCCTTCGTCTTAGCTGACATAGCCCTCCCCAGCTGCACCTGACTGCCCCCGCTCTCTTGTGTACGGGTCATAAGATCTCTCTCTCTCTCTCTGTGACTCTGTCCCAGTGTCCACCCTGGCTCCCCCTCCCTTCTCCTCACATGGGCAAGCCGTAAACCCTCTTCTTCTGCAAAACCCTGTCCTTGAGAGCCACGGCCGCGCCTGACCAACACCTCCTTCCCTTCCATGAATGCCCCTCTGTTGACAAGCCTTCCCTCCGCGCTCGATTGTCCACGCAGCATGAATACCACTCCTTTGATGACCCCTTCCCCCGAGCCCGGCTGACCACACATGTCCGAGGCCATCGCCTAAGCCAGGAGATACCATTTACTGCCCTTATTGTATGAAGTCACTCCTCTTCAAAGGACCCACTATTGATCCTGGCCACCCCACCCCCTGGGCTATGATCAGGCGCACACATCCTAAACTGTTGGCGGAACACTCAGCTGCGTGATTGCCCTCCCCTCTTATCAGCAGGTCAAGGGTCCCTATTGTGAACATATGTGGGGTAGGATTGACACGAGGATTATGGGGATGTCTTTTTCTTTGCGTCACACTGTCCTGATTGTACTATCAAGTGTTTTGTAAGGTATAAAAGAAAGAGTCTCAGCTCACTTGTTAGAGCACCTCCCGAAAGACACTGTGTTTCGTGTCCGAAATGACTGGCTCTCCTCATGAGAATTAAACTCTGTTCTTGATTCCTGCCTCCAGCGCCTGTCTCTTTATTTGGTAATTATTCAACATGGGAACTAAGAGGCGGTTTGCGCCAGCGGCCTGGGCATCGATAGAATTATGGGCTCATTTTCCACAATTGGCGTCCCAACGCGGGGTCCATCAGTGACATGGGGTTCGGTAAGAGAGATCCAGACGAAGAAGTGAACATCTAGAATGATCGGAGTATACCTGCCTTGAGAGGGCCCTAGCCCGGCTGCCGATCGAAAGAACTTCACCAATTCTGAACGGACCTCTCTTGAGTGACCTATTGTCCTGACTGGAATCCCACAGGAATGCTACATGGAGTAAGAGAACAATCGGGCGCTGGAGGAGGAAGATGAAGAACTGTCCGTATGGTCCGGTCCGGGTAAGATTAAGTAGGGTGTTTTTACGCCTGATTGGTAGGGTGGTTCTATCCACCTGATTGATTGATTGTTTGTATTGAAATCGGTATTTGTATACTGATATTGTTGGTATTGGTTCATTTAGCTTTGAATGCTACTTGACATATTGGTTCTCGTCTGAGAACGAGACATTCTCTGTTTGCAAACAGCGGCGAATAGGAACGTCGTCCCTCTTTGCATATAGAGAAGGGTAGGTAATGCAGACTTTTGTCCCCGTTGTAATCCGTCATGCCTACTTTTCTCCCCACTGGATTGTTTGAAATCGATTAATAATCGATTGTTGCTCTTTGAGATCTTCCCTGTCTACAAACTGAGACGAGTAGAAATATTCTGTCTTCCTTTCTGGATAGCGAAGGGCAGGTAATGCAGACGTTTGTCCCCGTTGTAATCCGTCATGCCTGTTTTTCTCCCCACTGATTGGTTGGTTGCCTGGACATTGTTGTTCCAGGAATTGTTTCGTTTGAGGTATTTTCTGCCTGCAAACAACGTGGAGTAGAAATATTCTATCTAGTCTTTGCAAGTAGTAAAGGGTAGGTTATGCCCCTTTGTGAATTCGTCAGTCCTACCCACTCCCCACTGTTTGGTTATTTGGGGGGTAGCTCGCATGGTCCGCCCAGGAGACTACCCTTATGGAGGACATATGCTCCCCACTCATGGGCCATTTAGTGGTAGTAGACCATCTGGTCCGTCCAGGAGGCTACCCTAGTAAGTGGAAGTACATCGCTTGGTCTGTCCAGGATGATACCCTAATGAACGAATATATGTTCCCCTTTTGATCGATAATCTCGTTCCACCCCGGACCATTTATTGGAGGGAACTCGTCTGGTCCGTCCAGAAGTACCCCCTAGTGAAAAGGACACATAAAAATACGAAGTGATCACCGTTCCCTACTAACAGAAAGCTTTAGCTCGAAACACGCTAAGGAAGAGAAAGAAAAATAAAAAGAAATCAGGCTAAGTCAGTAACCCCCTGATGAGCTTTTGACTTCACTAAAAATAAGAAACATTAGAAATAGTTCGTAATAAGAAATGTAAAATGGTGAAAAGTTTGAAAGCAAAAATAGCCACGAGGTAGCTAGGCTTCACTGCCTATTCCTGCTCCCAACATGTTTGCCTCATTGCCCGCCACGCCCAAATAACGGTCACATGAAATAGAAACAATTCAATAGGTACCTACCCCCAGTCCGGAAGCTCCCGAAATGCAACAGGTCCGCGGTTACGCCCATCCGGAAGGCGAGGCCTCGAGGCACGAGGGGCTCGCCTGGCCACGGTCAGGAGGAGATGATGTTGGGCAGGCGGTCCAAAGAATGGCAAGGACCTCTCCATCTCTTCTCTTCTGCCGCCCTGCAGGCCGCGGGGAGAGAGGGGGCTGTCTTGCCTCGGCCACCGACCACCCCTCTCTCTCACCCGATCCGGCTTTCGTCGATGGCCGAAGCCAAAGCGAGGATGGCGGCATTTCTTTCAGCTATAATGGCCGCAACTACACCCAACGCTTGACAATTCCAGGTAGTCCCGCCACATGCCATCGCCTGCATAGTTACAGGTAGTCCCGCCACATGCCGACGTCTGGACAAGAGCAAGTGGCCCCGCCACGTGTCCACTCCTGGAGAGTTGGAGGTAGTCCCGCCACATGTCAAAAAGGAAGGGGGGGGGGCTGTCTTGCCTCAGCCGCCGACCACCCCCCCCCCCATCTTCAATGGCTGGCACGGCCAATATCGCAGCGACGGAGCCGAGGAACGGCGCGGGGTCGCTGGAAGGGGGAGGTGACGCGAACGAGCCTCCCCCACCTCCCTCCAGGTGGAGGCTTCCAGCGACACCCCAATGCTCTTACTTAAAGAGGGTCAACATCAAAAAGCGGTCTTCTGCCCAGGACGGGCACGCACCCCATGCCTTCTCTCCTCAACCTTGAAGATTCTATGAGAGCCGGGGGGCACCCCGATCCCTCCTCATGGGTGCTCCCGCCCCCTTCACTGGGAACCACGACATCGGTGCAACTCCTGCCGGCGCCAGCGTCGGATTGGAAATGGCTAAAATGCAGCCACGGCACAGACTTGTTCAGTTCCGGAGGAACACCAGAATGACCCGGTAGGAAAATTGTTGCCGCCCTCCCCACTCTTTGACTCATGGTCCATATTTGTTAGACTGTTAACCACATAGCACAAAACTTTTTGAACTTCCAACGGAAGGTTCTGGTCCAACCACGAGTCATTGGAGATATTCTGACTGCGCTGGAACTCGCCTGGCCCCACCCAAAATGGCGCCGACACAAAATGAGACTTTTTGAATAAACTTTGTTGCACCCTGATCACGCAGCTTTTTGCCCTGAGATATGTATGTAGTTTTCTTGGATAAATGAAAGTAGATACGAAGGATATTGAGTATGTGCTTGGACAATGAACTGACTTAGGGTGGGTACTGATTATGATTTGGAAAACGAATTGGTGTAATTTAGGTAATGAATGAACATTGGATAATGAATTTATTAAAGATGAATTACTGACATGCATCATGCTTGCTCTGTAGGGAAGTTTAATACTATTTTATTGCACTGCTGCACTTTATGCAATGAACTGCCACCAACTTCGTTCTTCTTATGTACAGTTTCAATCTGCTTCGTAGCCGGCCCACTGAGTTGTGGGCCTGTATTTGTACGTCAACGCTTTTTATTAAAAGTATTTCGAAAAAGAAAGCATGGTTGTAGCAGTTGCATTAATGAGTTTTGGATGTTTTACTACAATGAGCAAAGAATAAGTATGATGAAAGCTGAAGGTTAAAAAGGATCAGATATTTAGCAGCTACATTATGTGTCACAAGCAGCCGGAAAAGTGTTTTAGAAGCCTCAAAGCGATACCACAGAAATACCACCTGACCGCCACCCTTGCACACGACCCATAAGGCCACGATCGCGTGATTCATGTAGATACGCAGACCATCGATGATTATCTATCTGACGCTACTGGTCCATTTGGGCTTAAACGCCGAGATGGTAGAGAATGTACCCCGGGGAGATAGGTCGAGTATGTGGTAGGTAAAAAAAATTTCGGATTTATGTGCGCTGATGTGTTTTGAATGCTGCACCCCCCCCCCCCCTTCTTCTTCTCCTCCCTTCTGCAGGTCCCGTCGGAACGTCGACTGAAGTATGGAAAAGCGACGATCGAGCGACCGACAAACGGAGAAAAAGGGAATCTGAGCATAGTACTTGTGCTAACAAACTTTGATAGACATAGACGTAGATATGACTGTTCCGCCGTCAGAACCTGACGACTGGGAGGATGGACTGACATAGAAACTTGACGGGTACTGTATGACGGAAATTGACTCGAAATTAGCACGCTAGATAACGCGATTATGACGTTTAATTAGATAGGGAAAGGACTAGGGAAAGTCCTGAGGTAAGGGTACCCAGGCACCACCCGTCTGGGAAGTTAGAAATGTTGCTGATGTTCAAAATGCACTGCCCCCTTTCTCACACTCTTATAGATGTAGCCAAGCTGTCCGACTGTTCTCCCGATCAAATACTTGCCGTTGCCTCAGCCTGGAGAACTTCCCACCAAAGGAAGGAACTGAAAAATGGTTTAAGATCCAACCATGGGTAACTAGCACGACAAGGTTAATTTCTGATCGACCAACCGAGGTGTGAGTATTGGCAATTGGGAACGCTCGCAGACGTGACAAGCGAGAAGAAAAAGGAGGGAAGGGTAGAAAGAGCTAAGCACGTAGATAAATAGGATAGTAAAGATACGTAGGATATATAAAACAGATCTTGTTGGCTAACAATTGTTTCCTGTCTCGTCGTGAATGTCTTATATATGTGTAATACATGTGCCGTCTTCCCTGCCTGAGTTTGTGTGTGTGTGTAATGTACGGATTTATGTCTTCCCTCTGTCTGTATCTGCGTGTTACCTGACCTTTGCTGTTCTGTGTTGTGAGCGTACTAAATGACCTATTTTCGTACACGTCTCTCTCTCTCTCTCTCTCTCTCTCTCTCTCTCACCACCCCCTTATCTCTCTCTCTCTCTCTCTCCCTCTCTCTCTCTCTCTCTACATGTCATACGTGTACCGAATGGCTCGTTTAGATTGCGGACAACTCTCACTCTCTATGAGAGTCTCCCTATTTTCTCTCCCTCTTTTTGGTAAAATTGTGCCTCACCGGCACCAGTCTGATTTGATACATATTGAACGCGAAGGTGTTCAGCGAAATTGACCGAAACTAAAATGATTGTATCTCGCCATATTACTGCCTCTCCTTTCTGCAAAATGAATGAACTTGAATTGGCTGAGAAGGAAAGGACAGGTAAGACGACTAAAGTCCCCCAAATCTGGCCATTTATAGGGGAACTGTATGTCAATGGCACCTTATGTCTGTTCTTCAGAGACGAACGCCAACGTCTAGATTGAACTCCAATGCCCAAACTGCCCCACCCCCTTTTGCACCCAAGCGCAAGCGCCCGAAGCATCCCCGCCCCATTTTTGATAGACCCCAGTTGCTGTCCCGAATATAAACATGATGACCATGAGTAGCTGTTGACCCCCGAGAAAACACTGTTTTGCATGACTCTCGATGATGGCATCCCCGCCCTGTTTGAAAAGGTTAGCCAGTCCTGAAGGGAAATGCTCCGTAATGTTGAATATGATGTAATGCACAGTTGATGGGAATCTCATTTATCCTCACTTGAGTTATAAATAGGACGATGAATAAACCTGCCATGAACTCAGTAGGAATGCTGACACATGCACTGCTTGGTAATGGACCTCTGACTGTGACCAATGAGCGTATCTCCCAAATGCATAGAATTGAGGGAGGAATTCACATGCGTAGATATCTTCTTCTGCCATTTCTCTAAAAACTTGTTTTGTACCTATTCAAAGATTCACGATCACCGAAGGAGATGGGTAAGATGTGACATACGGCCTGACTGCAGATCTTGGGACACGTGTGACCTCGACCAAAGGTGGAGCTGCAGAGCAACAAGATACGGGACGAGACCGCAATTTCAACGTGGAAAATGAAAAATGACGGGCCGCCTTGAAGCCCTCCGTCTGCTAACCCACGTGTGCCTGGAGTCTCCGTCCCCCTTCTTTGGGCCCGATTGATGGGCCTGCCTGCTTGTTATCCTTTGCTCCCTTGGTCCCTTTTGTGCGTCCCAGGAACTCTGACCCAACTCCGCTCTCTCTCCTATCGACTCTTTGAACCACACTCACCCTCTTTTCCACGTGACTTTTTGCCAAAAGGAAGAACTGCCTTCATATGGGAATAGGGTGTTGCCACAGAAATGTAGGTGCCGAGCATAAGGCGCCGCCAAACGGATTGTTTAGGGAACAGGACTGTGGTCTAACAGCAGAGGACTGACCGCACCCTGCAACGCGTAAGGATAGAACTGAGCTGGACCTATAGCTCCACCGCCGGTGCTCAACAGCGCCAACGATAGTACACGGACTAGAGCCTACCAGTGATGGCTCAATAATAAAAAGACACTGTGACGAAGAAATCTTGTGTATTGAACTGAATTCCGCTCTCAACTACCTGGTCGAAACTGTTCATTGGTCACATTTTTAAGTTAGAAAGATTCATGCTATGTAGTGCGTTTTATTGTCAGGAACACAACGAAAATGCAATTTCCTATGTGCTGCATTCTGCCCATCACCTCGACTGTCTATGATTGTACGCCAAATGCTAGTATCGACAAAATGCTAATTCATCAACGATGCCTGTCTACCTGTAAACCCATCAATTGCAAAAATGACTGCTGTTATGTAAAAAGGGGCGACTGTGAAAGTTGAAGAAATTGATGTACATAGACAGCATTCATTCCCCTTCTTCTCCCACTCCTCTCCCTGTGAGCACCATGAATACCGTAAACCATTGACCGTATCACTCTGCCAGTAAGAGCCCATACCCCTATGCATATGTACAGCCATTCTAGGCACCATGGCCTTTTACCCATTGAAATCCCCCGGCTTCCCTCCTGCGCGTATCTTACACCCCCCCTCTCTCATGCATAGACCATGAAACCCTCTCCCTCTGCGCGACCCTGCTGTGAAAGGCAACTCTCCTGCTTGACCCGCACAAACCCCCCCCCCCATTCCCTCTTGATGAAGCATCCTTCGTCTTAGCTGACATAGCCCTCCCCAGCTGCACCTGACTGCCCCCGCTCTCTCGTGTACGGGTCATAAGATCTCTCTCTCTCTCTCTGTGACTCTGTCCCCGTGTCCACCCTGGCTCCCCCTCCCTTCTCCTCACATGGGCAAGCCGTAAACCTGTGGAAAATGAACCCATAATCCTATCGATGCCCAGGCCGCTGGCGCAAACCGCCTCTTAGTTCCCATGTTGAATAATTACCAAATAAAGAGACGGGCGCTGGAAGCAGGAATCAAGAACAGAGTTTAATTCTCATGAGGAGAGCCAGTCATTTCGGACACGAAACACAGTGTCTTTCGGGAGGTGCTCTAACAAGTGAGCTGAGACTCTTGCTTTTATATCTTACAAAACACTTGATAGTACAATCAGGACAGTATGACGCAAAAGAAAGACATCCCTATAATCCTCGTGGTGATCCTACCCCACATACATTCACAATGGGGACCCTTGACCTGCTGATAAGAGGGGAGGGCAATCACGCAGCTGAGTGTTTCGTAGGATGTGTACGCCTGATCATAGCCCAGGGGGTGGGGTGGCTAAGACCAATAGAGGATCCTTTGAAGAGGAGTGACTTCATACAATAAGGGCAGTAAATGGTATCTCCTGGCTCAGGCGATGGCCTCGGACATGTGTGGTCAGCCGGACTCGGGGGAAGGGGTCATCAAAGGAGTGGTATTCATGCCGCGTGGACAATCGAGCGCGGAGGGAAGGCTTGTCAACAGAGGGGCATTCATGGAAGGGAAGGAGGTGTTGGTCAGGCGCGGCCGTGACTCTCAAGGACAGGGCCTTGCAGAAGAAGAGGGTTTATGACTTGCCCATGTGAGGAGAAGGGAGGGGTAGCCAGGGTGGACACAGGGACAGAGTCACACAGAGAGAGAGAGAGAGAGAGAGAGAGAGATCTGATGACCAGTACATGAGAGAGCGGGGGCAGCCAGGTGCAGCTGGGGAGGGCTACGTCAGCCAAGGCGAAGGATGCTTCTTCAAGGGGGAATGGGGGGTTTTGTGCGGGTCAAGCAGGAGAGTCGCCTTTCGCAGCGGGGTCGCACAGGGGGAAAGGGTTTCATGGCTTACGCATAAGAGAGGGGGTTTAGGATATGCGCAGGAGGGAAGCCGGGGGTTCCAATGGGTAAATAGGCCATGGTGCCTAGAATGGCTGTACATATGTATAGGGGTATGGGCTCTTACTGGCAGAGTGATATGGTCAATGGTCTACGGTATTCATGGTGCTCACAGAGAGAGAGAGGAGTGGGAGAAGAAGGGGAATGAATGCTGTCTATGTACATTATTTTCTTCAACTTTCACAGTCGCCCCTTTTTACATAACAGCAGTCATTTTTGCAATTGATGGGATTACAGGTAGACAGGCATCGTTGATGGATTAGCATTTTGTCGATACTAACATTTGGTGTTCAATCATAGACAGTCAAGGTGATGGGCAGAGTGCAGCACATAGGAAATTGCATTTTCGTTGTGTTCCTGACAATAAAAAAAACGCACTACATAGCATAAATCTTTCTAACTTAAAAATGTGACCAATGAACAGTTTTGACCAGGTAGTTGAGAGCGGAATTCAGTTCAATACACAAGATTTCTTCGTCACAGTGTCTTTTTATCATTGAGCCATCACTGGTAGGCTCTAGTCCGTGTACTTTCGTTGGCGCTGTTGAGCACCGGCGGTGGAGCTATAGGTCCAGCTCAGTCCTATCCTTTCGCGTTGCAGGGTGCGGTCAGTCCTCTGCTGTTAGACCACAGTCCTGTTCCCTAAACAATCCGGTTGGTGGCGCCTTATGCTCGGCACCCATAGTTCTATGGCAGCACCCTATTCCCAGTGGAATGCGGTTCTTTCCCTTGGCAAAAAGTCACGTGGAAAAGAGGGTGAGTGTGGTTCAAATAGTCGATAGGTGAGAGGGCGGAGTTGGGTCAGAGTTCCTGGGACACGCAAAAGGGACCAAGGGAGCAAAGGATAACAAGCAGGCAGGCCCATCCATCGGGCCCAAAGAAGGGGGACGGAGACTCCAGGCACACGTGGGTTAGCAGGCGGGGGGGCTTCGAGGCGGCCCATCGTTTTTCATTTTCCACGTTGAAATTGCGGTCTCGTCCCGTATCCTGTTGCTCTGCGGCTCCACCTTTGGTCGAGGTCACACGAGTCCCAAGATCCGCAGTCAGGCTGTACGTCACATCTGACCCATCTCCTTCGGTGATCGTGAATCTTTGAATAGGTACAAGACAAGGTTTTAGAGAAATGGCAGAAGAAGATATCTACGCATGTGAATTCCTCCCTCAATTCTACGCATTTGGGAGATACGCTCATTGGTCACAGTCAGAGGTCCTATTACCAAGCAGTGCATGTGTCAGCATTCCTACTGAGTTTATGGCAGGTTTATTCATTGTCCTGTTTATAACTCAAGTGAGGATAAATGAGATTCCCATCAACTAGGCGTTACATCATATTCAACATTACGGAGCATTTCCCTTCAGGACTGGCTAACATTTTCAGACAGGGCGGGGGTGCCATCATCGACAGTCAGGTAAAACAAGATTTTCTCGAGGGTCAACAGCTACTCATGGTCATCATGTTTATATCCGGGACAGCAACTGGGTTCTATCAAAATGGGGCGGGGATGCTTCGGGCGCTTACGCTTCGGTGCAAAAAGGGGGGTGGGGCAATCTGGGCATTGGGGGTCAATCTAGACGTTAGCGTTCGTCTCTGAAGAACAGACATAAGGTGCCATTGACATACAGTTCCCCTATAAATGGCCAGATTTGGGGGACTTTAGTCGTCCTACCTGTCCTTTCCTTCTCAGCCAATTCAAGTTCATTCATTTTGCAGAAAGGAGAGGCAGTAATATGGCGAGATACAGTCATTTTAGTTTTCGGTCAATTTCGCTGAACACCTTCGCGTTCAATATGTATCAAATCAGACTGGTACCGGTGGGGTACAGTTTTACCAAAAAGAGGGAGAGAAAATAGGGAGACTCTCATAGAGAGTGAGAGTCGTCCGCAATCTAAACGAGCCATTCGGTACACGTATGACATGTAGAGAGAGAGATAAGGGGGTGGAGAGAGAGAGACAGAGAGAGAGACGTGTACGAAAATAGGTCATTTAGTGCGCTCACAACACGGAACAGCAAAGGTCAGGTAACACGCAGATACAGACAGAGGGAAGACATAAATTCGTACATTACACACACACAAACTCAGACAGGGAAGACGGCACATGTATTACACATATACAAGACATTCACGACAAGACAGGAAACAATTGTTAGCCTACAAGATCTGTTTTTATATATATCCTACGTATCTTTACTATCCTATTTATCTACGTGCTTAGCTCTTTCTACCCTTCCCCCCTTTCCCTTCTCGCTTGTCACGCCTGCGAGCGTTCCCAATTACCAATACTCACACCTCGGTTGGTCGATCAGTAATTAACCTGGTCGTGCTAGTTACCCATGGTTGGATCTTAAACCATTTTTCTGTTTCCTCCTTTGGTGGGAAGTTCTCCAGGCTGAGGCAACGGCAAGTATTGATCGGGAGAACAGTCGGACAGCTTGGCTATATCTATAAGAGTGTGAGAAAGGGGATAGTGCATTTTGAACATCAGCAACATTTCTAACTTCCTAGACGGGTGGTGCCGTGGCAACCCTTACCCGTATAATTTTTCTTTGTCCTTTCCCTACCTAGTCAAACGTCCAGTTACATTATTTAACACGTCATTTCTAGTCAATATTTCGTCATTCAGTACCTGTCCAGTTTCTATGTCAGTCCATCCTCTCAGTCGCTATGTCCTAAGGAGGAACAGTCATGTTAAGCCTACGTCTTTTAAAAACTTATCGTTATAACGACTACACACATATTCCCTCTTTCCCTTTTTCGTCGGTGGTCCGACCGTCGCTCTTCCACACTTCAGCCGACGTTCTGACGTGACCTGCAGAAGGGAGGGAAAAGAAGGGGTGGGGCAGCATTCAAAGTACATCAGCATGTAGTAGTCCAAAAATGTTTTTACCTACCACCTACTCGACCTATCTCCGCGTACTGCATTTCTTTACCATCTCGGCGTTTAAGCCTAGAGGGACCAGTAATGTCAGATAGATGATCATTGACGATCTACATATCTACATGAGTTACTCGGTCGTAACCCTCTCTGTCGGGTGCAAGGGTGACGGCCAGGTGGCATTTCTGTGGTGTCGTTTTAAGGGTGTCTAAAACACTTTTCCTGGCTGCCTGCGATACATAATGTAGCTGCTAAATATCTGATCCCTTTTGATCTACATCCTTCATCATACTTATTCTTCGCTCACAGTAGTAGGGCATCCAAAACTCATTAATGCAACTGCTACAACCATGCTTTCTTTTTCAAAATACTTTTAATAAACGAAATTGGTGGCAGTTCATTGCATAAAGTGCAGCAGTGCAATAAAATCGTATTAAAATTTTCTTACAGAGCAAGCATGATGCATGTCAAGAATTCAGTTTTAATTAATTCATAAATTCATTATCCAATACTCATTCTTTATCTAAATTACACCAATTCATTTTCCAAATCATAATCAGTACCCACCCTAAGTCAGTTCATTATCCAAGCACATACTCAACATCCTTCATATCTACTTTCATTATCCAAAAACTGCATATAGATCTCGGGACAACAAGCTGCGCAATCAGGGTGCAACAAAGTGTATTCAAAACGTCTCATTTTGTGTCGGCGCCATTTTGGGAGGGGTCAGGCGAGTTCCAGCATAGTCAGAATGTCTCTAGTCTCGCATGGTTGGCCCAGAACCTTCCGTTGGCAGTTCAAAAAGTTTTGTGTTATGTGGTTAACAGTCTAACAATATGGACCATGAGTCAAAGAGTGGGAAGGGCGGCAACAATTTTCCTACCGGGTCATCCTGGTGTTCCTCCGGAACTGAACAAGTCTGTGCCGTGGCTGCATTTTAGCCATTTCCAATCCGAGGCTGGTGCCGGCAGGAGTTGCACCGATGTCGTGGTTCCCAGTGAGGGGGCGGGGGCGCCCATGAGGAGGGATCGGGGTGCCCCCCCGGCTCTCATAGAATCTTCAAGGTCGAGGAGAGAAGGCATGGAGCGTGTGCCCGTCCTGGGCAGAAGACCGCTTTTTGATGTTGACCCTCTTTAAGTAAGAGCATTGGGGTGTCGCTGGAAGCCTCCACCTGGAGGGAGGTGGGGGAGGCTCGTTCGCGTCACCTCCCCCTTCCAGCGACCCCGCGCCGTTCCTCGGCTCCGTCGCTTCGATATTGGCCGTGCTGGCTATTGAAGATGGGGGGGTGGTCGGCGGCTGTGGCAAGACAGCCCCCCCTTTTCTCTTGACATGTGGCGGGACTACCTGGAACTGTCCAGGCGTCGACATGTGGCGGCACTACCTGTAACTATCCAGGAATTTGACATGTGGCGGGACTACTTGGAAGCGCCGCCATTCTCGCTTTTGGCTTCGGCCTTCTTCGTGGGTCGGACCAGGCGAGAGACAGAAGGGGGGGGGTGGTCGGTGGCTGAGGCAAGACAGCCCCCCCCCCCCGTGGCCTGCAGGGCAGCAGAAGAGGAGAGAAGGAGATGTCTCTGTCATTCTTTGGACCGCCTGCCCAACATCATCTCCTCCTGACCGTGGCCAGGCGAGCCCCTCGTGCCTCGAGGCCTCACCTTCCGGATGGGCGTAACCGCGAGCCTGTTGCACTTCGGGAGCTTCCGGAATGGGGGTAGGTACCTATTGGATTGTTTCTATTTCATGTGACCGTTATTTGGGCGTGGCGGGCAATGAGGCAGGCATGTTGGGAGCAGGAACAGGCAGTGAAGCCTAGCTACCTCGTGGCTATTTTTGCTGCCAAACTTTTCGCCATTTTATATTTCTTATTATGAACTATTTCTAATGTTTCTTATTTTTAGTGAAGTCAAAAGCTCATCAGGGGGTTACTGACTTAGCCTGATTTCTATTTTTCTTTCTCTTCCTTAGCGTGTTTCGAGCTAAAGCTTTCTGTTAGTAGGGAACGGTGATCACTTCATATTTTTTATGTGTCCTTTTCACTAGGGGGTACTTCTGGACGGACCAGACGAGTTCCCTCCAATAAATGGTCCGGGGTGGAACGAGATTATCGATCAAAAGGGGAACATATATTCCTTCATTAGGGTATCATCCTGGACAGACCGAGCGATGTACTTCCATTTACTAGGGTAGCCTCCTGGACGGACCAGATGGTCTACTTCCACTAAATGGCCCATGAGCGGGGAGCATATGTCCTCCATAAGGGTAGTCTCCTGGGCGGACCATGCAAGCTACCCCCCAAATAACCAAACAGTGGGGAGTGGGTAGGACTGACGAATTCACAAAGGGGCATAACCTACCCTTTACTACTTGCAAAGACTAGATAGAATATTTCTATTCCACGTTATTTGCAGGCAGAAAATACCTCAAACGAAACAATTCCTGGAACAACAGTGTCCAGGCAACCAACCAATCAGTGGGGAGAAAAACAGGCATGACGGATTACAACGGGGACAAATGTCTGCATTACCTGCCCTTCGCTATCCAAAAAGGAAGACAGAATATTTCTACTCGTCTCAGTTTGTAGACAGGGAAGATCTCAAAGAACAACAATCGATTATTAATCGACTTCAAACAATCCAGTGGGGAGAAAAGTAGGCATGACGAATTACAACGGGGACAAAAAGTCTGCATTACCTACCCTTCTCTATCTGCAAAGAGGGACGACGTTCCTATTCGCCGCTGTTTGCAAACAGAGAATGTCTCGTTCTCAGAAGAGAACCAATATGTCAAGTAGCCTTCAAAGCTAAATGAACCAATACCAACAATATCAGTATACAAATACCGATTCCAATACAAACAATCAATCAATCAGGTGGATAGAGCCACCCTACCAATCAGGCGTAAAAACACCCTACTTAATCTTACCCGGACCGGACCATACGGATAGTTCTTCGACTCCCTTCTCCAGCGCCCGATCGTTCTCTTACTCCATGTAGCATTCCTATGGGATTCCAGTCAGGACAATAGGTCACTCAAGAGAGGTCAGTTCAGAATTGGTGAAGTTCTTTCGATTGGCAGCCGGGCGAGGGCCCTCTCAAGGCAGGCATACCCCGATCATTTAGATGTTCACTTCTTCGTCTGGATCTCTCTTATCGGACCCTATGTCACTGATGGGCCCCACGTTGGGACGCCAATTGTGGAAAATGAGCCCATAATTCTATCGATGCCCAGGCCGCTGGCGCAAACCGCCTCTTAGTTCCCATGTTGAATAATTACCAAATAAAGAGACAGGCGCTGGAGGCAGGAATCAAGAACAGAGTTTAATTCTCATGAGGAGAGCCAGTCATTTCGGACACGAAACACAGTGTCTTTCGGGAGGTGCTCTAACAAGTGAGCTGAGACTCTTGCTTTTATATCTTACAAAACACTTGATAGTACAATCAGGACAGTATGACGCAAAAGAAAGACATCCCTATAATCCTCGTGGTGATCCTACCCCACATACATTCACAATGGGGACCCTTGACCTGCTGATAAGAGGGGAGGACAATCACGCAGCTGAGTGTTTCGTAGGATGTGTACGCCTGATCATAGCCCAGGGGGTGGGGTGGCTAAGACCAATAGAGGATCCTTTGAAGAGGAGTGACTTCATACAATAAGGGCAGTAAATGGTATCTCCTGGCTCAGGCGATGGCCTCGGACATGTGTGGTCAGCCGGACAACTTTCACAAACCCTCTTCTTCTGCAAAACCCTGTCCTTGAGAGCCACGGCCGCGCCTGACCAACACCTCCTTCCCTTCCATGAATGCCCCTCTGTTGACAAGCCTTCCCTCCGCGCTCGATTGTCCACGCAGCATGAATACCACTCCTTTGATGACCCCTTCCCCCGAGCCCGGCTGACCACACATGTCCGAGGCCATCGCCTAAGCCAGGAGATACCATTTACTGCCCTTATTGTATGAAGTCACTCCTCTTCAAAGGACCCACTATTGATCCTGGCCACCCCACCCCCTGGGCTATGATCAGGCGCACACATCCTAAACTGTTGGCGGAACACTCAGCTGCGTGATTGCCCTCCCCTCTTATCAGCAGGTCAAGGGTCCCTATTGTGAACATATGTGGGGTAGGATTGACACGAGGATTATGGGGATGTCTTTTTCTTTGCGTCACACTGTCCTGATTGTACTATCAAGTGTTTTGTAAGGTATAAAAGAAAGAGTCTCAGCTCACTTGTTAGAGCACCTCCCGAAAGACACTGTGTTTCGTGTCCGAAATGACTGGCTCTCCTCATGAGAATTAAACTCTGTTCTTGATTCCTGCTTCCAGCGCCCGTCTCTTTATTTGGTAACTATTCAACATGGGAACTAAGAGGCGGTTTGCGCCAGCGGCCTGGGCATCGATAGAATTATGGGCTCATGTTCCACAGGGCTGGCATTTCCATAGCATGAAGGTTTCATAGCAGAAGAGTGGCCTGAGCAGAAGACTCTGGGTCACAGATGGACTTGTGTTAAAGCTAGAAGAATGAGATGGCCTGCTCAGACTGACTTTTACACAGTATTGAGATGTTCAGAGTAAATCTGGCATCATGTGATGAGCTGCCAAGGCCAGAGGTGGAGGGCTCAGAATGAGTTACCTCCCTGATGCCAAGAGTGTGTGTGCACTATTATGAACACATCATGGACAGTGTCAAAGAAGACACATCTGGTTCCTGGAAGCTTTTATTTATTCCAGAATCCTATCTGCGTTGACTGGGCAGTGATACTAAAGGTACTTATACGGATTCAAGGGCCAGGCGAACTTAAAGCCTGAACTCCTACCCATGTGTAGAGTTATGTAGAGCTCAAAGCAGCTAACAGAGCTTGATCTCTACTATACATTGTACTGAACACATATTTTAACTCATTCAGATGTAGTTTCCTGTGTTAACAGAATACAAGAACTCACGTTGTCACAGATTAATTTAGAAGTTTATAATTTAAAAGATGCCTTTACATCAACAGCAAAATAATGATCAGCCAAGTGGGTCGACTCACCTATGCGTGACCAGGCATTTGGGACATCTCTGCTAACCTGGTAAACCAAAGATGGACAAGGTTGAGGCATTTATCAGCATGACCTGAGAGTGCTTAAATGCGTATTATGTCAAAGCTGCAGAGAGGCGCTATACACGCAGATTTCTGTCATGGCAAACTTCATAGGCCGGATGGGCTGCTTCTCTGTCAGCAGTATCTCTGGTCCGGTCCTTTGTGTTATGTCACCCTAGCTTGAGTCAGAGAGCTGGACCATAGAACATTTGAGTCATTGTCTCTTCCATGTGGGAAGAAAGGAGATTCGATCCAAGAGCCAGGGATTAGGGATGGGTGCAAGGCTGCTTGGTAATAGTCACCATCAGGGTCTGCCATTCCAGAGAGCATGTAAGCTGGATGTTTGTGAAGCTCAAGGCCAAAGAAGTGAGTCACCCACTTAATTTGAGCCAGTGCTTTCTGGTGCTCAGGACTGGCAATTAATTGGGTTCTGGTGCTTGGCTCCGACACCTAATTGTTAACACCATACTTGGAACACTCCACCACATGGTGGTGCTGCTCATCTAATTTAGAGATGAGCAGAACAACTGTTGTTTGTGACTACAATATACATTAAACGTGCCCATACCTGCCTCCCAAGCAATTCCTTTAGCTTTGGGGACCTGGACTAATCTGAACTGTCACATTTACATGCGAGAGAGATGGTTAGTAGTTTTTTTGGCAGCGATGACAAGGGTGATGGGTGGTGCAGGCTGCAGTGGCCTACTGGTCAGAGCCCTGGCACTTGATATTTTACAAATTAAGCACTGGAGTCACCGTTAGTGTGGGAGACAGATCATAGCGAAAGGGATGCACTGCAGGCAGCCAGGCCATCACAGGTCACAGTGGAAGACTGCCTGATCTTGGTGTAAATACATCGTTTGGGCAAGCGTCACTTTCCCTTCCCCATCCAACAATGCCATTTCACTGGGACTAAGGGTGCCTCTAGGCCAGTATATTGCCAATATCCTTGTTTTTTTAATATTAAAGGAAAGAGTAAAATTATTAGATCCAACAAAAGCTGGTATTTACCTCCAAATAAAGTATATACTTTAAACAGCAAGAATCAGTCACTTTGAATGCATTTTAAAAATGTCCTAGCTATTACGAAATCATTATTTAAGCATGATGACAAAAAATAGCAAAATTATAAAAAATACAGAGGATCTTAGCTTAGGTCTTATTCAAGTAGCAGTTCCTGGGCTTTCTAGGATCTGTTGTGTCTCTCAGAATCGTAGTAATCCTAATTGGGCGGAACATTTGTAATGCTACTCCACCTCTCCTGCACATGGCACCTCAAATACTCTAAAAACACAGGAAATGTGAAGTAACATTTCAGTACTGCCCAACATCAATGCTCACATCCATCTCGAACTACTTTGAAGCATATGTCATTTATTCTGTCCGACAACTGAACTTTTCCTAATTAAGTTCATTGTTTTAGTTTTTCTAGTTATTTAGTCAGACTTTAATTTGAGTAGGTGTTTGCTGGTGCTGAGCACTGGCGCATATTTCTCAACACCAGTACGTTTGACAGTTCACCAAAAGGTGGCACTGTCTTTTTAATTTTAGGATGAGAATAACACCAGAGCGTTTGATAGTCAAAATGTATTACAAATTAATAATGCCTGCCACCCAGGCCACTCTTATAGCTTTTGGAGGCCTGAGGAAGTCTGATTTGTCACACTTCAAACAGTGTGATGATTAGTAGCTGTGTTAGTACTGGGACTGGCAATGCTGACAGGAGCAGTGAGTGATGCAAGCTGCAGTGACCTCCTAAGAATGGCCCTGGAACTCACTTAAAAAACAAAACAAATTAAGCACTGTATTTAGGTTTTGCTTGACATCACACCTGCAAGCAATACCTATTGGGGCATATTACCAATGCTAAGCGACATTTGTCGCTAACGATGCTTAGCAACAAATTTTTTAATGCTAAGCATCGCCAGAAATTATCGCAGATAAACCTTGTTATTATCAAGGTTTATCGCAAAAGCGATAAAAATCGGCCGCAATGCATGAATATCGCTGAAAAATCAGCGATATTCATGCATTACCGAGCTAATGCTCTTAGCCATGTTATCCACCTCCCATTGGATAACATGGCTAAGAACAGCTCAGGGCAGGTGTTAGCTTTTGGAGATATTCGCGCTTAGCGCGAATATTTCCAAATCCTTGATAATAGGAGAAATGTTGTTTAACAACATTTCTCCTATTATTTTTCTCTGGAACGCCCCCTTTGCATCTCATTAGAGATGCAAGGGGAAGCATAGAGAAAAAGGATGCTAACATGCAAATTTGCGTGTTAGCACCCTGTTGCTGATAGGGAGATAATTTTATCTCCGCTTTCTTGGCTTTTAAAGCCAAAAAAGCGGAGATAAATCCCTTGATAATATGCCCCATTGTTACCAATTTTTAATATATACAGAGGACTTTCCGCCCAAAGGAGTATTTCTATTTCACCTTATGCTATTACCTGTTTGGTGTATAACTTTGTCTCCTTTAGAAAGCTTGCACTGCAAGGCATGAGGAACTAGTTTACATTTCATAAGTACACTGAATCATCACACATTCATTTCTTTATCTCACAGCTGCGCTTTATAGAGAAATCGGTCTTTTAATTTTTTTCCCTGCAGCAGGCCTATACATATTGTAGTCTAGTGTATTCAGGTGCTGCACGGGCAGGTTTAATAAATGTTCAAAAGAAGCATTCAATAGTTCATCTTCAAAGTCATAAATCACATGATTGTGACGGCCAGTGATTGCTTTGGGTGTGCCTGTAACATCATTTCCGCTACTCTATGAACTAGGCAACATAACACCAATACAGAGGAGTGGACAATTGTTTGTTCCATCAGTTTTTGGATCTTGACCCTTTTGGTGGATCTTACATGGTGATGGGTATACAGGACGAGTCTTGTGCACTGCACATGTGAAAAATTACCATGAGGAATATTGAACTGAAGGTCATAACAACAAAATACATTGCAATGTGTAGGGGATATGCTATGTTGTCATGTGCAACATATATATCTAAATAGATATATGTATATATTTATATCTTTCTATCTATATAGATATATAGATGTGTATAAATATAGATAGATAGATAGATAGATAGATAGATAGATAGATAGATAGATAGATAGATAGATAGATAGATAGATAGATAGATAGATAGATAGATAGATAGATAGATAGATAGATAGATAGATAGATAGATAGATATTCACTGAAAAAATAGAATTTAAAAAACTTAGAAATTCGATGAAAAAAACAAAGACTACAGGGACCTTGAAGTTAAGCTCAGATTTTACTCCCATAAAACCAGTAAAATACAGCAGTTACAGTTACCTGAACTAACTATGACTTATGCCCCCACAATGCCCTCACATATTACATCAACCATGGCATGGTCAGTGATGTCACTGATGACATTATTCACCGAACTGCTCACACACCCACTCATATCCCTAGAGAACCTCTCATACACCCCCTCGCGCAACCACTCACATACCCATTTACAAACCCATACAAGTACTCATACAACCACTTACTCATCCACAGAGCCACTCACACACCCAGGCATACAGCCACTGACACATCCACTCACCCAACCATACAGCTACTCATACAACCAGTCACTCACCCATATAGCCACTCACACAGCCACACACGCACCCATACATCTACTCACACACCCACTTATTCACCTACACAGTCACTCACACACCCACTAACTCCCCCATATAGTCTCTCAACACAGCCTCTCACTCACCCATACAAGTACTCACACACTAACTCACACAACCACTTACATACTCTCACACATTCTATACAAGCACTCCCACATCTGCACACTCATCCATGCAGCCATTCCCGCAGACACTCACTCTCCAATACAGCCACTCATACCAACTCACTTTATAGAACACCCACTTAAAGAGCCACTCACTCACCCATCCAGCCACTTACACACCCAGTCACTCATTCATACAGCCCTTCAGACACTCACTCACTCACTCACTCACCTATACTGTCATTCACGCACCCACTCACCCACCCATACAGGCATTCAAACAACCACTCTCACACGCATACAGCCACTCAGACAGACCCCCATGCACACACTGATATATATATATACACAGTTACACAGCTACTCACATAACATATGTTAGAAGTAGTGTACTCATTAGTAGTGCACCTATTATATTAATTAAACTTTTGTAGTAGCTTAGCATATATGTTTAACAATCATAAACTCTTAGAAAACACTTACACCCACTGGATGATGTAATCTGTGATGTCATTTGAGATGTCATCAGTGATGTCACTGACCATCTCATGAGTGATGTAATATGTAAGGTCATAAGCATTGCATTGCCGGACATAAATTGTAGTTTGCTCAGGTAACTATAACTGCTGAATTTCACTGGTTTTGTACTAGTGAAATCTGAGCCTAAGGTTTTTTTAAATTCTATTTCCTAACTATAACATCCCTATAACCGCTGGGTTTTTTCAGTGAATTTCTAAGGTTTTTAATACTAATTACTAACTATAACATCCCTGTAAATTTCGAAGGTTTTTAGAATTTAATTTCCTAACTGTAACCTGTAACCTTTGACAATGTGTGTGTGAGTGGCTGCATAGGTCGGTGAGTTAGTTTGTGAGTCCCTCTATGGGTCTGTGACTGGGTGTGTGGTTATGTGGGTGTGAGTGGCTGTATTGGTCTGTGAGTGGGTGCGTGAGTACTGTATGAGTGGGTCTGTAAGTTGGTGTGAGAGTGTCTGAGTGGTTTGCTAGTGCCTCCATGAGTGTGTGAGTCAGTCTGTGAGTGTATAAGTGTATGAATGAGTCAGTGAGTACATGTGTGTCTCTGAATGGGTACGTGAGTCTCTGAGTGAGTCTGTGTGAAAGTGGTTCTGAGGGTGAGTGCATGGGGATCTGAGTGGGTTTATGAGTGGGTGTACATGTCTGAGTGGGTCTGTGAGTGGGTGCATGAGTATCTTAATGGGTGTGTGAGTGGCTGTATGGGTCTGTAACTGAGTGTGTGAGTGTTTTTGTGGGTGTGAGTGGCTGTGTGGGTTTGTGAGTGGGTTCTTGGGTGTCTGAGTGGGTCTGGGAGTGGTCTTGCAAGTACCTCCATGAGTGTGTGAGTCAGTCTGTGTGTGAGTGAGTGCATGTGTGTCTGAATGAGTCTGTGAGTGCATGTGTCTGTCCGTGAGTGGGTGTGTGAGTCTCTGAATGGTTCTGTGAGTGGGTCGGTGAGTCTCTGAGTGGGTCTGTGAGTCAGTGCATAAGTCTCTGAGTAGGTCTTAGAGTGGGTGTGAGAGACTATGAGTGGTCATGTAAGTGGATGCATCCGTGTCTGAGTGGGTCTGTGGGTGGGCATATGTGTCTGAGTGGGTCTGTGAGTGAGTGCATGAGTATTTGAATGGGTCTGTGAGTGGCTGGATGGGTCTGTAACTGGGTGTGTGAGTAGTTTTGTGGGTGCGAGTGGCTGTATGGGTCTGTGAGTGGGTGTGTGGCTGTCTGAGTTGGTCTGTGGGGTTGTGAGTGCCTCCATGAGTGTGTGAGCCAGTTGGTGAGTGAGTTCATGTGTGTCTGAATGAGACTGTGAGTACATGTGAGAGACTGTGAGTGGGTCTGTGAGTGGGTGCATGAGTCTCTGAGTTCTTCTGTGAGTTAGTGCATGAGTCTCTGAGTAGGTCTGTGAGTGGGTGTAAGAGACTGAGTGGTCATGTAAGTGGGTGAATCAGTGTCTGGGTGTGTTTGTGAGTGGGTACACATGTCTTAGTGAGTCTTTGTGTGGGTGCATGAGAAATTGAATGGGTCTCTGAGTGGCTGTGAGAGTGTCTGAGGTATTCCGTGAGTGGGTTCATGTGTGTCTGAGTGGTTCTGTGAGTGCATGCACCAGTCTCTGAGTGTATCTGTGAGTGGGTGCATGAGTGTCTGACTGGGACTCTGAGTGGCTGCATCACTGTCTGAGTAGGTCTGTGGGTCCATGCATGAGTGTTTGAGCAGATCTGTGAGTGGCTGCATGAGTCTCTGAGTGTGTCCGTAAGTGCATGAGCGTCTCTGTAGGCGTGGGAGTGAATGTATGAATGTCTCACTGGGTGTGTGAGTAGGTGTGTGAGAATCTGAGTGGGTCTCTGAGTGGGAGTGTGACTCTCTGAGTGGGTCTGTAAGTGGTCATGTGAGTCTCTTAGTGGGTCTGTGAGTGCATGCATGAGTGTCTTATTGGGTCTGTGAGTGGGAGCATGAGCTTCTGGGTGGGTGATTGAGTGGGTGCATGACTGTCTGACTGGGTGTGTGAGTCTATGAGTGAATCTGTGAGTATGTGTGTAAGTGTCTGAGTGGGTCTGTGAGTCAGTGCATGAGCTGAGTGGGTGACTGAGTGGGTGCTTCAGTGTCTGAGTCGGTCTTTGAATGGGTGCATGAGTCTCTGAGTGGGTCTGTGAGCGATTGTGTGAGTCTCTGTGCGGGTCTGTGAGTGGGTGCATGAGAATATGAGTGGGTCTGTGAGTGGGTGTACATGTCTGAGTGGGTCTCAGAGTGGGTGCATTAGGATCTGAATGGGGTTGTGAGTGGCTGTGAGAGTGTCTGAGTGGTTCTAAGTGGGTACATGAGTGTCTGAATGGGTAAGTGAGTAGGTGCATGAGTGTCTGACTGGGTCTCTGAGTGGCTGCATTGTTGTCTGAGTGGGTCTGTGAATCAGTGAATGATATTTTGAGAGGATCTGTGGGTGGATGCATGAGTCTCTGAGTGTCACAGTGAGTGCATGCCTGTCTCTATGGGTGTGGGAGTGAATGCGTGTGTCTCAGTAGGTGTGTGAGTGGGTGTATGAGAGTCTGAGTATGTCTGTCAGTGGCAGTGAGACTGTCTGAGTGGGTCTGTGAGTGGTTGTGTGAGTGTCTGAGAGGGTCTGTGAGTGTCTGAGTAGGTCTGTGAGTGGGTGCTTGAGTGTCTTTGTGGGTCTGTGAGTGGGTGAATGAGTTTCTGTGTTGGTGACTGGGTGGGTGTATGACTGACTGAATATGTGACTGGATGCATGAATCTGAGTGTGCCTGTGAGTGGGTGCATACGTGTCTGAGTATGTCTGTGAGTGACTGCAGAAGCTTCTGAGTGGGTGACTTAGTGTGTGCGTGAGTGTCTGAGTGGATCTTTGAGTGGGTGCATGAGTCTCCAAATAGCTCCGTGAATGGGTGCATGAGAATATGAGTGGGTCACTTAGTGGGTGTGTCACTGTCTGTATGGGTCTGTGGGTGTGTGTCTGAGTAGGTCAGAGTGGGTGTGTGAGTATCTGAGTGGAACTGTGAGTGGCTGCATGAGTGTCTGAGGGGTTCTGTGAGTGGGCACATAAGTCTCTGAATGAGGCTGTGACTGGGTGCATAAGTCTCTGGCTGGGTCCATGACTGAGTGTGTCACTCTGTATGGGTCTGTGAATGCATGCATGAGTGTGCACATGAGCATGTGAATGTAAATTTCTTTGGTAAGGTTCACGACTCTATAGCGACATTTTATGGGGTGCAGTGCTGAGCATCGCAACGGGTCTGCAACTCAAACCATGTGGATAAAAACACTTTGCCGGATATTAAAACTCAGGAAGGGTCCCTCAAAGACCCCTACAATGCAGCCGTGGGGTCAGGGTATCTCTACTCTGGCCCCTTCTATACTATTCAACCTGAAATTTTGTCCCCGGGGCACAGTCCCAGTTTAAAAAATGGCAGCCACAACTTTCTTTACAGGTTGCGGACAGCCAATCACAGCACTAATCTTGGCACATGGGTGTGCGAAGCTCCACGTAGGCGTTGCGCAAACTCCGGATCCCTAGATACCCAAATTTGGATTTCTTTGAATATCTCAAAAACTACTGAACTGATTTACACCAATTCACAAAAAGCTTGCTCTCTGGACCAACAGCTACCTTTCTGCCAAAGTTGGTGTAATTCTGTTCAGCAGTTCTGCGTGTAGCCGTGCCTAAAAGTGGAGTGGTGTGGCTCACTGGTTAGAGGTGGCAGACCCGAAAGCAGAGAACAGCCCGGGGCCAGGGTTCAATTCCTGACGCGGCAGGGTCGTGGATCAGGGTCAGCGGACTCGATAATTCTCGCCTCGGTGCCTACCCTAACCAGGGATCACACTCGGCAACTCAGGGCATTAGCTTGCCTCATCTCTACAACGGCCCCCCACATTCGCCAGGGATGCCTGGTTTCACCTTGGAGATACCCAGTAGGGACCATCTCACAGGGATAGCCAGGACGGGTTCCCCAGCGGTCTACAGCGCCACGACGCCTCAGGGCAGCAGTGCGCTTTACAAGACACACACATTACAAGACACATACACAAATTTCTTATGGGAATTAACATGGAAAATGCCAATTTTTTTACCCCTGTTTTTCTCGACCCCCTGCTTGATAGATCACCCCAAAACTTTCCATGAACAACGAGTATCACTGCTGTACTATGTTTGCAAAAGTTGGTCAAGATTCATCAAATTGCACCAAAGTTATAAGCCAGTCAAAAAACGCTTTACCTATGGAAACTAGGTCCTAACTAGAACTACCTACTGTTGATTGCCAGTAGGTAAAATATATATATATATATATATCCATCAAAGACTGCCACAAAGTGAAGTCGCCTATATATAAAGAGAGAAATATATATTTTATATATATATATATATATATATATATATATATATATATATATATATATATATATATATATATATATTATTTATATATATATATATATTGTCTTTATGTATCTATTATATATATATATTTCTCTCTTTATATATCTAATATATATATGTATATATTTATATATATATATATGTCTTTATTTATATAGCTATTGTGTTTTACTTGTTATGGCATACATTAGAAGTAGGTGTGTGCGTACATGTCCATTAAGATTTACATTGGCTACATTCCAAAAATGAATTGGACAAATTGTAGAATGACTTGAGCATTAACAAGTGTAAGGTGGCAGCAGGGCTCCGGAGGGAAGAAAGGCAATGCCAGGGCAGGAGGAACAAAAGAAAAAAACATGCTAGGTAATTATAATAGTTAAAATGCATTAACACAGAGTTCAGTAGGGAGCTGCACATTTCCCTTTTTATTTTCATGCTGTTTTAAAAGAGTGCACAGACCCCTCACCGATTTACATAGATTTTTTGGATGGCTAACATGTTATTAAAAAAATTCTTGGTATAACAGGGACACTAAATGAAAGTCAGTGCTGTGAAAGCACTTTGTCAGGAAACTGCCAGGGCATTTTGAGCAAACAAAAACCAGATATTGTTTAATTTCTGAATACTAGCGAACATTCTTTATTAAATAAACTAATGCAAAGCTAGCGTTAAGTGGACTCATGGCGCCCTTTAAATCAAGAATTTTGGACCAAACCTGTGAAAATGGGAGCATTATCACTCTCTAGTCAATAGTGCACCTGTGTGTTTTAGATCAGTTGTATACAGGCCCCATGGTTTTATTGGTTTAAGGCGTAGGTGCTTTTGGCTCCTGAGGTCTTCTACTTAACACTGCAACAAAGAATCATGAAATAAAAGATTTTTAATGGACATTAAAAGGCCAAGTCCTCTCATGGGCCTCAACACGGTGGACGCGTGTAGTCTCTATCTATACATCTGAATACAGAATTCAACAGTGGTGTCATTGGGAGTAGTAAAAGGTACGGGTACTACTTCTCCATAAGTGCTCGCAGCGCCTCTGTAGACTGAACAGCAGTGAGTTTGTGACCCATGTGCACCTTCAAGGAGACCTCAGAATTTGATCCTGGCAGTTGCCAATGTTTGTGTTGGTGGATCTGCCATTGTTCATACTACAATCTTTACTTCAGAGAGGGCAGGGGCTGCCACACATCCAGGCCCGGACTGGCCATAGCGGGCACCGGGCAATCCCACGGTGCGCCGCAAGGGTGGGGGCCGGTTTTGAGCACCTGGGGGCCGATTTTGTTACAGGGCCGTTTTTGCAACAAAATCGGCCTAAAACCGGCCCTAGCATAGCGGTCGGTGGCACCTCTAACCCCCCGATTGGGGAGGAGAGGGCCGGCCGAGCACTTTGCCAGGGCCGGTTTTGGTTCCCAGTCCGGCCCTGCACACATATACACCTTGGCACAATGTGACCTTTCCCAGCAGTGAAAGGAAGCAGTAATCCATGTCCAGCCTTTCTCCAGCCCTCTGCAGCCTCTGACCATTTACTCCTGGGTTACACTGACACTTATTTTATCCGGAGCTTATTATCTAGGCCAGGGTTCTGTAAAGTCAGTCCTGGAGGGCTGGATCTATACCAGATTTTTAAGATAACTACATTTATCTAAATAGGGATATGTTAAACATTTGGGTTGGGTCCGGCCCTCCAGGACCAACTTTGGAGACCTTAGGAAAGGGAGCGAGCGCTGTGCCCAAATTATTGAGAAGGAGGTGGAGATGGGGTCAGATTTTCTTTAGTAGAAAGCTACCACCCAGAACACCAAAGTGAGTTGGCATTGAGAGGGAGTGCTTTCCATCGTGTGGATTCTCATAATGCTTAGACAACAGCGGAATACCATACATTTAATAATGCCGGGTGACTGCAGGCCTCAAGTAGCTTATGGAAAAAGAGCAAGACAATCCCATATTATTTAGATGGACAACCTCGCTGCATTAATCAGGTTCTACCCTCAAATGCATGCTGGGAAGCACCAGTGCAGCAGCTGGAAGCTCCCAAAATGTTTGTGCCTTAAAGAAGAAACTACGGGGCATATTTACAAGAGGATTGTGCCAATGGAACGTTGGCACAATCCTCTTGTCTTATTGACGTTCCAGTGGAACAATGCCCTGCTCCATATTGACAAAATGGCCTTTAAGCCACTATATGTGGCTTTACGCCACTTTGTAAATATGATACCCTTTTCCGCAGGTATCTGGGGGGAAGGGGAGTGCAATGCGTGTTGCTGTGGGCATTCCACCGCAACACCCATTGCTTTTTTACGTTGCCCCAGATTTACAAAGATTTGTCAATCTGAGGCAGCTCCAAAAACTAACATCATGTTAGAGCAGGGGTTACAGTGGTGAAATGAGGAGAAATACTTTCATTTCTCCTCGTTTTTGCTTTTTCTGTGTGTGCTGCATTATGCAGCACACATAGAAAAAGCAAAGCACCATATATATTATTATTATTATTTTTACTATTTAATGATTGTTTATGTGCAGGAAGAGATACCTTCCTGCACATAAACAATCGTTAAATAATATTGTTTATGTGTTGGAAGGAAAACCTTCCTGCACATAAACAATCATACAATGCAACGCAGACACCCTTGCCCTATAGCACAAGGGTGTCTGTTTTGCAGTGAATGATTGCAGCTTTTTTAGCGCCAACACTAGGGAAAACACATGGGTGCGCCATATTGTTCTACGGTGCAATCCTGCGTTCTGGAAATGGTGGATACTGGCGCTGCAAAGTTTGCCGCAGCTCTGCTCTCTGCCATTTCCTTGTAAATCAGACCCTTCAGGATATCGCGATTTCGCGGTTTGCCGAAAATCTGCACTTTTGTTAAAGTGCCGCGATTTTTTTTTAAAGTGCTGCGAAATCGGGGCCCGTGCAGTAGAGGGGTGTGCGCGAGCCACGGAAGAGATGTTTATCCCGTCATGATGCCACGCGGCAGGCTGCTGTTTCGTACCCATCACACACACAGCTTCATTCATCGCGAGAGTGACTGAATTTGCATGCTGGTGCCCCCTTACTATCAGCTGTGCCCCCTTACTATCAGCATGCACCAATCCGAGCCGTAATAACACCTTGTGGCTGCGCACGAGCGGCTGAAATAATTAGCCAATCGGAGCTAAAAATCTCCAATCAATCATAATCTCTGAAGCATGGAGAAGAGAATTTTTGGACCATTCAAAGGTGAACATGGCTGCTTTCATACAGCGCTTTCGACTGAAAAATATTTATAGTCTTACTGACAGCTTTTACTGAGGCCAGGAACATCTTGCGAAAATAGGAGTAGTTATTTGGTAATTACAGAGCTATATCAGTTTAATTTCCAAACTGCTCCCAAATTAGTTGCCATTTCGCAGTATTGCCATCTCTGCATGGCACTGATTTTAAATTCAACGGCAGCTCACATCATCATCACATCTACCATTTGCGGCTATATTTAGTGTGACTTCGGTCCCATGTTACGATGAAATGCCAGGCGGCGGTGGGGGTCTAACATTGTATTCTCTCAGACACGTGCTCAGACACGCGCTCAGACACGCGCTCGGCTGGGCAGCGCATTACTGTTCTTTAACAGCATTTAGAAGGTGATAACTGTAAACGTGTATGATAGTATGTATTAGCTTTATTGTTTAAATGGGGAACGAGTATTCAAAGTGATTCAAATGTTAAAACAACCTAGCTTTCGTTTTACACTTGCCACTGAGCTTAGCTTGCAGTGTATTTCAAGTATAATGCTTTTTGGCCCTGTGTTTATGCACAGTTGATCTACTGTGGTCTGCATCGTATTTCTGTGACTAACTAGATACGTTTAATCTGTGGCGGACAGTGAAATATCCTTCTAGATTTCAAAGTTACACGAAAGCAGAGCGGGATATATGCCTTGTTTCAGTATACAATCTGGTACAAAAAGGGGTATCATGTCCCCATCTTGGGGTAGTCGAGGGCAGGCCTCAAGAAATACACAAATTATCTACAAATAATTTTATTCAATTCAGTCCAATGACTAGCCCACTTCGTACATCCTTAAGGTAAAACATCCCTTAGACTGGTGTCCTTTGTTGTCAATAAAAAATGTCCTCCTCTCTGAGGCCCTTATTACCAGTGGTTTAGAATAAAACTGTTAGAAAATGGGTTGGTGGTTGACTTGGAAGGGAGCCCGGGCAAGCCGCAACCAGTGGTCGAAGTGCCTAAAAAAGAAGTATGGGAACTGTGATGCTGTGCACAATGTGGGCAACTGTGAGCGTGTTTGGGGGATGGTCAAAGGTGTGGCGAAAAAAAATGATCTGTAACTTTTTTCGGTCTTTCACCTCCAGTTAACTGCACATAAAAACGCACACGAAAGCGGTGTCCAGCCGCCCTCAGACTTTCAGGCGAGAAAAGGGTTAAGGATGTGCCAAACACTGGTACCGCAATGTGTCAAACGGTGTGATAACTGCTACCAATCTATACTAAAGCAAATGGAGAATTGCATTTCCAAGGGATAACAGCCTTAACCTGTGGGCTGCTTTCTCTATTCCATATTCCAGGTTGCCTATTCAAAGTGGAATACTCTGCTAAAACGGTTTCCATTGATTTAAGGCTGAAAATGAATGATTATGAGTAAAATAAAGTGCCGCAAAAATGCCGCTAAATTTCAATATTTGTGCCGCTAAATTTCAATATTTGTGCCGCTAAATTTGCGAATCCATGCCGCTATATCCTGGGGGGTCTGGTAAATATGCCCCAAAATATGTGAAGCCTCAGCCTCAATGTTGAGAGGAAGATAGGGACTCACAAGTATCCGCTGTGCCCCAAGAGTTTTAACTTTTTTGTCTTGCCTGTTACCTTGACTGTGTAACACTATTGCTAATACATCTTTCCTGTTTTTTTGTGATGTCACAGGGATGGTGCTTTCATGAGGCACCATTGACATGGGCTCCCTGGCAATGCTGTTTCTGATGTTTAGTTCTAATTGGCGATGTTTCACCTCATGAATATTCTCCCATGCGCCAGATTGGAGCTTGTAGTTCAAAAGCAGTACTCCTGCACGCCAGTAAGTGGCATCAGCCGGAGCAGCACTAATGCTGTTCTGCTCCTGAAGTGATGAGCGGGCCATATATAAGCATCACCCAGACACGCTGATGTTAGTTCCTTTCTTTCCCGGCCTATAGACGGGAATCCACAGCTCTACTCTTTTGACATTCTGTAATTTTTTTAACAAATAATCTTTCTTTTTTACCAGGGTGTAAGGGAAGTCGAAATGCAGACCTTACTTTGAAAGGCCTTGTATCTATGTAGGACATGCCAGTCCCTTTTAGAGAGGATGGGTATGAACACCTGGGCCACCATTAGAAGGTCTGTCTAAAAGCTAATGGAAAATGTTCACAAAGCATCTTCAAGCACTGTCTAAAAAATGGAAAAAGTCATCAGTTGGTACCACCCATTACTAGCGGTAGGCCACTATCACTTTGGAACTATGTTGGTTTTACTTTAAGTTTATAATTAAAATGTCCCCACTGCATGGAGGAAAAGAAAAGAAACAGATTCCTTCAGTAACGGCGAGTGAAGAGAACAGATCACTAGACCAATAGCCAGCAAATACCGTAAGGGTGTGTTGAAAAGAACTTTGAAGAGAGAGTTCAAGAGCATATGACAATGTTGAGAGGTATACGAGTAGAGTCCGTACGGTCCACCCGGAGGATTCAACATGGCGAAAAGGTTGGTCGCCCACGAGAGTGGATTCGCTCGATGGAACTGCCATCACGGCACACGCAGCTCCCTTCTTGGAAGAATTAATCGAAATATTGGTGGGATTTAAAAATGCATTATCATTCTGGCTGGCGATTTCAAAGTCGCTTTTGATCTTTAGAGAGATCGAAAATAGAATGGAGTTGGCAGTTTTCAATGTTCTTGCTGATTTGGGACATGACTGTGAGAAGATTCATGGGGAGGGCTGAGCAGATCCTAACAATATTGCTCTGCAGACACTAGAAAGGGATCACTGGTGGTATAGGGGAGGGATTAACAGCAGTGATTCCCAAATGAAATATTTGTCCATCTAATCTCATATAAGAGGTTTGAAAAAACGATCCTAATTTAGGGGCAGATTAGGATTGCGGATTTCCCGCATCCTCCGGGCCGTCGGAATCCACCGCCAGCCCGGAGGATGCGGGAAAACCGATGCGGATGCTGGAAAGACCCACTGCCAAATTAGGATGGCTGGTGGGTCTTTGAATCTGTCCGCCGCTTTTCCGCCGCGGTCGCCTTCCAACCGTGGCGGAAAAGCATTAACATCTCTCCATATTATGATGGAGTACAAAGTATGCTTTTCCACGGCGGCTTTTCGGCCGTGGAATAGCATACGGACCTTCCCTTCAGCGGCCCGTTTCGGGTCCCCTGGGTGAAGGGGGGGTTGGGGGTGCACATGGGGGTACCCATGGTACCCCCCTGCATTTGCGTGAACAAAGCGGCAGGCACCGCGCAGTGCCTGCCGCTTTGTGCACGCAAATGCTGTGCATGCATTTTTAACATCGCGGCGTGTGCAGCTTGAAGCTGCACCCGCCGCAATGTTAAAAATAGAGGATGTGACCGCCACCCTGGCGGTCACATCCTAATCTGCACGGAGGGACCGCCACTGCCCCTGCGGCGGTCCCTCCTACTCCATGGTGGCGGACGGACTCAGGTCCGTCCGCCATCATAATCGGCCCCTTAATTTTTAGGTCTGCCTCAGTCAGCTTTTGCTGTGTGTCAGACCATTAGTTATAGTGGGTTTTGACTCTACTTGAAGAAGTGTTTATCATTCATGGATTGCCATTTGCTGTTTGTAATAGCTTTCCATCACCTATGGTGTACTTGCTTTGCAATCCACAAGAGACTAGTTTACATCTAAAGTGTGCATTGTACCATCACAGTTTTTTCACATTCTGTTTATTTTTATCTCCTACTCAATACCACTGCTACCATGAATACCACAACAATAACACATTGCCACAAATAACAACACCAACTCATAACATCGATACAAGCACCATACATCGATACTACACTGCCACCATGACAGCTATCAATACAACACCACCAGCAATGCCATACAATCACCATTAGTAGCTCCACCACCACTACATCACCCCCATACCAATAATACTGCCACCGTTTTTTTCACCACAGATCCTATCACTACCACTGTTACTTTCACAACAACCAAAACCACCAATTTCAATACCAGTATGACCTTCACATCATCATCTATACCACCTACCTATTAGAACACACCACTACCACTATCAATGCCAATTCACCACCAATACCAGCAGTAATTCTACTACACCAACACAACCAATACAATCCCCACCAGTATTAGCACCACTAATACCAATATCACCAACAATACCACCACTAATGTCAATAACATGCCCACAAACACGACCAGCACCAATACCATCACTTCTACCAATACCAAGCATTTGCAAAGCCAATAGATCTGAGTTTAATGTGCGAACACAAGAAAATACATGTTGTGTGCCTGTGCTCTTATGTGTTTCTTGTTTTATTTAGAAAATGTACTTATAACATATTATCAGTGTCATGCAAAGATTTTCTGGTATGCAGTGGTCAGAGGAACAACTGCAGCAGGCCAAGGCCTCGTTAAACAGATCGAGCACTGCAAAACATAATAAAACCAATATCCTTTCTTCTGGAAAGTGTACATCACATTTAGTACATAAGTCACATCTAATATTTATTATTGCACGTCATGGTCTTCTTTTGCATTGCACTACATGATTTAAAAATGTACTAAACTAGTTACGCCATTCTCAACTATGGCTCATTTGAGATAGAATGCTCAGTGGTACTATTGCCACAATAGAGTTCTGCTTCTCAAAACAATATAAAAACCCCAACACCATCACCTTGAACCCAAAATGCAAAAGCTACATTATTATTATTACAATTAAGGGTAAGGAGAAGTTTTTATGCTACGAGTATTATCTGCGTTGGAATATTAATAAATGTGGTGACACTCGTTATATCTTGAAAGTAGTGAAAAAAAGATGAGTACAAGGCAATAGTAATGACACTTTTGCTAAAGCGACAATAAAAAAAGAAACACAATGTCTTATCTATGTGGCAAGAAATAAAATAGCTGGACAGCTTCTAAGCTTCTTTTAAGTTCTGAAAAACTGCAGAGAAATCCAATGAAGATGTGGATAAGAGAGGCTTCAAGGAGACCGGGAGGAGGGACACAGCCTATAAGACTTAGTCAGTGAGTTATGTTAATATTCAATTGGGTTTATTTGCTGAGCCTATAAGGGTTGCATCAGGCTTTCATGTGAGTTGCATTACCTCCTCGTCCTGTCTTGCCGTCCCATTCCTGAACAGTAAGCAGTTAGTCTGCTCCCCAGAAACCATACCTAGCAGAGATTTCAGCACTTCCCCCAACAGGGCACAACCAATCAGGTAGAAGTGTGTCATACCACATCCTGAGAATACCAAAGAAATTCAAAAACCAAAAACAATCACCACAAGCGAACCCCAGGGAGGGAGGGAAGAGCTCAGGAATGGGACGGGAAGACCAGGACTCAGAGTAATGAATATTACCAGTGAGTAACCGGGCATTCATTGCAGGTTATGTGTGCGTCCTGTTGTTAACCCCATATGACCACTTGGTTAAACTTTAATAAGGGTGACTCAGGCACGCAACTAGCCTGAGGGTGAAATCACCTATCTCTCAAAAAGCAAGTAAGATATATGAAGTGGGAAGAGCGGGCTACATTATTCAGACAGGTAACTCATAATTGCAAACGTGAAACACTCTTTTCTACCATGTGTGATTCAGGCATCACGTGTGTTCCAGTACATCATAACTTGCTACAACATTGGGAATGCATGTTAAGTACATGTGGAAATTATGAAACTCAAACCTTGTTACGTAGCAACACAATGCTGGACAAAGTGTGCGAGGTGGAACAATAAAACCAAGGAGAAAGAATAGAGGCGAGGCCAAGAAGTAGACTGATGTCTGAGGAGAAGAGAGAGGAGAGTTTCTTCAGGGAAAGTCCCGAAGAAGGTCACACCAGAACAACATGTTTCTTGAGGAGGGAAGCCGTTAGCTCATTCCAAAAGTTTCAGGAAATTGCATAGATCTCAACACAGGTTCATACTGACACATAGGGACGAAAAGTCAGCAACTAAAAGATCTCAATCCAACAAATATGGAGTAGTATTCAGATGGGGACACAAGCACCACCCAATTGTGGGTTTTACCAGATGTGGGATGCACCTAATAAAACTAAAAGTGTTGTTGTGCACATTTTTCTGCTGCTGAAAGTATATGGTAAATGTGTATGAAATGAAGTCCAGAATTACGAACCACGTGCGATGTTGGATGCGGTAATTTAAGGTCTGGCATATTATTCCCCAATCCAGACCTTTAAACTTAGAAAGGCTTATACTTGGAGTGCAGATCTATATCTTCTGCCCCAGTTTCTACATCTCAGAATGGGGGCCTAAGTGTCAAAATAAAGGGGAATTCATCTGCTGGGGGTTCAATGCACAGCTCCTCAACATTACTATTAGGGGTGGGCAAAAAACTACGCTTTGACAGCGTAGTGGTTGAAGCCAGCCACCGCTGCTCCCCGGCCCAGTCCCTGCTTCTGAAAGCAGCCACGAAGGAGAGCGCCTGCCCGGGCCCCAGTGGACCCCCGTCCCCAGTGCCCGGACCCTCGGCTGGCTTGTGGGACGGGGGCCTCCCGCACTCCGGGGCACACCGGACGCAGCACGAGCCCTGGGACCGGTCCCAGCTTCCGAACCTTAGCCAGGCTGGGGAGAGCCTCCCCGGGCCCCGGTGGGCCCCCATCCCCAGCGCCCGGACCATCTGATGGCTGGCAGGACGGGGGACTCACACACTCCGGGGCCCACCGGACGGAGTTCTAGCCCCGGACCCGGTTTCAGCTTCTGAGCCATAGCCAGGCCGGGGAGAGAATCCCCGGGCCCCAGTGGACCCCCATCCCCAGCGCCCGAACCCTCTGGTGGCTTGCAGGACAGGGGGCTCACGCACCCCGGGGCCCACCGGATGGAGCTCAAGCCCCGGGCACGATCCCAGCTTCCGAGCCCTAGCCAGGCTGGGGAGAGCCTCCTTGTGCCCCGGTGGACCCCCGTCCCCAGCGCCTGGACCCTTTGATGGCTTGCAGGAAGGGGGGTGCATGCACCCTGGGGCCCGCTGCACTAAGAGCAAGCCCCGGGCCTGGTCCCAGCTTTCGAGCCAGCCTAAGTGTCAAAATATAGGGGATTTCATCTGCTGGGGGTTCAATGCACAGCTCCTCAACATTACCATTAGGGGTGGGCAGAAAACTACGCTCTGACAGCGTAGTGGATGAAGCCAGCCACCCCTGCTCCCTGGCCCAGTCCCTGCTTCTGAAAGCAGCCAGGAAGGGGAGCGCCTGCCCGGGTCCCAATGGACCACCGTCCCCAGCACCCGGACCATCGACTGGCTTGCGGGACGGGGTCTCCCGCACCCCGGGGCCCACCGGACGCAGCACGAGCCCAAGGACCGGTCCCAGCTTCAGAACCCTAGCTAGGCTGGGGAGAGCCTCCCCGGGCCCCGGTGGACCCCCGTCCCCAGCACCCGGACCTCTGATGGCTTGCAGGACAGGGGGCTAACACACCCGGGGCCCGCCAGACGGAGCTAAATATCCGGGCCCGGTCTCAGCTTCTGAGCCCTAGCCAGGCCGGGGAGAACCCCGGTGGACCCCCGTTCCCAGCGCCCGGACCCTCTGTTGGCTTGCAGGACAGGGGGCTCACGCACCCCGGGCCTGTCAGACGGAGCTCAAGCCCCGGGCAGGGTCCCAGCTTCCGAGCCCGAGTCAGGCCGGGGAGAGCCTCCCGGGGGCCCCGGTGGACCCCCGTTCCCTCTGTTGGCTTGCAGCACAGGGGGCTCACGCACCCGGGGCCTGCCAGACGGAGCTCAAGCCCCGGGCCTGGTCCCAGCTTCCGAGCCAGGCCAGGGAGAGCCTCCCCGGGCCCCGGTGGACCCCCGTTCCCAACGCCCGGACCCACTGATGGCTTGCAGGATGGGGGGCTCACGCACCCCGGGGCCCGTCGGACGGAGCTCAAGCTCCAGGCCCAGTCCCAGCTTCCGAACCCTAGCCAGGCTGGGGAGAGCCTCCTCGAGCCCCGGTGGACCCCCATCCCCAGAGCCTGGACCCTTTGATAGCTTGCAGGACGGGGGGCTCACACACCCCCGGGCCCGCCGGACGGAGCTCAAGCCCTGGGCCCGGTCTCAGCTTCTGAGCCCTGGCCGGGGAGAGCCTCCCCGGGCTCCGGTGGACCCCCGTCCCCAGTGCCCGGACCCTCTGATGGCTTGCAGGACGGGGGGCTCATGCACCCCGGGGCCCGCCGGATGGAGCTCAAGCCCCCGGCTCGGTCCCAGCTACCGAGCCCTAGCCAGGCCGGGGAGAGCCTCTCCGGGCCCCGGTGGACCCCCGTCCCCAGCGCCCGGACACTCTGATGGCTTGCAGGATGGGGGCTCATGCACCCCGGGGCCTGCCAGATGGAGCTCAAGCCCTGGGCCTGGTCCCAGCTTCCGAACCCTAGCCAGGCTGGCGAGAGCCTCCCCGGGACCCGGTGGACCCCCGTCCCCAGCGCCCGGATCCTTTGATGGCTTGCAGGAAGGGGGGTGCATGCACCCCGGGTCCCGCCGGACTGAGAGCAAGCCCTGGGCCCAATCTCAGCTTCGGAGCCCTAGCCAGGCCAGGGAGAGTCTCCACGGGCCTCGGTGGACCTCTGTCACCTGTCCCCAGCACCCAGACCCTCGGCCAGAACCAAGGAGGGTTAAGCCCAGGCCACGTCCTTTCCCCAACGGCCTGCCCGGGGAGGCCATTTTTCTCGACTATTAAGCCCCCACATAGTGGGGGCTTATAGAATTTTTAGGAAGGACAAATATTGGAGCTAGCCCAGCCACCAGCCGGCAGGGCCATCTGGTCACCCTGCCCGCAGGGTCATCTGGTCACCCTGCCCACAGGGCCATCTGGTCAACAGCCCACAGGGCCATCTGGTCAACAGCCCACAGGGCCATGTGGTCGCACCGCCAGGCAAACAGATGGCCCGGGACGACCCAGATGGCCTGGGAGGATGCTGTACCCAGTCTCCCTTGCAGTCCGGTGAGGGTGCACCGAGGCAGCCGCTCTGGAGGTTACTTTCCCGCTAATCTCCCTGCCCGACTTGCCCGGGAGCAGTGGGAAGGGGAGGCCATCTGATCACCCTGCCGACCCACGAGGGATGGTGGCCCCGTCTCCGCACCCCAGTGGGGCAGGGACAGGAGGGGGAGGCCCCCGTGCCGACGGGCACATGGTGGAGGCGACCTCCCGCGGACCGCGTTACCCCCTCTGCATCCTTCCC